>NC_069506.1:205387998-205752998 GCF_027579735.1 Bombina bombina
TTGGGTTGCATGTCCTTCAACCTGTCTTTTTAAAAAGGGTTATAATTGTTTAGAACAGGTAAATGTACTTGAAGGGATGAGTAATTATTTTGAAGGGTTAGGATAAAGGAGGGAACCTGTAGACGGAAACACATTACCCTCTGTTACAGGTGTATGTGTCTGAAAACTAAGTGAGACACTTGCATATCAGGTATCTGTTGTGCATTTAGTATTTGTAGTGTGTTGCTATGATCATTCTAATCTGAATATTAGACATTTTGTATGTAAGTGAAGACTGTGGCTGTAAGACAGTTGGCAAAGGAAGTAGAAAAGAGTGCGAGACCAAAGACAGCAACAAAAAAATAAACATTTCACAATGAAGTGTTAAATTGAAAATCAACTCCAAAATTGTTATTGTTTAAAAAGATAGATAATCCCTTTATTACCCATTCCCCAGTTTTGCACAGCCAACACAGTTATAATAATATACTTTTAACCTCTGTGATTATATCAAAGCCTCTTTTGACGGCCCCCTTATCACGTGGCTATTTATTTATTAACTATTGACTTGTTTTTTAGCCAATTAGTGCAGTGTCAGTCACAACTCCACGGGAGAGAACACAATTTTATATATACGTAGCACACATGAATTACATTTTATATATACATAGCACACATGAATTAGCAGTATCTGGTTGCAAAAGGCTAATAAAAATTAATGTGATAAGATGCTGTCTTTAGTGGCTTTAAGGAGCAGCAATGCACTAATGGTTTATAACAGAACACATGGGTGAGCCAATGACAATCGGTATATATATGCAGCCACCAATCATCAGCTAGAACCTAGGTTTTCTGCTGCTCCTGAGCTTGCCTAGACAAACCTTTCAGCAAAGGATAGCAAGAGAATGAAGCAAATGAAATAATATAAGTATATTGGAAAGTTGTTTAAAATTGTATTCTCTATCTGAATCATGGAAGAAAAAAAATTGGGTTTCATGTCCCAAATTGATCATGAGATTTTAAATAAATAAAATGAAAATAAAATATATGTGATGTAAATAAATATAAATAAAATATGACCTTTGCATAAAATGGTATAAGATTTGTAATATTATATTTAATGTTAGCATGAAATATTTCCATTTCTTACATCCTTTATTGTACAATTTGTGCAAGCTAAATCTTGATTAGTTGGAACTGTTTTAAAATGTACTTTATAGGTTAGATTCTTGGATTTTGGACAGATTTTAGCACATGAAGAAAATTAGTTGGGCAGTAAACTCTGTGCACCCAATGGGGCCTATCTATCCGAGTCTAAAGACCACTGCTCCATAACCCTGTCAGTCTGCTCTGAACAGGCGGACAGGAATCGCCGCAATTCAACCCGATCGAGTACGATCGGGTGGATTGACACCCCCTGCTGGCGGCCGCGAGTCTGCAGGGGGCGGCATTACAATGCTGAATACGGAGAGCGTATTGCTCTCCGCATTCAGCGAGGTCTTGCGGACCTGATCCGCACTGTCGGATCAGGTCCGCAAGACCTTTCATAAATAGAGGCCAATGTATGCATAGCATGGCTAAAATCTTTGTAAATAGAATTCTTTTAAGCTATGGAATGAATTGTTTAATTAGTAAAGTAAACTTTCAACAATTGTTCTGTAAAATAATAAGAGACACAAAACAAATAAATGTACAAATTGAAGTGTAGGTAATTTGTACAGGGAAAATATTGTGTTCTGCTTTGATACCCATGTGAGTTAAGGTGTCCCTTTCTATTAGTGTGCTCTAATCCCCTTTTTATGTTTTGCAGAAATGCCTCCGATTCAATCCAGATGCCACTATCTGGGTAGCAAAACAACAAATACTGTGCACCCTGAATGAGAGCCTGAAAGACGTCCTTAACTATGGCCTCTTTCAACCAGCAACCAATGGAAGAGATGCCAAGTTTCTGGATGAGGAACGCCTCCTTCGGGAATATCCACAGTCCTTCGAAAAAGGAGTTCCATATCTGGAGGTATGTAATGTCATTTAAATGTTTCTTATCATCCAATTTAAACACAGTTGAAGTTTTAGTTAATATCATATACCAACACACACAGCATATACATTTCATTTGATATTTTAATAATTTAAATATTACGTTCATCAAGATTAAAGGGACAGTGTATTGTAAAATTCCAATGACTTATAGACACTATTATAAAAGACTTAAAGGGACACTGAACTCAAATTTTTTCGTTTGTGATTCAGATAGAGCATGCAATTTTAAGCAACTTTCTAATTTACTCCTATTATCATTTTTTCTTCGTTCTCTTGCTATCTTTATTTGAAAAAGAAGGCATATAAGCTTTTTTTTTTTTTTTGTTCAGAACTCTTGATAGCACTTTTTTATTGGTGGATAAATTTATCCACCAATCAACAAGAACAAACCAGGTTGTTCCCCAAAAATGGGCCGGCATCTAAACTTACATTCTTGCATTTCAAATAAAGATACCAAGAGAATGAAGAAAATTTGATAATAGGAGTAAATTAGAAAGTTGCTTAAAATTTCATGCTCTATCTGAATCACGGAAGAAAAAAATTGGGATCAGTGTCCCTTTAAGAATTAGAATATACTATTCTAATATTTTAAAAAAGAAATGGAATTGAACACTAAATTTACATCAACATTTTAATAATAGATTCCCAATATAGAAAATGTTGAATTTGTGCACATTTCAAACATACATAGGCCACTACAAAACTTAAAAATGGTGGTACCATTTATATTCACACACAACAGATATAGCAATAGACTGCTTAAATCTGAAGGATAGAGTAATTATCGAGTAGCATAATTGAAGCAATATTAATAATCTGAATTGCATACACAGTACAACATTAATATTCACTTAATTTTGAGTAATGTCCAACATTCATCAAATACACACCACAGTCCATAAAAATGAATAACCATTGGCAAGCAAATCTAAGCTCTAAGCTAGATGATTATACTATCGCCATTAGCATTTTAAGTCAAGTCTACTCAGCCTCACAAGCCGTAAGTTAAACTTCAGTCTCTCCAATTTAAAAAAATCACTGATAGTAAGAGAAGTTTGAGAAGACCGCAGTAGAAACTCAATTCATGACCATAAATCAATCAATCACAATTCTGTACTTACTGCGTCCAACATGAGTCCACATTGTTTCCATGGGTGCCCATTTCTGCTTCAACTGTTTCAGGATTTTAATTCCGGCTTCAGTCCTACTCAGCTGCAGAAAAACTGCCCACAGTATAAATGCTCTTAGGGCTCAGTCCTCCAGTTTTCACTAAAGCTATTTAGCCTGGATTGAACATGCCGCTTTGTTGAATGTTTGGCAGAGCCACCACCAAACCAGCAGTCTATGCAAGTTTAACCCCATTAGCTTTTGTGATGTCGCTTTGTCAGGCTGTGTTCTATTTTAATAGCAAGTTTGTTACAGTGTAGCCACAATATTAAATAAACCTGTTCAATACTATGAAAACGTACTTTGATACATTTCTAATAATGCGATAGCATTATACCAAATGTGGTTCTTCTAATATTGCGGCCACACCGTAACAAACATGTTATTAATATAGAACACATTTGATACAGTGCAGTTGCAATATTAGAAAACACATAAAGTACAGTGTGAAATTACAGTGGCTATTAGAAATCTAATGTGAAGAAAGTTGTCAATTCCTGAAAACACATATAACATAGTGCAAAGTTTATAAAGCTCACTTTTGTAAAAACGAAAAAGCAGTGGTTACTGTCTTCTATGATATTGATAACATACAATACATTTTCCTAAAAAGAAAAGAACACACTAAGGGGCATATCTATCGCCAGAAACACCAGTTGTGAAGCAGCAGATATCGCCACAATTCAACCCGATCGAGTATGATCGGGTTGATTGACACCCCATTGGCCGCAAATCTGCAGGGGGCGGCGTTGCACCAGCAGCTCAAAAGAGCTGAATATGGAGAGCGTATTGCTCTCCGCATTCTGCAAGGTCTGTCGGACCTGATCCGCACTGTCGGATCAGGTCAGACAGACCTTTGTTAAATAGGCCCCTAAAAGTTTTTTATATAGCTAAATTACTTTCAATATATTATATAGTATTATACAGTTTAATACATACTTATAATACACCCCATACATATGTACAATATACCCATAATCCCCAACTCATATAGGTCTATTATTCATGCACTAGTTTCCCTATTGTAACAAAAGAGGTTGAGTTTTGGTTCACAAGTGTAATTCAATGTTGTCTAAAGGTATCATTTACATTACACCTTCACTGTAGATGGTGATACTACATTTAACATTCCGCCAGTGTCAAAGAAGCATCACCTCCTACATTGAAGTACAGTACAATGCCACAAATTTAATTTTTTTACTATAATGATCCTTTAAAGTGATGGTAAATCCAAGCGTTTAACAAAGGCTAGGATTTACTATCACTAAAAATAAACTCTAGTTTCTGTCATTAATTAATAAAAAACAGGTGCTAAACTCACTCTTTTTGTTCTGAACTATATCGCTAAAATCAGTGCCTACAGCCGCCCATGTCACAGTGCTCCTTTACCAGTGAGGTGACGTTTCCACCTGTAGTCATGCAAGGATGTCAGTTGACACGCACAGCTATAGGTTTAGAGGTGGAAACCTCACCTCATTGAAGAAGAGCGATGTGCTGCGGACATTTTTAATAATTGATAACAGAAACTAGAGTTTATTTTTAGTGATGGTAAATCCTAGTGTTTGTTAAACGCTTGGATTTACCATCACTTTAAGTATTGAAATTTTCAGTATAGGCTGTTGTAGTCCACATAGGCTTGAAAACAGCTATTTCAAATTACAAAATAAAGGTAAAGGAGCTATATGTGAACAATTTAATACAAAAGATGGAAGAAAGTCACAGAACACTGTCCTTTTATGTTTCTGTAGGCCATCTCTTACAAATAAAGGCCATATACAGTACAGATCCATTTTAAGGCTTAAAGTAACAGGTACATCTGACAACCTTAAACTATAATCAGGGGATCCATAACTACTCAGTACCTTCAAGATTATGAAAAGCTAACTTCACAATACAAAATATATAAATACAATTATGCACAATAAAGCAGGTGGGTAGATATAAAGGAATGACACTTACTAGAAGAAGAGAACACTTTATACATAGAACCATACCACGAGGAAGCATCATTTACATAACTTGCTATTATTCAAAGTAATAGTTATCAAGCCCCTCTGTTCAATGACCATTTATTTGTCATCGACATTAAAGGAAGGTTTTGCAATCCTGAGGCTGGTTGAAGTTTTTGATTTCACTTTTAAATTGCATTCTCCATGTGTCCTTTTAGAGTGTAACTTTGTAGCTGATCTCTTGGAAGGTGACAGAAACATACCAGCAGATACCATTGTGTTTTGGAGCACAGTGGACAATTCCAGCTGATTTTCTGATGTTCTTCTATGGTAGATTCCAAACCTTACAGTAGTATGATTAATTACTGGTCTGATTTGTTGAGAGTTAAAGGGACATGAAACCCAGCATTTTTCTTTCATGATTCATATACAGAATACAATTTTAAACAACATTCCAATATACTTCTATCATCTAATTTGCTTTCATTATTTAGGTATCCTTTGTTGAATAAATATCGATGAACATAGGTGAGCCAATAACAAGAGGCATCTATGTGCAGCGACCAATCAGCAGCTATTGAGGCTATTTATATATGCTTTTCAACAAAAGGATATAAAGAGAATGAAGCAAATTAGATAATAGAAGTAAATTGGAAATTTGTTTAAGATGGCATGCTCTTTCTAAATCATGAAAGAAACAAATTTGTGTTTCATGTCCCTTTAAATTTAGCATTAGTGATTTATTTTATCACTAAATTTCAAAATTAATTTCCCGGTCTTTTATATCAGGTGAAGGCCATCAGCCAAACACAAACGGATATATACAGTATATATGATTGTGAGCTATGAATTATTTGCTCTTCAACAAAGGATAAATAAGTATTCATGTGGTTACATTGTGCTTTGCAGGAACATCATAGTGATTTTCTATATTTTATCTAAAATATTATATTTCATAATCTATAAGAGTTTTTTTTAATCCATATTCCTGTGTTGAGTAAGTAAAGTTTTGGTGTCACCTGTTCAGGGTGCTGGCTGTGCTTGTGTAATGCAAACTTTCACTACTGTCGTGAGACACACCAAACCTTGATTCATGTGCTGCATATTTACTTATGCACATGAAATAGCGATATGTTGTCCTAGTAACATTTTTGCTAGTATATATACTGACTGTGCTTGTATGATGCAAACTGTCACTGTTGTGATACACACCAAACCTTGATTCATGTGCTGCATATTTACTTATGCACCTGAAATATCTATATGTTGTCTTAGTAACATTTTTGCTAGTTTATTGCAAAAATGATTCTATTCAAAATTAAAACGCATTTATGGAATTCTTAAAGGGATACTGAACCCAAATGTTTTATTTTCATGATTCTGAATTTACAATTATCAACTTTTCTTCGTTCCCTTTGTATCTTCATTTGAAAAAAACAAGAATGTAAGCTTACAAGCCAGTCCATCTTTGGTTCAGCACCTAGGTAGTGCTTGCTGATTGGTGCCTAAATGTAGCCACCAATCAGCAAGCACTATCCAGGGTTCTGAACCAAAAATGGGTCAGCTGGTAAGCTTACAATACTGCTTTTTCACATAAAGATACCAAGAAAATGAAGAAAATTTGATAATAGGGGTAAATAGAAAGTTGCTTATTTATTTGGGTTCAGTATCCCTTTAAGTATAATTATGTCCCTTTAACACAAGTTTCTCAAACCTAGGACAGTAATTTGGTATTTGCTTTAAGAACAGTTTGATCTCAAAAGAATATCATAAATACAGGAGGAATACAATCTGGTGCAAGCATTGCATAATTATTATTTCTTCTAAAATGTATGAGTAGAGAAGGCAACGCAGGTTTGATGACATTTTTAGTATAGCAGATGAAGTAAAATCTGTTAAAGCATTTTATAATGAAGAGTTCCCATTAAAGCTGTTAATTGTTACTGTTGTCTGTCGAAAATGGACCCGTAAAGATTGTTGTGAATACTCATTAAACATTTTATATCCTCATACATCAAAGATTTACTATTCATGTCTGAACCCAGTAATGACATCTAATTCAATATCAAGCAGAAATGGGAAGTATTTATAAACTTACTGTCACCGGCTCACTTCTCTTAATGTGCACTGCAGCTGGTTGTGAAGTGTTCCCTTAATGCATTAATGATATTTATTCAATATTCTGTGATTCCTAAACAAAAATGATAAAGGAGTTGATCAAAATCTATTGTTTGATAATTATCTGCATGTTAATGAATGTAGTTTAGCCCTAATTAATGGCCACGTGATCCCAATTAGCCATTGTCATTGTTTATCAGCAACACTTTATTTTTTTCGGTATCATGTCAGTGATTCAGGATTCAGATAGAGCAGACATTTTTATGCAACTTTGCAATTTACGTCTATTATCAATTTTGTTTCATTCTCTTGGTATCCGTTTTTGATTGAGCAGCAATGCACTAATGGGAGCTAGATGAACACAATCATTAAAGGGACATAAAACCCAAAACATTTCTTTCATGATTTAAGTAGAACATACAATTTTAAACAACTTTCTATTTTACTTCTATTATCAAATCTGCTTCATTGTCTTGGTATCATTTGTTAAAGGAACAGCAATGCACTAATGGTTTCTAACTTAACACATGAGTGAGTCAATGACAATCGCTATATATATGAAGCCACCAATCAGCAGCTAGAACCTAGTTTCTTTGCTGCTCCTGAGCTTACCTAGATAGATCTTTTAGCAAAGGATAACAAGAGAAGGAAGTAAATTAAATAATAGAAGTAAATTTGAAAGTTGTTTAAAACTGCATGCTCTGTCTAAATCATGCATGTCTAATTATGACTTTATTAGACATGGCTGAACTGGCAGAAATATCAGACCTCCATATATATATATATATATATATATATATATATACATACATACATACATACATACATACATACATACATACATACATAGAGGCCACCTGCATGCTGCCTTGTGATTAAATAGCTTTTGTATAAAGAATAGTAAAGTATTCACATTTTCAGTATACTTGGTGGTTTCAACAGACTAAATCAGCTATATATGATAAAGTAAAGCTAAAGGAGCTATTACTAAATAATTTTATATACTCTAGCGGGTAAAACAGATAATTGGGAACAAATTAAAGTGGAGAAAAAGTTGGAATGCAATGTCCCTTCAATGAGTTTTGGATTGCAAATTGGAAGATTGTATCTGTCCGTAAACCAAAGACCAATAATTGGAGAGAACAATGGAGAATGAAAATGTTATTACCTTATCTCTTCTATACCCCACTGGGAATGTAATTTCTTCTGCTGGCTGTGTTTACACAGCTTATCTAAAGCTTGGACCAAAGGCCAGGAACTTTCAGAATAGGTGGGGATACCACAAGCTAAATCAACTATTTCAAATGCCAATATAAGGGTAAAGGAAATACTTGTAAGCAATTTAATACACTCCAGCAGGTAAATTGGATAATTCGGAACAAATGAAAGGGGAGAACATTTTTGAGTAAATTGTCCCTTTAACTATGCAAATTATGATCTTATGTTGTTTTTGGGAGATAACAATTTTTAGCTTTAGAAGCATTTTAGGATTGTGATCAATTGAAAAACACATTGACTAAATCTGCCAATGTTCAGAAATCGCTACCTACCGAAAGCAAAGTGCAAGATTGAGATTAACTTCAAAAAGGAATATAAATACTGTGAAAATGTGTTTTAGTGTGAGGAATGCAAATATACAGTACATCGGTATTTGTTCTTGTTAATTTATGTATGTTTTTATTTCTTGTATTTTTAGTTTCGCTACAAGACAAGAGTTTACAAACAGACAAACCTTGATGAGAAGCAGCTGGCCAAGCTTCACACCAAGGTGAGATGCTCTGTGGTTTGCAAAATGTTAAGAAAAAAAGACTATATTAAAAAATAGAAACCGTGCTTTTTTAAACGTTTGTTACATATTTAAATTTACTTCTAATGCAAAACTTAGTGGCTAATTCATTAGAGTATATAATGCCTGGGCTACTGGCCTTGGTAAACTAGGTTTGCCAGCTTTCCACCACAATAAACAATCTCAAGCGGGGCACGATGGTAGCTGGGGTCACACAATGCTGCCCCCAAAAGCCACCACTCTTGATCCAACCATGTATAGTTTTCACAATTGAGCAGGCATTTTACCCCTTGGCTGCCAGTAACATACAACCCAAAAATGTTACCTCTTCAGTTGCTGCACCACATTTAAACAGTAGTGATTTCACCCCTTGACTGTCACTTGTTTGATTTTGCTCCATATTCGTAGTGCATTAAGGCATAGGAGGCCTTTTACATTTTAAGGAACAGTCAAATCAAAATTAAACTTTCATGATTCAGATAAGGCAACAACTTTCCAATTTACTTTTACCATCAAATTTGTTTTCTTTCTTGAAAGCTAAACCTATGTAGGCTCAAATTGATTTCTAAGCCATTAAAGGCCACCTATTATCTCAGTGCATTTAGATAATGTTAGTTTGTGTGTGCCATATAGATACATGTAGTTATTTATGAGTCAGCGCTTATTGGCTAAAATAAAAGTCTGTCAAAAGAACTGAAATAAGGGGGCAGTCTGCAGAGGCTTAGATACAAGGTAATTACAGAGGTAAAAAAGTGTATTAATAAAACAGTGTTAGTTATACAAAACTGGGGCAAGGGTAATAACGGGATTATCTATCTTTTTAAACAATAAAAACTAAAACCCATTGAAGTGTCTAGTATTTTTGTCAAGGTTTTACTGAACAGCCTGCTAAAATACTTGACTTTTGTTAATACTGAAATTGTATTGTTTTTTTACATTGTGATCACTCAGTACTTGAAAAATGAACATCGGAAGCCAAAGCTAGGGTCAAAAATAGAAAAATTACATGCTCTAATTAAATAGGTCATATAATTTGTGCATCAGAATTTCCCTTTAAAAGAAAAAATAATAAGCTGTCTACCAAGCTGATATAGCTGTATACTATAATCATAAACAGTCCATGAATTAATGATGTTACTAATGAATGTATTATCTTCTCATTTTTGCATTTATTTACAGCAATAGGAATATCACACAATGTAATCAACTCCATTATGCCTATCCTTTTCAGAAAACAAAAAATTGATTTGTTGTCTCTAGCAGCAAAGGGATAACTAATATGATGGTACTCGTGGCATATTGCAAACAAACTGAAGAACATTGACAAATCTCTTTTTAAAGTTCTTTAGTAGAAAATGCTGGAGATCATTTATCAAAGTGCCAGTTGTTATAGGAATGCAAACATTTCAATGATTTATATGATGTACCAATTAGATGCTCTTTAGAATTTATTTACACTGTGAATACATATGTGAATATAATGGCATTGGTGTAGATTAAGTGTGATATAAACAACTTGAAGTTATTGTCAGTGTATAAGTCATAAGCTTATTTTTTTCCATGTAGGCTGGCCTCAAGAAATTTATAGAATACATACAACATGGCTCTGCAGAGAAAATTGCTAGGTTGCTGGATAAAGGCTTGGACCCCAACTATCATGATTCAGAAACTGGAGGTAAGATAAATATATTTGTGTTTGTGTGCATATATTTAATGAAAAAATAAATATATATATATATATATATACATACACAGTGAAAGCCCTGTATCCTCTGTTTCATTTAGGCTACTGTTACTTAGGGCTCCATGTACTAAGCAGTCAGCGAGCTACCCGCAACAAATCTCGCGTCAAAACTCGCAAACTGATATGTACAAAGCCGTCAATTATGTTAAAACTCGCATCTTTAAAATTGCGAGCGTACTTATCCGCCAAACCTCGCTACCGCTCCATTTTTCACTGTAATTAGACACATTTGACCACCAACTCGCCAAAAAACGAATGTACTAAAAAATCTATTTGTCCGCTCGCTACAATTTCCGCTCCCACCTCGCTATTTTTGCCTCGCCACCTTTTAGGTGGCGGGCAAGGTACAAAACAATAGGAAAGTCAATCTAGACGCCAGTCTAGACATATATAAAAGGCAGTAATATCAGCATTGTACTTACAGCATAACTGGCGTCTAATTTGTCTCTCATTTCCATGTACATAAATTGCGCCCAATTTGTCGACTGTAATTAAAGAGTAATCTATTTAAATTTGTATTGTTAGTTGTCAATCTTTATAATTATTTTTATATTAATATTTATATATTATCAGATCCAGATGAAGCCATATCCAAATTGTAAATAAATATTACAAAAATAACGCTCTGTTATCACTCTTCAAAAAATTTTGAACAATAATAAAGTTGTTTAGATAAGTTGAACTTTTATAGGAGCAAAATTCTATTCCCGCGACTACTATGATGTTCGTGACACCTTGCATGTCACGTGTTAATAATTGGCCAGACAATTCAACTGAAAGTTAAGTACCATCAGCTTAGTCGCGGCGAGCGAGGCGTCAAATTTATCAACAATCCGCAACTGCTCGCGGCGGGCTAGACTTGTCTATTTATTGGGGGATTATTAGTACATAGTGACAGCGGACACCATTTCGCCCGCGGCGAGTAACGGCGAGTTTATCCGCGTCTACAATGACGGATGAATTGACGGCTTAGTACATGGAGCTCTTAGTAGCCATTATCAGATCAACTCTCAGGGTGTTGCAATGCTTGTGTTCATTTAACCCTTATATTACTTAATTCATGTTTTATTATAAAAATTGTTCTATTTTATTATTAGTTGTTGTTGTTAATGTCTTATTATGCCTAACTTATAAATGAAACTTTATCATAGGTACATACAGCTTGTACAGTATATAGTGTTCGCTACTATCCGTGGTTTCAGGCATCCACGGGGGGCTTGGAAACTATTCCTCCTGGATACAGGGGTACATATATATATATATATATATATATATATATATAAATATATACACAAAACACAGGAATGGGCCGCACTCTCAGAGCAGACAGGGTAAACATCCTAAGTCCCTGTAAACTCCACATTCCCTGAACACTGACAGACAGTTCAGTTGTACAGCTCCCAGCAAGCTAGGCAGGTAACCCCTGAGCTCTTGTGGGACCCCTATATTGCAGAAAATAATTTCCACAGCTAGAGGGAGGGAGGGAGGGAGAGGGGGATCCACTACCGACAGAAACTGTGTAAAGGTAATAGGGGAATCCTACATTTTTTAAAATGCCCTAAAACTTAACATTGGGAGACTGTCTGCCAGTACTTAAGATGGTGGTGATCAGTGTGTGTGTGTGTGTGTGTGGGGGGGGGGGGGGGGGTTGGGTCGAAGGAGGGAAGAAAGCTGTTTAGGAGGGATCAAGTAGTGATCAGGGGGTGCAAGGTATACTTTGGGAGGGTAATCTCTACATTATACCTGATTAACCACTTCACTTGTGGAGTAATGAACAAAGTTTAGGATTAAATATGGAGAGTTATTTTGCAGGGATCAATGTATTATACAGGTCTCAATATGACCGCAGCACATTTATTTAAAGGGACAGTCAAGTAAAAAAAAAAACATTTCATGATTCAAATAGGGCATGTCATTTTAAAAAACTTTCCAATTTTTTTTTATCACCAATTTTGCTTTGTTCTCTTGGTATTTTTAGTTGAAAGCTAAACCTTGGAGGTTCATATGCTAATTCCTTAGACCTTGAAGGCCGCCTCTAATCTAAATGCATTTTGACAGTTTTTCACCACTAGAGGGCATTAGTTCATGTGTGTCATATAGATAACATTGAGCTCATGCACATGAATTTACCAAGGAGTAAGCACTGATTGGCTAAAATGCAAGTCTGTGAAAATAACTGAAATAAGGGGGCAGTCTGCAGAGGCTTAGATACAAGGTAATTACAGAGATAAAATGTGTACTGTGTTGGTTATGCAAAACTGGGGAATGGGTAATGAAGGGATTATCTTTCTTTTTAAATAAAAAAAAATCTGGTGTTGACTGTCCCTTTAAATCCTAAAGTGATTTAAGAGAAATTAAAGTCAAAACTAAATAGAGTCTGCAAAGTCAAACAATTTTCGTGTTTACTTGTCTCTGGGTAGCCTTGTTGAATATTATACCTAGGTAGACTCAAAAGCAGACATGCACTACTGAGAGCTAACTGTTGCTTTGTGGCTGCACTTTTCATTGTCTCACCTAATGTATTCAGCAAAATCCCAGAAGTGCATCTCTGTCCTTGAGCTGATTTTCAACAATGGATACAAAAAGAACAAAGAAATACCCTACTTGTCTAGGTTTCCAAGTAATTTATAGGAAATATAGGCAAAAAACTACAAAGAGAGAATTATTGGTTTAACACAAAAAATTGCTATATTTGGACTCTAAGCTAAATAGCAGTCACCCAATCCAAAAAGGCTTCACGACAAAATATATTTATAGAATTTAGACACCTCAGAGTATTTACCTAGAGGTAGTTTCACACTTTACATGTAACCCTTTTATTGCCAAGGGCAGAGAAAATAAACCTTAGGGATAAACCCCCCCAAAAAAACTTTATTCAAATTATAACAAAAAATATTATTTAAATAAAATGTATAAAATATATATACACACACTTTATTAATACCAGTAGTGCTCCTCAAGGACTGAAAATCCTCTTATGTATTTTATTTATGTATTGTAGGTATTTATGGATTATGAAGTAAATACCTGAAAATCAATGTGTTAAAGGAATACGGCTAGATTACGAGTTTTGCGGTATGAGTGAAAAAGCAGCATTAAGGCTCATAACGCTGCTTTTTCACTACCGCTGGTATTACGAGTCTTGCAGGTTTAGAGGCACTGCACATTTTTTTGGCTGTACCGCAAATTAACTTACGCAATTTGCGTAAAGTCTTTTTTCAATGGGACTTCCATAGCGCCAGTATTACAAGCTTTTTCTGGGAGGCCAAAAACCGAGGCTCTCCCGCATTGCAAACACTAAAATAAAATTATTAACCCCTAATCTGCCGCTCTTGACATCGCCGCCACTATAATAAACATATTAACCCCTAAACCGCCGCATTCCCGCATCGCAAACACTAGTTAAATATTCTCCAGTCCCAAAAAAACAGTGCAGTCTGTGAAGACAAGAAGGTGGACTCCAATAGTGCAATATTGTAAAAACAAGCACTAGTTAAATATTATTAACCCCTAATCTTCCGCCCCTAACATCGCCGCCACCTACCTTCATTTATTAACCCCTAATCTGCCGTCCCCAACGTCACCACTATACTAAATTTATTAACCCCTAAACCTGTCTAAACCCTAACCTAACACCTCCTAACTTAAAATAATAATTAAAATAAATCTAAATAAAAATTACTATCATTATCTAAATTATTCCTATTTAAAACTAAATACCTATAAAATAAACCCTAAGCTAGCTACAATATAACTTATAGTTACATTGTATCTAGCTTAGGGTTTATTTTTATTTTACAGGCAAGTTTATATTTATTTTAACTAGGTAGAATAGTTACTAAATAGTTATTAACTATTTACTAACTACCTAGTTAAAATAAATATAAATTTACCTGTAAAATAAAAATAAAACCTAACCTATCTTACACTAACACCTAACATTACACTACAATTAAATAAATTAAATTAATTGAATACAATTACCTAAATTACAAAAAAAAACCACAAAATTACGCAAAATAAAAAAAGAAATTATCAGATATTTAAACTAATTACACCTAATCTAATAGCCCTATCAAAATAACCCCCCAAAATAAAAAAAAACCTAGCCTAAACTAAACTACCAATAGCCCTTAAAAGGGCCTTTTGCGGGGCATTGCCCCAAAGAAATCAGCTCTTTTACCTTTCACAAACAACCCTCCAACAGTAAAACCTACCACCCACATAACCCACCCCCCAAATAAAATCCTAACTAAAAAAACCTAAGCTCCCCATTGCCCTGAAAAGGGCATTTGTATGGGCATTGCCCTTAAAAGGGCATTTAGCTCTTTTTCAGCCCAAACCCTAATCTAAAAATAAAACCCACCCAAAAAAAACCTTAATAAACCTAACACTAACCCCTGAAGATCCACTTACAGTTTTGAAGACCGGACAATAATCCTCAACAAAGCCGGGAGAAGTCTTTATCCAAGTGGTAAGAAGTCCTCAATGAAGCCGGGAGAAGTCTTCATCCAAGACGGAAGAAGTCTTCATCCAGACGGCATCTTCTATCTTCATCCATCCAGTGCGGAGCGGCTCCATCTTCAAGACATCCGGCGTGGAGCATCCTCTTCTTCTGATGACTAATGACGAATGAAGGTTCCTTTAAATGACATCATCCAAGATGGCATCCCTTTAATACTGATTGGCTGATAGAATTCTATCAGCCAATGTGAATTAAAGGTGAAGAAATCCTATTGGGTGATGCAATCAGCCAATAGGATTGAGCTTCAATCCTATTGGCTGATCCGATCAGCCAATAGGATTGAGCTTGCATTCTATTGGCTGATTGGAACAGCCAATAGAATGCAAGCTCAATCCTATTGGCTGATTGCATCAGCCAATAGGATTTTTTCACGTTTAATTCCGATTGGCTGATAGAATTCTATCAGCCAATAGGAATTAAAGGGAAGCCATCTTGGATGACGTCATTTAAAGGAACCTTCATTCGTCGGAAGAAGAGGATGCTCCGTGCCAGATGTCTTGAAGATGAGCCGATCCGTGTTGGATGGACTTCTTTCAGGTTATTTTGATGCAATCAGCCAATAGGATTGAGCTTTAATCCTATTGGCTGATCCGATCATAAAAATAAACCCTAAGCTAGCTACAATGTAACTATTAGTTATATTGTAGCTAGCTTAAGGTTTATTTTATAGGTAAGTGTTTCGTTTTAAATAGGAATTATTTAGGTAATGATAGTAAGTTTTTATTTAGATTTATTTTAATTATATTTAAGTTAGGGGATGTTAGGGTTAGGGTTAGACTTAGGTTTAGGGGTTAATAAATTTAGTATAGTGGCAGCGACGTTAGGGGCGGCAGATTAGGGGTTAATAAATGTAGATAGGTGGTGGCAATGTTAGGGGTGGCAGATTAGGGGTTAATAAATGTAGATAGGTGGCGGCGATGTTAGGGGCGGCAGATTAGGGGTGGTGGTGGTGGTGTTAATTGCATCAGTGAAGACTTCATTTGTGTCATACAAGTCACCTCTAACTCTGAGAAGTATATGTGCATATGTCACTGAAAATTGTAATACATTTTACTGGACTCATTTAGTGCTAATGGAAGTATATTTCAAAAAAGCTAATATTTCAAACTTAAATGCACCCATTCACATTTCATTTCTGACACTTCTATCCCTTTAAACGTATTATAGTGTTTTTATTTCTTACTGTCAAGGTGTTTTCATAGGATGAAGAACCTCATAATAGGAAATTATAACCAGTCAATGGCAATCTACTGTATTGTCAGATGAATCCTTTATAAACTCATGTTAATTAAATTAATTTTAGCCTGATTAGTTTGATGAGGAGAGAGAGTACACGAATGATACTTATTTGAGTTATGATACTCCCCCCCCCCCCAACTCTGTATACACTGCAGTCTAAACCCAGCCATAGTCAGCAGCCTCAACGATCAAAGTCTACCAGACTGAAGATTCACAAGAGAGCACGCTGATGCCCAGCTTGTAGACCCCATATGAGAGACATTTAAAAAAAATTACTATTAGCTAAAATCTGTTCTACCCATTAGTAGGGATGGGCGAATGTTATTGTAGAATTTCGATTTACATAATAGAATGTTGAGAGCTTGAGAAAGAGGCCTTGAAACGTTGCTCAAATAAAAGGTGTTTCCTGCTGCAAAGTATCTCCTCAGACCTTGGTAGGGGGGTCTGTGAAGGTTTGAGCACCTACTTTCTGCAAATCCTGCAGTGTTACGTATGGAGGGGATGACCCAGGAGTGCTGATCCTAACATTGACTTTATCCATAATAGAATGTTGATAACAACAAATATTCTTAAAAATTATATTATCGAATGTTATTTACAGTTTTCGAATGTCACTTTCAAATTCAAATGTCACTTTTGAATACGAATGTGACATTCGAATTCGAATGTCACATTCAAATTCGAATATTACATTTATAAAACATAGTTGTAGACTAGAAATACTATTTCGAATTTAAATGCTGCATTCAAATTCAAATTTAACATTTATACAACACAGTTGTAGACTAGAAAAACTATTTCGAATTTGTATGTGACATTCGAATTTGAATGTCACATTAAAATTTGAATATTACATTTAAAAACACAATATTAGACTAGAAATACTATTCTGAATTTGAATGTGACATTCAAATTCAAATGTAGCATTCTGATTCGAATATTACATTTATTAAGCACAGTTGTAGACTAGAAATACTATTTTGAATACAAATGGGACATTTGAATTGTAATGTGACATTCAAATTCAAATATTACATTTTAAAAACACAATATTAGAGTAGAAATTACCATTTTAAATTCGAATGTCACATTTGAATTCAAATATTACATTTATAAAACACAGTTGTAGACTAGAAATACTATTTCAAATTTAAATGCTACATTCAAATTCGAATATTACATTTATACAACATAGTTGAAGACTAAAAATACGAATTTGAATGTCACATTTAAATTCGAATATTACATTTAAAAAAAAAGTATTAGACTAGAAATTCTAATTTGAATGCTATATTCGAATTTGAATGTCACATTCAAATTCAAAATAGTATATGACATTTATTAAACACAGTTGTAGACTAGAAATACTATTTCGAATTTGAATGTGACATTCGAATTTGAATGTCACATTCAAATTCGAATATTACATTTCGAAATTGAATGAACATTCTATTATTCGGAGGAATATTTTTTAATTTTATTGAAAAATTTTAAAACAAAAATATGAAAATAGAATGTTAGAATGTTATATAAACATTCAAAATTTGATTAGAATGAACAAATGTATCAAAATGCGTTTTAAATTTCGAATTTTTAGAAACATTCGCCCACCCTACCTATTAGCCCGATTCTCTAAATGTAACTAGCTTGGAGATAAATCATCTCACACACCTCAAAGGGGCATATTTACAATTGAAATGTTTAAGAAAATCAGAAGCTAGAAATCACAGGGAAATGGGAGCTGTTTACAACAGAAAGTAATGATGCGCTCAGGCATTGAAATAAATTCTCACAAATACAAATTCAACTGAAATGTCTTCAATACAGTTTAAATTGTTTTTGTTTCTAGTTTAATATACTGTACTTTTCTGTCATATACCTAGGCACTAATGGAAATTTAGCTGTAGTAAAACACTATGGGCCAGATTATAAGTGGAGCACAAAATATTTTAGCACGCTTCCATAGCCTCCAATGGGAGCCTCATTCTGATGCAGTCATACACGACACAGAACCTAACCACAGCAAAGGGGGTAAATCGCGCAGTGATTGGCAGCAATTTTAAATATATAAGTATATGCATATATATTTATGTGTTAATATGTGTATATATATACATAAACACATACATATATAATTACAGGGAACAAAGAGTTCCCCTAGACTGCAATATAAAGGCACTTTTCAGTGCCGTTTCTTTTCTAAAACCCCACAGCCGCTAACTTTATGCTACTATTTTTTATAACTCTAGAAACTGTTGTCACGGATAACAGTGATCATCGCTGAGCTGATGGAAGGTGATTGAGCCAGTGATCAGGCCAGTGAGCCCAGCAGCAGCCGGGGCAGTGACTGGGCCAGCGAGCCCTCTACTGGGGGGTGGAGATGTCTAGCAAGAGATCCAATGGTGGCTGGCGCTCTATGGGACCAGATCATCACCCTGATAATTGCCAACACAACTCGCCAAGACGTTGGAGGTCCAGAAGCTATGGGGGGAGCCGCACTGGCCGAACAGAGGCCTGCTCCCACCCAGAAGAAACTACCCCATGAGGCTTTCCATGCCTTTAAAGACGGAGAGGAGGAGATGGATTGATACCTGCAGGTATTCGAGACTCAGTGCGATCTGCATGGCATCCCTGATGCCGACAGGGTGACCCTCCTGATTGGGAAGCTCTCGGGGAGGGCCATGGATGCCTTTGAGGCAATTCCCCTGGAAGACAAAAGGAACTATGAGTGGGTGAAATAGCGCATCTTGGCTAGTATGCCATCACTCCTGAGGCTCACCGTCTGAAGTTCCGGAGCTTGAGGAGGAGAGAGGGGCAACCCTTTACAGAGTGGACTCACCAGTTCTCCTGCTCCCTGGACTATTGGTTTTCGGGGTGCCAAGTGACCACCCTGGCCCAAGCCTCCCAGCATATCCTTATGGAACATTTTTATGGTAACTCCCCACCAGAGGTACGAGAATGGGTCAGGGACTGGAAACCTGAGACAGTGGATCAAGCTGCCGTCCTCACAGACCAATTTTTTGATGCCTGACACCCAGTTCAACCCGAACCCCGTCCAACAGCCCCCTCCACTTCTGCACCTCCTCAGCCTACAGTGACCCTCAGGCACCCCCCTGTTCCACCGGCTCCCCTGTGCTCTTCTGTCTGTCTTGGAAGACAGGAATCCGGCGCTACGGGTGTGATCAAGTGGGCCATGTACAGTCCAAGTATCCAAGGAATCTGCCCCACCCCAAATGGACCAGAGCACCAGTTGGGGTTTCTAGGGGAGTGGCTCACTTCTTTGAGTCTGGGAGCCCAGCCCACTTGAGCCGAAGAAGATTTTGGGGTTCTGCATGAAGTAGACCTGGTGCAGGCGGCAGCTGGTGACAATCGAGTGCACCATCACTAGCCGGTATGGATCAATGATCCAAGGACTACAGGACAGTGGAGCCACCATTACTCTTGTCCAGACAAACCTGGTCACCAGCTCGGACCAGATGAGGAAATTTATTACAGTTTGTGTGACTGGGGGTAAGGTTCTCCGGATCCCTAAAGCATGGGTTTACCTAGATTGGGGTGCCGGCTCCTATGTGTTGAAGTGAGAGTCATGGCCCACTTGCCGGCAGAGGTCTTGTTGGGAAATTACTTGGGGCATCTTGCATCCTCCTTTATATGGATAGCACAACGGATACCTGCCCAGTCACCACCCGCCAATAAGCCAGGCTCCAAGCTCCCGCACTTGACCCTGGGACCCAGGTAAGCCACCTCCACCTGACTAATACCCCGACTGACCATCCTGTCCCCTGGGCTTCCCCCCTAACTTTGCCCAGGAGACGTTAAGTGACCCGACGTTAGCTCCCTAACAAACCCGGGTGAGCATCGACCCAGGGGGGTTAGGAGGGGACCGCTTTGAATGGGACAGAAGACTTCTGTACTGGGTTACCGAGGGTGGAGGGAGAAAGCAGATGCCCAAGCTACAGCTGGTGGTACCACGAAAGTATCAGTACAACCTGCTGTGCATTGGGCATGACATTCCCCTGGCAGGACATCTAGGGATTACTAGGATCCGCAACTGACTGACCAATACCTTTTTCTGGCGGGAGACATTAGGCAGTACTGCCATACCTGTGACATTTGTCAGAGAATAGGGAAGACCAGTGACCACCCTGCATCCCCTCTCCATCATCGACGAACCGTTCAGCAGGATAGTTGTTAACATTGAGGGCCCATTGCCCTGTCCCAGTCCCTCGGTAAAGAGATATATACTGATGGTAGTGGACTACGCTACTCGGTACCTGGAGGCAATACCCCGTGGCTAACATCCAGGCAGAGACCATAGCCAATGCTCTTCTCCAAATCTTTGCCAGAGTGGGTTTCTCCCGGTAGATTATCTCAGACCAAGGGACTCAGTTTACTGCTGAGCTCAACCAGCAGTTATGGAGGCTTTGCAGGGTAAGACCCCTGCCAAACTCTCTGTCACGAAAACCTCAGGATTTAGCTAAGAAGGGGTTAATTCTGTGTAGCTTGAACTCAAAACAGTTATTTGTTTTTCAAGAAGAATTGTGACTTGTGTTTTCTTTGAAGTGCCAGGAGCCTGCTAAATAGCCCCACCAACTGTTATTGTGTATGCATTGAGTCATAAATCCACTCAAGCTCTTAGTTTCAGAAAATACACAGGAAAGGGTTTATCGCTTAGGCTGTCAATAGAATGCATGATGCAAAACAGGGCCTCCATCACAAAAACTGACCAGGTCACTGAAAGGACATTGGTATATTATGTACATATGTGTGTTAAAACTGTTATAACCCTAAATGAAGGTAAATATGACAACCTATGGCATATTTGATATCAAACCGATTCTCCCAATGAAACTAAGAGGTTCCCGATATGTAAATATAGAACTAAAGTTACCTAGCAGAAATTATATTGGATTGTATAATTTCAGGCAAGAAATTAGTCTATTGAAGGTCATAAAGACAGGGTGGTTTCTTAGCCCGCCCAGGAGGGTGTGGTTAGGCAACCTGATCTCTGGAAAATAGTATAAGATTCTTATGTTTTTAACAATAAGGTGTTCATTCTTACAAGGGGAGCTGCTTTACAGAAGTGAGGAGCCATCATTTTCATGCCAGCCCCTGTTGCAGATCTTAAAAACTAGGAAAGTATTCAATTCTGTTTTTCTCCTTTTTATTTTAAAACACTGTTTGCGTGTGTAATTTTATTTGTAACAACTTTTTATTAATAATGCATTGTGCATAATATTTTTGGCATAATAAATAATTCCTTTATTAAGTTTGGCCTTTGTCTAATAATTGAACCACGTTACTGAAAGAGACTGGAATATTACAACTGTATAATTTAGGTTATTTTCTGCTAAATTGTATTTAGAGAGTTAATGTGTAAAGTCTGGGTTTTTTCTTAGGATTTTCCCTTTAATAAATTTTAAGTGGTGACAGTATTTGAGCTATAGGATTGTTGGTTTAGTGTGGGTGGCATTAAAAGGGAGTTTTGGGCATTTCTCTTACGTCTAGTACAGACTAGGGAGTGTGGTTAACCCTTGCACCCACTAAACTGATTCACAAGCTTGCCTGGTGTGGCTAGATTGTGACCTATTCGTGACAGTAAAAGGGGGCTGATAACCCTTTCTGTGCCAAATAAGTGACTGGTGCAGGGTTGGATAACCTTGGTTCGTCACACTCTCCATACCATCCCCAGACCAACGGGTTGTGTGAGAGGTGTAACAGGACACTGAAGCAGGTGCTTTAGACATTCTCGGCCTCTCACAAGGACTGGGAGAGATACCTGCCACACCTCCTGTTCACTTACAGGGAGGTGCTCCAGGAATCTACCAGGTTCTCCCCCTTTGAGTTAGTATATGGCTGGAAGAAGGGGGCCCCTAGTTCTACTTAGAGCCCACTGGGAAGGTTTAGTTGCAGAGGAGGGACACTCCATTGTGGGGTACTTCCTGAAATTCAGGAACTAACTTAAGGACCTCGCCGCCAGATTGCGAGAAAACTTTCAGATCACCCAAGGTAGGCAGAAGCAGTGGTACGACTGTAATGTTCGTAACCGCACCCTAGAAATGGGGCATAAGGTTCTGTCCCTAAAACCGACCAAGACAGACAAGCTGCAGGCTTCTTGGCAGGGACCCTACCGAGTGATAGAGCAGCTTTGTGATGCTACCTACTTGGTCGCCAAATGTTTAGATGAACGAGTCCGCCGGACCTTTCATGTGAACATGCTGAAGGCATACCAAGAGAGGCCAGAGGAGGTAGCCACCATATGCGCTCCTGCCATGGAGGACTCAGAGAGTCTCCCCATGCCGGAGCTACCCGGGCAGAGTGGGACACCGGCAGGCGTAGAGGACATAAGAATAGATGAGCGTATAGCGTCTGTGCAGTGAAAGCAAGTAAGGCAGGTGCTAGAGAGCTGACAGGACCTGTTCTCCGTGGCCCCTGGGTATACCCCAGTAGTGATGCACTGGATGGAGACACCGGGACAGGCGCCCCTGTGGCAGCTGGCCTACCGGGTCCCTGAGTCAGTTAGGGAAAGCATGAGCAGTAAAATTAGGGAAATGCTCGATATTGGAGTTATTGATCCCTCCAACAGACCCTGGGCATGCCCGGTGGTAGTGGTACCCAAGGGGCATGGCACTACCTGCTTCTGTGTAGATTTACCGTAGGCTTAATGGGTAACTTTCTAACAATGCTAGATCTGTGCAAGGGGTACTGGCAGATTCCTCTGGACCAGGCATCCATTTCAAAGTCGACATTCATCACCCCAGTTTAAGGTCATGCCGTTTGGGATGAAGAATGCTTCAGCGAACTTACAGAGTATGGTAGATCACCCCCTAGATCGTCTCCCGGATTATGCCTGTGCATACCTGGATGACATTGTGATGTACTGCGATACCTCTGAGGAACACTTAGTCCACCTAGGCACCGTTTTGGACTGCATCAGGGCTGCAGGACTGACACTGAAGACAGACAAGTGCACAATAGGGAGCTCATAGTGGGCTGCGGGAAGCGGAGGCCAGAACTGGCCAAGACTGAGGCAGTTGCTAACTGGACGACCCACAAAACCGAAACACAAGTATTAGCCTTTCTTGGTACAGTGGGATACTACCGCAAGTTTGTCCCCAATTATAGCACCCTGGCCAAACCCCTGACTGTCCTGACCAGAAAGCACTTATCCTGGCAAGTCCTATGGTCCTCCGAGTGTGAGGCTGCCTTCCAGCAACTGAAGATAGCACTAATTCATGCCCCTATCCTGGCCACTCCTAACTCATCCAAATGTTTTTGTGTTCATACAGATGCCTCCATGTTCGGGTTGGGAGCAGTACTGAGCCAGGTGGATGAGGAAGGCCATGAACACCCTGAAGCCTACATTAGCCGGAAACTACTATCAAGAGAGGTAGGCTATGCGGCAGTAGAGAAAGAATTGTAACAGAAGAAGGAAGACAGCGCACCTCCGACTCAAGGTAAACTGTTTTAATTCCACAAATAGCACACACTAGTAATGCAACTTATTAGAATAAAAGTAAAACAAGCCTTCAATAAAAACAATAGAATTCAACGTTGTAAAGTCCGCAGTGATGGAATAGAGCACACAGGAAATGCCCGGCTGTTCTTCTCAGCGTGTAGTGAGACAGCGTGTAACAGCATACGTCACTAGGCGTCCTTCCAACTCCAGCTACGGATCCACAGGATGACCAAAATTGCTCAACGCGTTTCGCCGGTGACAGCCCGGCTTTCTCAAGAGTCAGTAGAGAAAGAATGCCTGTGCTGGCACTAGTGTGGGCCCTCAAGAAATTGCAACCCTACTTATATGGGAGGGCCTCCACAGTGCTCACAAATCACAACCCCCTAGTATTACTTAACAGGGTTTCTGGAGACAACAGACACCTGCTGCGGTGGACCTTGGCCTTGCAGCCCTTTAACTTTACAATTCAGTATCACCGGGAAAGAGTAACGGCAATGCAGATGGCCTCACTGGACAGCCCCAAGCCGATCCGTGAGGATTTAGCCAGGTCTGTTGGACTTTGAAAAGGGGAGCACTGTCACGGATACCAGGCTGAAAAGGCTACCTCTTTCCATATTGTGAATTATTGTATCCTCATCAGCTTCCATTGTATTGTTACCCTGATTGCACATTATCACAGAAAGAGCTGATCTCTGCCGCTTGACCCCTTCATACCTTGCTGGGCTTATGGAACTACTCACTGGCCGGGCTTGCTAGCGGTCCCCGCTGAACTTTAACCTAGGTCGCTCCAGAGGCGATATGCCCCAGAGCTCCGCTCTTTTGAGGATTTTTAGACCTTTGGTGGACAGGGGTTGGTGTGAGTGCTGAGGGGGAGCTCGCTCAGGAACTGGCGTTTTTGAACACCCCCCACCTTAGGGTGTTCCTGAGTACCTTTGCAGTTTGAATAAAATTATATGCGCTATAGAATACAACCTAGCTTAACTAAGTATTTCCCCTCCAGGAAAAGACAAAAAGTTAGAACAAAGAGAACAAGTATAGTTAAGCGCTGAGAGCAAAGGTTAAAGAGGAGATGTGTAATAATATATGTAAATTTATAATAGGCGAAGATGCAGTATGTGTGATCTAATAAGGAATATGTATGAATATTTATGTGCACTATATATACATATATATATACGCTAAGATATTAAATAAAATAAAGTGGAGGATGCAAATAGATACAATAAACAATTTATTAAAATGTGTATAGAACGAAATGCAAAAGCAAAGATTATACTTAGACAAATGTATCTAAAAGTATAGGGACGTCTCCCTTACTCGTTACTATTAGTAACACTCTTAAAAAGTAAAACTCTTAAAAAAGTAAAGAGAGGAACTATTTCCGTATTCGATTACTTGCGTTTTTAGCAAACAGTGGGGCAGTGTTGCCTGAGATGTCCAGTTTAGTAATGAGGTGACCGGTGGGTGTAAGGCCGAGTTGTTTGCAACTCGGCATTACCAGACGCTAATGAAAGCGCCTTTTTTATGGCTCCTACGTTACCGTTGTGACGTCACTGATGTTGGTTGCGTGTAACGTTTCTATAGTTACCCCTGTTCAGCAAAAGATCCTGGAAGTCCTGGGGGATATATGTAGTATTGGCGGTCAAAGTTGATGACTTTAATGTAGGGGTATGTGATCCTTAAGTAGTGTGAACTGTGCGGTCGCAATGTAGCGACTCAGGATACGATTGGCTGCCTTGGTTACTAGTGGCAGCTGGTGAGTTCTTTTGTACAGAAACTTGGCGGTCGTGCAAATACGACTAGTATAACAAATCTTTGCTGTCGTTTAAAATCAGCTAAAAACGACTAAGTGTCTTTGTAGTGAAGAAACTTGACGGTTGCTATGTAGCGACTAAGGGATCCTTCTTCTTTGCGGTCATTAGTAACGACTTAGGTGTTCCTATGTGATTGTGACCAGGCACAAAAACATACAATAAAAGTCTTCCAAGGTGCAATATTGGAGTCCTTCTTCTTTGCGGTCGTTAGTAACGACTCAGGTGTTCCTATGTGATTGTGACCAGGCACAAAAACATATAATAAAAGTATTCAAAGGTGCAATATTGATAAATATTGAAAAAATAAAATAAACAAAGGCTAACAGCAATTAGCACAGTGTCTCAGTCAACGCGTTTCGCCCGTGGGCTTTATCAAGACATGTTGTTCTGTGCTTACATGAGAATATTTAAATGCTTACATCCATTTTCATTGGTGGACCAATAAATCAATTAAAGGTGGAATGTACTAGTAAAAATGGTCTAGATTAAAGGTGGAAATGTTATGGGTATCCAAGAGAAATCAGTATATGCAATAAATAGTATATATCTTGAAATTTATCTTAAAAATTTATTTGACAGTGTGCAAAGTGTCGGAAATGATATTTATATTGAAAATAATAAAATAAAAACAAAAACAATTAAAGTTAAAATTAACTATAGAAAAATGGAATAAAGACAAATAATGTTAAAGTTAACTATAAGAGAGGGTATATATCTTAACTGAATTTTCAGCCGATTTATAACAGATTTTTTTAGCAGATTTTAAGCAGATTTTAGCAAGAGAGAGGAAAAAAGGAAAAAAGGGGAAGATGTATGTAAGTATATGTAAATATATATAAGGGTATCCTACTCATAGGAAGGGGGTGATGACTAATTCTGAATGTAGCCCTATAGGAAATAGTGTGTCCATGTTATATATCATTTTAGCTTCTAGTTTGAGTAGTAGGTTTTCCAAACTAGCCCCTCTCCAGTTAGGTTTGACTTTTGCTAAACCCCAGAACTTAAAGTGTTTCAGATTGTTTTGATGGATTTCTCTAAACTGTGAATATAGATGTGTATCCAAATTCCCTCTATCTATACAGGAGAGGTGTTCCCTGATTCTTTCACGGAGGGTCTTGGTCGTTTCTCCGATGTAGTATTTTTTACACGAACACTCAATGATATAAACCACTCCTTTATCCTGACATCTTATAGTGTCTTCTATTATGTATTTAAAATTGTTGACCTCAATTTCTTTCTTTTTGCAACTGTATTTGCAGGAGCGGCACCCAAAGCATGGAAAGAAGCCAGATAGTTTTCTCCCTTCTAAGTTTATCTCAAAATTCTTTCTTGTCAGTGGTTTTAGTTCACTTTGTGCCAGTTTGTTCTTTAAATGTTGTGCCCTTCTGTAAATTATTCTGGGCTGTGTTGGTACTTTCTCCCCTATTATTGGATCTGCTTGTACTATGTGCCAATGTTTTGTTAGGATTTTCTTAATTAAGTTACTATTGCAGTTGTAGTTTGTGATAAATGGTACATCTATTGTATTTGGGTTGTCTCCATATTTGAGTATTGGTTTATTTTTGTATGTGAGAAGTGTTTTTCTGTCTGTTTTATCTGCCTCTTTCTTTGCTGAATCAATGATTTTCTCATCATACCCTCTTTCTCTAAATTTGGTTTCTAAAATGGTTATCTGTTTTTCGTAGTCTGTGTGTCTTGAACAGTTTCTTTTTATCCTTAAATATTGCCCTTTCGGGATGTTGTTCTTCCACCTTTCCAGATGGCAGCTATTGTAATGGACAAAATTATTGGCATCTACTTTCTTGAAATGTGTAGTAGTTATGATTTGATCATTTATTACTTCAATTTCTAAGTCGAGAAAAATGGCTTTATTTTTGCTGTATGTGTATGTAAAATTAATGTTTCTATCGTTTTTGTTCATATCATCACAGATCTCTATTAATTCAGATTCTTCCCCTTTCCATATGAATATAATATCATCTATGTATCTTTTGTATAGTACATGATTTGCACCCAGTCTATGCTGAGGGAAAAAAGATTCTTCCCAATTTCCCATAAAGAGATTAGCATAGCTGGGTGCAAATCTTGTACCCATAGCAGTTCCGGTCTTTTGTAAGTAGAATTTCTCATTAAACGAGAAATAATTCTGATTGAGAATAAAATGAATGCCCTCTAATAAAAAATCTCTCTGCTCTCTTATCAATGTGTCATCTTTCTCCAAAAAAGTTTTAACAGCTTGAATACCAAGTTCATGATTTATGATAGTATATAGCGACGTGACATCCCATGTCACTATTATGTAATTAGGTTCCCATTTTAGATTATGCAATATTTGTAGGATTTCTGTTGTGTCTCTTAAATAAGAGGGTAGTCTTAACATAAAATTGGAGAAATTCGTCCAGATATTGGGATAAGTTAGAAGTTAAGGAGTTTATCCCGGAGATAATAGGTCTTCCGGGGGGGGGGGGGGGGGGGGGGTTTGTTAAACTTTTATGTACTTTTGGGAGGTAATAAAATATTGGAATTTTAATTTGTTTTGGCAACAGGAAATTATATTCTTTGTTATTCAGGATGTTTTTGTTTTTAGCCAAATCAAGCATTTTGGACAGTTTAGATGAGAATTTCTTTGTAGGGTCTAGGCTTAATGTTTCATAGGTGGTAGTATCTCCCAATAATCTGTGTGCCTCTTCAATATATTGAGACCTATTCATTACTACGACCCCTCCCCCTTTATCTGCGGGTTTGATGATTATATTTGGAGGTAATAAAATATTGGAATTTTAATTTGTTTTGGCAACAGGAAATTATATTCTTTGTTATTCAGGATGTTTTTGTTTTTAGCCAAATCAAGCATTTTGGACAGTTTAGATGAGAATTTCTTTGTAGGGTCTAGGCTTAATGTTTCATAGGTGGTAGTATCTCCCAATAATCTGTGTGCCTCTTCAATATATTGAGACCTATTCATTACTACGACCCCTCCCCCTTTATCTGCGGGTTTGATGATTATATTTGGATCAGATTGGAGGTTTCTTAATACCTTTTTTTCATTAGATGTTAGGTTATTATTGTATTTATTGGTGATATTAGCTTTTTTGATATCTCTCTGTACCATTTTCTCAAACATTTCAAGATTCTTCCCTTTTTCATTAGTAGGGTAAAAGGTTGATTTAGGTTTTAGTTTGGAATGTTTGAAGCCCCCATTTTCATTCTGAGTAGAATGAGTTTGTGTAGGTTTTTGCCAATTTCTACTATTTATTGCATATACTGATTTCTCTTGGATACCCATAACATTTCCACCTTTAATCTAAACCATTTTTACTAGTACATTCCACCTTTAATTGATTTATTGGTCCACCAATGAAAATGGATGTAAGCATTTAAATATTCTCATGTAAGCACAGAACAACATGTCTTGATAAAGCCCACGGGCGAAACGCGTTGACTGAGATACTGTGCTAATTGCTGTTAGCCTTTGTTTATTTTATTTTATCAATATTTATCAATATTGCACCTTTGAATACTTTTATTATATGTTTTTGTGCCTGGTCACAATCACATAGGAACACCTGAGTCGTTACTATCGACCGCAAAGAAGAAGGACTCCAATATTGCACCTTGGAAGACTTTTATTGTATGTTTTTGTGCCTGGTCACAATCACATAGGAACACCTAAGTCGTTACTAATGACCGCAAAGAAGAAGGATCCCTTAGTCGCTACATAGCGACCGTCAAGTTTCTTCACTACAAAGACACTTAGTCGTTTTTAGCTGTTTTTAAACGACAGCAAAGATTTGTTATACTAGTCGTATTTGCACGACCGCCAAGTTTCTGTACAAAAGAACTCACCAGCTGCCACTAGTAACCAAGGCAACCAATCGTATCCTGAGTCGCTACATTGCGACCTCACAGTTCACACTACTTAAGGATCACATACCCCTACATTAAAGTCATCAACTTTGACCTCCAATACTACATATATCCCCCAGGACTTCCAGGATCTTTTGCTGAACAGGGGTAACTATAGAAACGTTACACGCAACCAACATCAGTGACGTCACAACGGTAACGTAGGAGCCATAAAAAAGGCGCTTTCATTAGCGTTTGGTAATGCCGAGTAGCAAACAACTCGGCCTTACACCCACCGGTCACCTCATTGCTAAACTGGACATCTCAGGCAACACTGCCCCACTGTTTGTTAAAAACGCAAGTAATCGAATACGGAAATAGTTCCTCTCTTTACTTTTTTAAGAGTTTTACTTTTTAAGAGTGTTACTAATAGTAACGAGTAAGGGAGAAGTCCCTATACTTTTTGATACATTTGTCTAAGTATAATCTTTGCCTTTGCATTTCGCTCGATACACATTTTAATAAATTGTTTATTGTATCTATTTGCATCCTCCACTTTATTTTATTTAATATCTTAGCGTATATATATATATATATATATGTATATATAGTGCACATAAATATTCATACATATTCCTTATTAGATCACACATACTGCATCTTCGCCTATTATAAGTTTACATATATTATTACACATCTCCTCTTTAACCTTTGCTCTCAGCGCTTAACTATACTTGTTCTCTTTTTTCTTCCTGAGTACCTTTGCCAGTCTGCCACTCCGATCCCCAGTAATGGATCATATCGCATTTTGGACTGGGGACCAGGGGCTCTCCAACAAAACCCTGGAAGGGCCTTCGCTCATCCAGGATCCCCCTGAAACTGCGACCTAGATACTGTGGGTGTCTCTATGTGACTATGGCTCCTATGGAGGTGTCAGCCAGTCTGGAGGGACGGGAATGGTGGGATCAGATAAAACTCTCAAGATGAGAATGTGTATATAACTATGTGGTTTTCCCAATAAAGTCTGTTTGTGTTTCACCTTAATACTGGTCTTGTCTGGTTATTACGGTGGGCTCTTGCTAAAAATCACTTTCTCCGCTCTATAGCTACAAGTTCCAGGTACAGGAAGGAACCTTCAGGCGGAGCTACCTAGTCAGGGTAGCCGGAGTCCCTCACAACTGTATTTTGGGGCAATTGGGGCAGAGGTCTGCTGTCACACCTCAGCTATATTATTAGTTACTTTTACTTGTTGCTGTCAAATAGGATGTTAAAATAATGCAGAATATAATTTTTAAATTAATCACTATATAAATCAAATAAATATCAATATACTTATATTTGTTACTTTTGCTTCTAAATTATAAACTAAATTATGGTACAGTTTTATATATATATATATATATATATATATATATATATATATATATATATAAAATAAATATATACCTTATTCTAGTGTGAACAAATCTCTTGTCCAGTTGGATATTCCAGCCTGTTCTTATAATCAAATGAAGAGTAAACTTATAAATGCTGCATTTACTTGCAAAAGTGAGCCTACAACCACAAATATAAGGAGAAACTTTTTCGGAATGATTGACAGGTCCTGCTCTCGCAAGCAGGGGTGGGATTGCAGAAGAGAGCTATTGTACAATATTAAATTTAGCTGATCAATGCTACATCACAAATAACATTTACAGGTGGACAGGTTGTCTACTTGAGAACTTGTCTTCCTGCAGTTTGATACATTTAACCTTAAGTAAGCTTTGGTCTGTCTCTCTGTCTTTCCATAGGTCTGTCTATCTGTTTATTGAGTCTATTGAGTTGTTAGTGGGAAAGTGAATAAAATTATTTATACTACTTCTTAAACATTATATATAAAATGTATAATATTTTCACATAGTCATAGATGAAAATGTATTGTTTGCCTGTTAAACAAACTGCAATTGATTCTGATTAACTGGTTCACTTTGTTCCTCCATAGAGACACCTCTAACCCTGGCTGCACAGCTTGAGGGAACTGTAGATGTCCTTAGAATGCTTTGCTTGGGAGGTGCCCACATTGACTTCAGGGCACGAGATGGTATGACAGCTCTACACAAAGCTGTGTGCTCAAGAAACTACAGCGCCTTGATGGTAAGTCAAAAACAAATTTAGATGGCTTCTGGCAGAGTTCCATGATTAGAAAATTTAAATTTCTAATGAAAGTAAATTGTGTGTTAGTACAGAAGCAAACAAACAATATTGTATCTTAAATTACATTATATGGTGGATGTCAGTAAGTATACAAATAATATAAATCACACCTTTATGTTAGAAACAAACAATATTGTATTTTAAATATACATTATATGGCGGATGTCAGTAAGTATACAAATAATAAAAATTACACCTTTATGTTAGAAAAATAGCTACAGGTATATTGAACAAAATTAAAGCAGTGATAGGTAACACATTTTTCTCCAAGGGTTGTACTCACACAGACTTGTTCAGCACTGTGCTTTTTTTTCTCCTAGGATATACGCTCAGAAAATGTTTTCAAATAATCTATTTGTGTAGGGGGTGGTGTGCTTATTATGGGGAAAAAAAACATAATATGTACGTATTATGTTTTTTGGTTTTTGTAAATGGCAAGAACTGTGTCTTGGTTGTAAAAATTTAATATCTTGACTTGATCCAGAGGACAAATTTTGAAAGAATGAAGACCTGTTGAGGGTCACATGCAGCCACTCATCAGTAACGTCACCTTTAGGTTTAATCATATGAGATCTCTTAACCACCTAGTGCAGTGATGGCAAACCCTGGCACTCCAGATATTTCAGAACTACATTTCCCATGATGCTCAGGCACTCTGAAGTCCAGTTGAGCATCATGGGAAATGCATCTGTTCCAAGGTTCACCATCACTGACCTATTGCAATAATCCTGGTTTAACATGAAAAAAAAAAAGTTCTTCAATCAATGTTTTAAGTATGTATGATGACTATTTGTTGCCATGGAGGGGGAGAGCTCATTGTGGTCCGTGCCCCCACTGCACTTACCCCTATATCCCTGGTGGCCTAGTTGCTGGTGGAATCCAGGGATGCCTGGTGATGTCACCAAGCCCCAGAAACCCAGAAGAGCAGGGCAGCAACACCAAGCTTAAGGAACCTGGATGGGGTTAGATATTTAAACCCCTAAATCTCAGCTCCCTTAAAGGGACATTATACACTATTTTTTTCTTTGCATAAATGTTTTGTAGATTATCTATTTATATAGCCCATAAAGTTTTTTTTTTTTTTTTTTTAAATGTAGTTTTGCTTATTTTTAAATAACATTGCTCTGATGTTCAGACTCCTAACCAAGCCCCAAAGTTTTAGGAGAATACCGTCAGATACCTACTCCAGCTTGCTCCTGTTTGTGTAAAGGGTCTTTTCATATGCAAAAGAAGGGGGAGGGGAGGAGTGTCTTATTTCCCACTTGCAGTGGGCTTTCCGACTACCTTTTAAACAGAGCTAAACTGAGAGCTTCTAAATAAGTTTTTAACCGTTTTATACTGGATTTTTATATCAGTATCTGTGCATCTTATTTTTTATAGTAGTGTCTATTACATGCAGTTATATGAACATGGGTGTATACTGTCCCTTTAAGCCACAGAAACCCCCAAGACTCATGTTCAAACAGTGTGTGTCTTGGGTGTAAAATTACAATGTAAACAAAATAAATAAATAAAAATACATAACTTTATATGTTGTTTACACATAAATACATAAAGGCCTAGAGACTCACAAGACATTTTAAACTCCAGAACACCTTCTTTAAAAGAAAGCCCTTATATATGTTTTAATAGCCAGGTGATCACTGGGATAATAGTGATCACCTGACATGAATAAATGTGTATATATTTGAGTAGAAGCTCATGGGAGCCGCTATGTGCACATCATACTTATTCTAAAAGGGCCTTATTAATATGAGGATATCCTCCTTCTTTTTACTAAGTCTAGGGGAAAAGCACACACAGCCACAAGTGTATATATAATATTGTTTATTCAAATTTTAATAATAAACTATACATTTTTTCCCACATCTTGTTGTAGAGTTCTCAAGTAATGTTATAGTGTAAATCTGCTGGGTCTACTGAAAAAGATTATGTTTAATATATGTGGTTCTTCCAGTGAAATATGACATAGAGAGCAGCATCTGAAAACTCACAAACAGCTCAGCACATGAGTGGAAATGGCTCGGCAGTGAAAGGGTTAATTTTCTTTCCTATCCTTTTAACTTTTTTTTTTTACAAAAAATAATCTCCAGAGGTTGTCAGACATTTAACATCTATTGAAAACAAACAAATTAATATGTCCAAAAAATTGACCACACACAATAATTACTAAATTACCCACAGAAAAGCAAACCACAAACAAAACCAAACATCAATTTTCTGTAACTATAGTAACCACATATGTTCACTCTAGACATGGGATGTTTTAAAAATGGATTTGAATGTTGTATACATAAATAGAATGATCAAAACTAAGGGGCTGATTTATTAAGCCCCGTATGGCCCCGTATTCACCTGTTTCCGCGTGAGCCTTCAGGCTCGCTGGAAACAGGAGTTTAGAAGCAGAGGTCTTAAGACTGCTGCTCCTTAACTCGTCCGCAACCTCTGATACGATCTGATACAATTTACACCCCCTGCTAGCGGCTGATTAGCCGCGAATGTGCAGGGAGCGGCATTGCACAAGCATTTCTAGTGAAATACTTGTGCAATGATAAATGCCGACAGCGAATGCTGCAGCGGATCATATCCGTCTGCACATTGATAATTTGGCCCCATTGTGTTAACATCCATCCTAATGTACTTTACACTCAGCATAAATCATTTTAAAATTATATCATTAATGACAATAATAATAATACTGCATCTATTACATCACTTGGGTATCACTATTATAGTTGCTCAACATTTTTTCCATGATTTAATCCATAATGATTTTTAAAATCAAGTGTGTCACTAGTTTAATACACTGTTTTTCAACTCCAATCCTTGAGTATTCCTAACAAGCCAGATTTAAACAATTTCCCTAAATGAGCACAACTGAATCAATCCCACAGATGTGCCACTAATTAGCCAAAGCTGGGATTTTTTTTAAATCTGGCTTGTTAAAGGCACTTGTAGACTACAGCTGAAAAACACTTGTGTAGAGAATTTAATGTCAATTTTGTGCCGTATATTTCTTCTATTTTTTTGTTAGATATTTTATTACACTTAAATATATCAAGCCATATTTTCTTTCACTGAGAATTTATTAAAATATGTTTTCAATTACTGTTTTTTGTTGTTGTTTGCTTGTTATCTATTTATTCTATAAAAAAATCTGAAATTGAAAATGTGTGAAGAAAAAGGTTGACCAGAAGAATTTCTTACGGCTAGATTTAGAGTTCTGCGGCCAAAGAGGTGCGTTAGCTACGCGTGCTTTTTTTCCCCCGCACCTTTTAAATACCGCTGGTATTTAGACTTAACAGAAGGGCTGCGTTAGGCTCCAAAAAAGGGAGTGTAGAGCATATTTACCGCCACTGCAACTCTAAATACCAGCGGTGCTTACGGACGCGGCCAGCTTCAAAAACGTGCTCGTGCACGATTCCCCCATAGAAAACAATGGGGCCGTTTGAGCTGAAAAAAACCTAACACCTGCAAAAAAGCAGCGTTAAGCTCCTAACGCAGCCCCATTGTTTCCTATGGGGAAACACTTCCTAAGTCTACACCTAACACCCTAACATGTACCCGAGTCTAAACACCCCTGACCTTACACTTATTAACCCCTAATCTGCCGCCCCCGCTATCGCTGACCCCTGCATATTATTATTAACCCCTAATCTGCCGCTCCGTACACCGCCGCAACCTACGTTATCCCTATGTACCCCTAATCTGCTGCCCCTAACACCGCCGACCCCTATATTATATTTATTAACCCCTAATCTGCCGCCCCCGCTATTGCTGACCCCTGCATATTATTATTAACCCCTAATCTGCCGCTCCGTACACCGCCGCAACCTACGTTATCCCTATGTACCCCTAATCTGCTGCCCCTAACACCGCCGACCCCTATATTATATTTATTAACCCCTAATCTGCCGCCCCCAAAGTCGCCTCCACCTACCTACACTTATTAACCCCTAATCTAACACCCCCCTAAGTTAAATATAATTTAAATCTAACGAAATAAATTAACTCTTATTAAATAAATTATTCCTATTTAAAGCTAAATACTTACCTGTAAAATAAATCCTAATATAGCTACAATATAAATAATAATTATATTGTAGCAATTTTAGGATTTATATTTATTTTACAGGTAACTTTGTATTTATTTTAACCAGGTACAATAGCTATTAAATAGTTAATAACTATTTAATAGTTACCTAGTTAAAATAATTACAAAATTACCTGTAAAATAAATCCTAACCTAAGTTACAATTAAACCTAACACTACACTATCATTAAATTAATTAAATAAACTACCTACAATTTTCTACAATTAAACCTAACACTACACTATCAATAAATTAATTAAATACAATACCTACAAATAAATACAATTAAATAAACTAACTAAAGTACAACAAATAAAAAAGAACTAATTTACAAAAAATAAAAAAATATTTACAAACATTAGAAAAATATTACAACAATTTTAAACTAATTACACCTACTCTAAGCCCCCTAATAAAATAACAAAGACCCCCAAAATAAAAAAATGCCCTACCCTATTCTAAAATTAAAATAGAAAAGCTCTTTTACCTTACCAGCCCTGAAAATGTCCCTTTGCGGGGCATGCCCCAAAGAATTCAGCTCTTTTGCCTGTAAAAAAAAACATACAATACCCCCCCAACATTACAACCCACCACCCACATACCCCTAATCTAACCCAAACCCCCCTTAAATAAACCTAACACTAAGCCCCTGAAGATCTCCCTACCTTGTCTTCACCACGCCGGGTTCACTGATCGATCCAGAAGAGCCTCCGATGTCTTGATCCAAGCCCAAGCGGGGGGCTGAAGATGTTCATGATCCGGCTGAAGTCTTCATCCAAGCGGGAGCTGAAGAAGTCCATGATCCGACTGAAGTCTTCTATCAAGCGGCATCTTCAATCTTCTTTCTTCCGGATCCATGTAGTTCATCCCGCCGACGCGGAACATAAATCTTCACCGACGACTTCCCGACGAATGACGGTTCGTTTAAGGAACGTCATCCAAGATGGCGTCCCTCGAATTCCGATTGGCTGATAGGATTCTATCAGCCAATCGGAATTAAGGTAGGAAAATTCTGATTGGCTGATGGAATCAGCCAATCAGATTCAAGTTCAATCCGATTGGCTGATCCGATCAGCCAATCAGATTGAGCTCGCATTCTATTGGCTGATCGGAACAGCCAATAGAATGCGAGCTCAATCTGATTGGCTGATTGGATCAGCCAATCGGATTGAACTTGAATCTGATTGGCTGATTCCATCAGCCAATCAGAATTTTCCTACCTTAATTCCGATTGGCTGATAGAATCCTATCAGCCAATCGGAATTCGAGGGACGCCATCTTGGATGACGTCCCTTAAAGGAACCGTCATTCGTCGGGAAGTCGTCGGTGAAGATGGATGGATCCGCGCTGGAGGTCTTGAAGATCAGCCGGTCGTCATCGGATGGAAGAACATAGAAGATGCGGCTTGGATGAAGATGTTTGCCGGTCCGGATGTCCTCTTCTGCCCGCTTGGATCAAGACTTCAGCCGGAGGATGGATGTCTTCAGCCCCCCACTTGGGACTACCTTATCTTCACCCGGTGTGGTGAAGATAAGGTAGGAAGATCTTCAGGGGCTTAGTGTTAGGTTTATTTAAGGGGGGTTTGGGTTAGATTAGGGGTATGTGGGTGGTGGGTTGTAATGTTGGGGGGGGGGTATTGTATGTTTTTTTTTCCAGTCAAAAGAGCTGAATTCTTTGGGGCATGCCCCGCAAATGGCCCTTTTAAGGGCTAGTAAGGTAAAAGAGCTTTTTAATTTTAGAATAGGGTAGGGCATTTTTTTATTTTGGGGGTCTTTGTTATTTTATTAGGGGGCTTAGAGTAGGTGTAATTAGTTTAAAATTGTTGTAATATTTTTCATTTTCTAATGTTTGTAAATATTTTTTTATTTTTTGTAACTTAGTTCTTTTTTATTTTTTGTACTTTAGTTAGTTTATTTAATTGTATTTAATTGTAGGTATTTGTATGTAATTAATTTATTGATAGTGTAGTGTTAGGTTTAATTGTAGATAATTGTAGGTATTTTATTTAATTAATTTATTGATAGTGTAGTGTTTGTAGGGTTTAATTGTAACTTAGGTTAGGATTTATTTTACAGGTAATTTTGTAATTATTTTAACTAGGTAGCTATTAAATAGTTATTAACTATTTAATAGCTATTGTACCTGGTTAAAATAATTACAAAGTTGCCTGTAAAATAAATATAAATCCTAAAATAGCTACAATATAATTATAATTTATATTGTAGCTATATTAGGGTTTATTTTACAGGTAAGTATTTAGCTTTAAATAGGAATAATTTATTTAATAAGAGTTAATTTATTTTGTTAGATTTAAATTATATTTAATTTAAGGGGGTGTTAGTGTTAGGGTTAGACTTAGCTTTAGGGGTTAATACATTTATTAGAGTAGCGGTGAGATCCGGTCGGCAGATTAGGGGTTAATTATTGTAGGTAGGTGGAGGCGACGTTGGGGGCGGCAGATTAGGGGTTAATAAATATAATATAGGGGTCGGCAGTGTTAGGGGCAGCAGATTAGTGGTACATAGGGATAACGTAGGCTGCGGCGGTGTACGGAGCGGCAGATTAGGGGTTAACAATAATATGCAGGGGTCAGCGATAGCGGGGGCGGCAGATTAGGGGTTAATAAATATAATATAGGGGTCGGCGGTATTAGGGGCAGCAGATTAGGGGTACATAGGGATAACGTAGGTGGCGGTGGTGTGCGGTCGGCAGATTAGGGGTTAATAATTGTAGGTAGGTGGCAGCAACGTTGGGGGCGGCAGATTAGGGGTTAATAAATATTATGTAGGTGTCGGCGGTATTAGGGGCAGCAGATTAGGGGTACATAGGGATAACGTAGGTGGCGGCGGTGTACGGAGCGGCAGATTAGGGCTTAAAAATTTTTAATAGAGTGGCGGCGATGTGGGGGGACCTCGGTTTAGGGGTACATAGGTAGTTTATGGGTGTTAGTGTACTTTAGAGCACAGTAGTTAAGAGCTTTATAAACCGGCGTTAGCCCAGAAAGCTCTTAACTACTGACTTTTTTCTGCGGCTGGAGTTTTGTCGTTAGATTTCTAACGCTCACTTCAGCCAAGACTCTAAATACCAACGTTAGAAAGATCCCATTGAAAGGTCCCTTTGCGGGGCATGCCCCAAAGAATTCAGCTCTTTTGCCTGTAAAAAAAAACATACAATACCCCCCCAACATTACAACCCACCACCCACATACCCCTAATCTAACCCAAACCCCCCTTAAATAAACCTAACACTAAGCCCCTGAAGATCTCCCTACCTTGTCTTCACCACGCCGGGTTCACCGATCGATCCAGAAGAGCCTCCAATGTCTTGATCCAAGCCCAAGCGGGGGGCTGAAGATGTTCATGATCCGGCTGAAGTCTTCATCCAAGCGGGAGCTGAAGAAGTCCATGATCCGACTGAAGTCTTCTATCAAGCGGCATCTTCAATCTTCTTTCTTCCGGATCCATGTAGTTCATCCCGCCGACGCGGAACATAAATCTTCACCGACGACTTCCCGACGAATGACTGTTCGTTTAAGGAACGTCATCCAAGATGGCGTCCCTCGAATTCCGATTGGCTGATAGGATTCTATCAGCCAATCGGAATTAAGGTAGGAAAATTCTGATTGGCTGATGGAATCAGCCAATCAGATTCAAGTTCAATCCGATTGGCTGATCCAATCAGCCAATCAGATTGAGCTTGCATTCTATTGGCTGTTCCGATCAGCCAATAGAATGCGAGCTCAATCTGATTGGCTGATCCAATCAGACAATCGGATTGAACTTGAATCTGATTGGCTGATTCCATCAGACAATCAGAATTTTCCTACCTTAATTCCGATTGGCTGATAGAATCCTATCAGTCAATCGGAATTCGAGGGACGCCATCTTGGATGACGTCCCTTAAAGGAACCGTCATTCGTCGGGAAGACGTCGGTAAAGATGGATGGATCCGCGCTGGAGGTCTTGAAGATCAGCCGGTCGTCATCGGATTGAAGAACATAGAAGATGCGGCTTGGAAGAAGATGTTTGCCGGTCCGGATGTCCTCTTCTGCCCGCTTGGATCAAGACTTCAGCCGGAGGATGGATGTCTTCAGCCCCCCACTTGGGACTACCTTATCTTCACCCGGTGTGGTGAAGATAAGGTAGGAAGATCTTCAGGGGCTTAGTGTTAGGTTTATTTAAGGGGGGTTTGGGTTAGATTAGGGGTATGTGGGTGGTGGGTTGTAATGTTGGGGGGGGGGGTATTGTATGTTTTTTTTTCCAGTCAAAAGAGCTGAATTCTTTGGGGCATGCCCCGCAAATGGCCCTTTTAAGGGCTAGTAAGGTAAAAGAGCTTTTTAATTTTAGAATAGGGTAGGGCATTTTTTTATTTTGGGGGTCTTTGTTATTTTATTAGGGGGCTTAGAGTAGGTGTAATTAGTTTAAAATTGTTGTAATATTTTTCATTTTCTAATGTTTGTAAATATTTTTTTATTTTTTGTAACTTAGTTCTTTTTTATTTTTTGTACTTTAGTTAGTTTATTTAATTGTATTTAATTGTAGGTATTTGTATGTAATTAATTTATTGATAGTGTAGTGTTAGGTTTAATTGTAGATAATTGTAGGTATTTTATTTAATTAATTTATTGATAGTGTAGTGTTTGTAGGGTTTAATTGTAACTTAGGTTAGGATTTATTTTACAGGTAATTTTGTAATTATTTTAACTAGGTAGCTATTAAATAGTTATTAACTATTTAATAGCTATTGTACCTGGTTAAAATAATTACAAAGTTGCCTGTAAAATAAATATAAATCCTAAAATAGCTACAATATAATTATAATTTATATTGTAGCTATATTAGGGTTTATTTTACAGGTAAGTATTTAGCTTTAAATAGGAATAATTTATTTAATAAGAGTTAATTTATTTTGTTAGATTTAAATTATATTTAATTTAAGGGGGTGTTAGTGTTAGGGTTAGACTTAGCTTTAGGGGTTAATACATTTATTAGAGTAGCGGTGAGATCCGGTCGGCAGATTAGGGGTTAATTATTGTAGGTAGGTGGAGGCGACGTTGGGGGCGGCAGATTAGGGGTTAATAAATATAATATAGGGGTCGGCAGTGTTAGGGGCAGCAGATTAGTGGTACATAGGGATAACGTAGGTTGCGGCGGTGTACGGAGCGGCAGATTAGGGGTTAACAATAATATGCAGGGGTCAGCGATAGCGGGGGCGGCAGATTAGGGGTTAATAAATATAATATAGGGGTCGGTGGTATTAGGGGCAGCAGATTAAGGGTACATAGGGATAACGTAGGTGGCGGTGGTGTGCGGTCGGCAGATTAGGGGTTAATAATTGTAGGTAGGTGGCAGCGACGTTGGGGGCGGCAGATTAGGGGTTAATAAATATTATGTAGGTGTCGGCGGTATTAGGGGCAGCAGATTAGGGGTACATAGGGATAACGTAGGTGGCGGCGGTGTACGGAGCGGCAGATTAGGGCTTAAAAAATTTTAATAGAGTGGCGGCGATGTGGGGGGACCTCGGTTTAGGGGTACATAGGTAGTTTATGGGTGTTAGTGTACTTTAGAGCACAGTAGTTAAGAGCTTTATAAACCGGCGTTAGCCCAGAAAGCTCTTAACTACTGACTTTTTTCTGCTGCTGGAGTTTTGTCGTTAGATTTCTAACGCTCACTTCAGCCAAGACTCTAAATACCGACGTTAGAAAGATCCCATTGAAAAGATAGGATACGCAAATGGCGTAGGGGGATCTGCGGTATGGAAAAGTCGCGGCTGCAAAGTGAGCGTTAGGACCTTTCCTGACTGACTCCAAATATCAGCGGTAGCCCAAAACCAACGTTAGGAGCCTCTAACGCTGGTTTTGACGGCTACCGCCAAACTCTGAATCTAGCCGTTAGTTTCTTAGTTAAATCAAGTAAATTCTAGAAAATATGTAAATAAAGTTTGTCTGTAGAGGGAAAACACAACTCTTTTTTGCCAGTATACTAGTTCTAAACCAACACTTACTATGTTTTAACTCCTGCATCCTAAAATAAATTGTGTTAAAATATAGTAGTTATCGAGATTCAAACCTAATATGAATTTAATCTCAGAAGTCTTACCAACTTTTTGTGACTTTTTATCACTAGTAGCATCTAGCATCTCTAATGTTCATTATCCTTGAGTTTGTCACATTCAATTTAATAAATAAATTAAATGCATACTGCTATTAGTTGAAAGTTGTACCCTGAGTTATGATAATTGACAGAGCAACGGTAAAATGTTGATCTTTACCAGTTACTAATTTTACCAAGAATAAATTTGATTTCTTCTGGGTAAATAATAAAAAAATATATAATTAAAAGAAGATTTAAAGGGACATTAAAGTTGTTTTTTCTTTGTTGTATCTGAGAAGTTATTTAAAATTTATTTCAGGTTTTTTTTAAACCAATGTTGATATACTGAGAAAAATTATTATTTTTGTCTTTCTGATTGTGAAGTGCCACTGTCCACCAATCTAGTAATGTAAGCTCTGCTTAGCAACAAGTGAGCAAGAGACATGACTAAACCCTGGTATAGGCCCGAAACGTTGTTTCTTTTTTGGACTTTGGACTATGCAAGAAAAATAAAGGTCCCTTTTTAAATTTATCCAAAGCTGGAGTTACTTCCTTTTCTGATTTTTCATTTGGAGGTGGCTGACTCTGAACTCCATTCCTGGAGACTGAATAGAGTGTTGGTGTTCCCTATATCTTGAATGTATTTAGTAGCAAGTAAGCAGCCAGTCCTTAAGGCTCAGTTGTGCACAGAAAGGCAGACAGGCTTAACAAAATTGCAGCAACGTATATAAAGCCAAATATTAATATTTAAAGGAACATAAAACAAGTTGGGATAGAGACAAATATAACTTTAACACTCATTATCTGCAGGAGCTTGCCTAAAAGCCAATAAGCTGCTGTGAACTCAGTTGAAATATAATGCCTGTGTTTTTTATGCTAAACACTGATATGGGGGGTGGATCAGACTATTTCAGACAGCATGACTATGTAACTAATTTAGCTTTGCCAGCAATTTTTAAACAATTATATTATGAAAACTATTTGTACTTAATTAGCCCTTTTAGGATATGCACATATCTCAACATGTTTTATGGCACTTCAAATGTATTTATAGTTTGCTGTAGTTTGTTTCATGCCTGTATGGCCCTGTGAGTGTAATTCAGAGAAGGTTGATTAATCTTTTTTCATATAGATATGCTCTCATGCACCAAGTATCATACCTAATTTCAAAATTATCACTTCTTCAAGCTTCTCAACCCACATCCGCATAGCTTGAAACCACAATCACCATAGATGGATTATAGTGACCACACACCAGTGTGCCATCTTTATTAGATACATTTGCTGACCAGTTGTAATCATTACAAGTGTTGTTGCCTTAATTTGCTATGACTATACTTCTGACACACCGGAGGAAGCAGGAATGAGAGAACACTGCAATGGACACTAGTTACCTGATGAAGAAGGTACAGGAGAGTGCAGCTAAAAGGAAATTTATCCTGACTCACTATAATGAAAATGCAAGGAGCTAGTAGCAAATGTACATTTATGTCTAAAGTCACAAAGGAAATATAAATGTGCAGGGGCGAAACTACAGGGGGTGCAGAGGTCGCAATTGCAACTAGGCCCCCAAGGGTGGGGGCCCCGCTTAAAAAAAAAACCCATTGACCTGCCACTGCCTGCAATGATATCATGTGAGTGTGACATGATGCTTCACTAGTGTCTCTGACTACAGGGGTTAGTCTTTCTGTTTAACCCATTGGTGTTTATGTGTGTGTGCGTATGTGTGCATGTATGTATGTGACTGTGTGTGTATTTATGCATGTATGTGTATGTTTGTAAAACCAGCAAATTACAGACCTTGTTACTACATCATGGGGGGAGGGGGTAACCAATGTCACTATATAGTACCACTATATACAGTACGGGGGGGCTGGACCATGTCACAGACTACTGTGGTTACTTTATAAAGTACTGGGGCGGATAGGGTCAGGCCAGCCATCTCACCGGCAGATTACAGACTGTTTCACTGACTCACTATATACAGTACTGGTGGGTTAAACAGTGTCACTATATACAGTAATAGGGGGTCAGACCATTTCACAGACTGTGGGCACAGGCTACCTCCTTTTGCAGACATGGAATCTGATTCACATTTAAAAAAAAAAAAAAAGATATGTATCAAATTCACTTTTTTTGAGGGGGTTGGGGGGCCCTTCTTAGATTCTTTCACCTGGGCCCTGTAGTTTCTAGTTACGCCTCTGTAAATGTGCACTCGTGGCTTATGTAACTTGCACTGCTCTGTGTTTCACACAAGAACATATTGGGGCCTAATTAACAAAGGTCTGTCGGACCTGATCCGACAGTGCGGATCAGGTCCAACAGACCTCGCTGAATGCGGAGAGCAATATGCTCTCCATATTCAGCATTGCACCAGCAGCTCTTGTGAGCTGCTGGTGCAACGCCGCCCCATCGTACTCGATCAGGTTGAATTGCGGACAGGTTATCGAGCAGCGGTCTTTAGACAGCTGCTTCATAAATGGTGTTTCTGGCGAGCCTGCAGGCTCGCCAGAAACACGGGCCCTCAAGCTCCATATGGAGCTTGATAAGTTGGCCCCTTTCTCTGGTCTTCACATTCCACTTTACATGATTATAAGTGCTATGTGTATGTAATTTTGAGCAGATATTGGATACTTGGGAGACAAAAGCTACAATATATATATTTTTTTCTCATCTAAGGAATTCATTTGGATGGCTGCTTTATAAACGAAGGCCCCAATATTAGTTTTTCCTAACACCACCTATGGCATCTCCAGTAAACCAGAAATGGTCTGTATATAACCCCCCCTGTTCTTAAGAAAGAGTACACATCTCCCAAAGTTCAGAGTTATGAAAAAAAAAAAATATACAATCAGGATAATCTGATTTTAAGCAGAAATTCCGTAGCCTGGAATTTTCTTTACAAAATGCACTCTGCATAAAAATGTGCCATTAGATTTTAAGTATGTGCAGTTGAGATGCTATGGTAGAGTCTCAAAAATGTCCTTGGTCACAGAGAAAATCAGCTTCAGACTTTACAGCACAGCTATCACTGAATTTTAAAGGAAAAGCAGCTTGTTTTTGTAAGCTTAGGGATGCTGCCTATTGAACATTATGAGGCTTTCTTGAAAACTGCTTTCCATGTGGGTCTGCAATACAGTAGAACCAGGCAGTGATAGTAATTGTCTGGGCCCCATGTACAAAAGGTCGAGCTGACAAGCTTCTCAACTCGAGAAGATGTCTGCTCACCTTTGCAACATACGGGAAGTGGACGAACAAGATCTGCTGCTCGTATGTATCATTACACGCTCAAGTAAGTAAGCGTGTAATGTCCGCCCCTTCTCTCACGCTACAAATTGGATGAGAGAAGGGACTGTCAATCACCGAGGGCAAGCGAGTGCTCAGTGATTTTCCCTCTCCACCTTTAGAGATGGTGTAGAGTGTAAGAATCAGAGGTCTGATGACTGCTGCTTCTTACATTGCTGGAAGCAGGCTGGCACAATTCGAACCTGCTCCGCAAGGGCTCTGGAGCAGCTTCTGCTGCTTAGTACATGGAGCCCTCTGTCTGAATCAAATACAAAACAAATTGGTTTTTCACTTCAGCTTAACTAGTATTTGCCTCTATATTGTTTAAACATTACTTTTTCTATTAGATTAGTATGAATGTTGTTTGTTTGAGATCTCCCCAGCATGCAAATGCTGAGATAAATTAGAAAGACCTTTAAGGGTTGAAAACTACTGAAGAAAACGTCAGACATGTTCATGGAACTCCCCTGTCCAACCCACACATGGGTATTTTAAGACCAATTTACCATAACATAAAATGGATATATGATCAAGAGTATATTCCAATTTGTTTTTTGTTATCCAAAATACATTTCTCCTACATTTTAATTTTTGGTGCCATTAAAATGAGAATTTTCGGGCTAGATTACGAGTGGAGCATTATTTTGTGCTTCCACTTGCATGTTAACTTCGCTAGATTTAGGCTTCTTGCGCATGTCAGGTTGCGCTCGTATTACAAGTTGAAAGTAAAAGGTTAGCGCGAGAGAGAAAACCCGAATGAGCCCAAAACACTGAACTTCGAATAGTTTTTATGTTTTTAGCTACTTGACGGCAAAGGGCTACAATGCACTTATATATATGACTATACACATGTATGTATGTGTTTATATGTATATATATATTTGTAAATATATATATGCACATATAAATACATAAATACATTGGTACACACATATAAACATAGCCACCAATCAGCAAGTGCTACCCAGGGGCTGAACCAAAAATGGGCTGGCTCCCAAGCTTACATTCCTGCTTTTCCAAATAAATATACCAAGAGAATGAAGAAAAAATTATATTAGGGGTAAATTAGAGAGTTGCTTAAAATTGCATGCTCTAATTTGGGTTTCATATCCCTTTAACATAGAGATACATACGTATACATTTCTAAAGATGTATATGTATATGTATGTGTATATATACAGTATATATTTATGTGTGTGTGTGTACATATGTAATTATGTATTTATATGTGTATATATGTATTTACAGAAATATATACACATATAAACACATAAATACATATGTACACATATATAGATATATACAGAAGTGCATTGGAGCCCTTTACAGTTAAGTAGATGGAATTATGTTAAAGCATAGTTATGCAATATTCATAAAGGTTTTAACTATGTATTTACTGTAAATATTTCACATTCCATTGTTCTGCACAAGTATTTATAAATAGATATTCCTATATTTATCTGTATATATATATATATATATATATATATATATATAAAATCATGTATATATAGGTATATATGGTACCAAAATACCATTAGATATATGTTGAAATATGCATATATGAATAAACAGAGCATACTGGAATGTGAAATATTCATATTTTCATGTTGGGTCAGCGCAAATGAGAATATGCACTAGGGTTTGCACGAGAGTGGGGTGGGTTTTTTTCACTTTTTTTCTCCATTGACTTCTATGGGAGAATATGTAAAAGCACACGCAATATTCTAACGTTGGCTTTTTGCACTTGTCGGGTTAGGGCAAAAACAATTTACTTTCAACTCATAATTTGAGCACATCCCTACAATTAACGATTAAGCAGAAGCGTTCATTTGCACTCCACTTGTAATCTGTCCCTTAATTGGAAATGTTGTATTACTTTCTCAAAGTGTTTCATGTCCTTTTAAGATACATAGTTCTCAAGATTAAAATGGTCTTTAGAGCACTTCCTGCAGGACCTCATAGTACAGATGAGACTTCTTATAGAATCTTGCTAGACCTTAAAGCTTAAGAGAATCAAGCCCTTATTCATTGTAGACTTAAACACTGTCCTCTTACTCAATTAACCTCTCATCCATACAATCAAAATGGAGACAAATAAATAAATAAAAGCTCAAAGCTGAATTGCATGACCTGGTGGCAGGGTTTGGGGACAACTGGGTAAGGTTTGAGCAGTACCATTTTTTTTCTGTACAAGCTGGGAATTTATTAGAGTGGGAAGAGGGGGAGAAGGAACAGCAAATGTTACAATCCTTGATATTCCTAAAGTGATTCGAAATTCTGTAATTCTAAACAAATATTTTTATGTTAATATGTTGTTTGAACCTCATTCTTAGTTTAAATGGGTGATTTGTTGACTATTTTTATGATTAACACACAAATTATTGTGCTAATTGAAATGTGAAAAACAAAAAGAACCTGTGCACAAATCCAAATGGAATGAGAAAATTACCAAAATATGGTTTCAACAAAACCATGTAGTAGTTGATGATTTAATGAGGCTGAAATACATTAAAAACAGACTGTTGGTGGGTGTTCCTGCAATTAACGTCCGTAATTGTGATAGAGCAATTCATGAGATCTCACACATGAAACTTGATATATTATTAAATACACATTAAAATGTAGATATTTGTAAATATAATGTGTGGGGAGCACCTTAATGACATTTTTCATAGAGGCTTAGTGATCTGTATGTATGTCACTTATGATACATAAGAAAATCTGTGTGTAAATGTTTTGTAAGATAAGTCTGTTTAATAATAGTTTCATGAAAAAGAAAAATAAGGGTAACTCCTCTTGTAAAAATCCCAAAATATTTTTATTAGACAGGATCAGACACAGAACACCACAACGTTTCGGGGTCAGTACCCCTTAGTCATGTGATCACATGACTAAGGGGTACTGACCCCGAAACGTTGTGGTGTTCTGTGTCTGATCCTGTCTAATAAAAATATTTTGGGATTTTTACAAGAGGAGTTACCCTTATTTTTCTTTTTCATACTCTATTGCTGGGAGTGTGGCAGTCACTCCAAAGGAGTACCCTCTATCTTGGGGTTTGAAACCGGTGCTGGATTATCCTCATTTAATAATAGTTTCATGACATTTTCAATGTTTATATTCTGTGTCATGCTCATAATCTACATGTTGCATGCACTATGTAAGTAATCCTATGATGGTTAATGTAAATATTTACAGTTGTAAGATATTAGCATGTCTATGTTGTTATGATTAAGTAGCCATACTATGGATAGAACAAAAGATAAACAAAGAGCTGGCTGAGGATGTTTCAGGAATATAGTTGGGATGTTTCAACAACACTAATGCTAATCATGCGTAATTCTTAAAGATTCAATTACCATTGTGAAGTTTCTGGATTTGCTGTCACGTCTGGCTGAACTATTTAATTGAGTATTTAATTTGTTCTTAATCCTTTGTAACATTTTGAAGATGTTTTCATGGTGACAATATCCTTCGTAAATGGAATTTGTTCTATGCTGATAGCAGCTGACAGAAAATTTTTGTATCAATAATTTTTCAGATTCTGGGCTAGATTACGAGTGGCGTGCTAATAGGGTTTTATCGTGGGTGTTTGCATTGGAAATAGAGCGCATAACATGTTGAAAGTACATGCAATCAAATTTTTCGTGCATCAGGATAGACTTAGTGCAACTTCAGATCACTGGTTAACTGTTACGCTCAAATAAAAAGTTGCACAAACAAGATTAAAAATACATTTAAAAGTACAGTTACTCTCAAATTAACACCATTTAATAAAAAATATTTTTTTTAAAATTGCATTAAAAAGTTACAAGGGCTCAAAGATATGAGGTCCCAGGTGTTAGGAAAAAAAGGACTGCAAAGGGCTTTAACATACATGGACATTTAACATTGCAAAATCACACACGAGCAAAGGCTGCCATAACCCCCATCACATTAGTCCGGGTTAACTGCAACCACCAGCTCATAGTTGGCATATAGGTGAGGAAGCAGTGGTCTGATGACAGCTTCTTCTTAACTTTTGACTGCAGGCTTGCTCATGCATTAAAGCTGCTCCAAAGCTGATTCAGCAGCTTTATACATGGAGGTAATAAAGTGCATTAGACTCAACCAGAATATGCAAACAAATATATTCATAAGACAAACAAAGACCTTATATTTCATTACAACACTCTGTGGACAACCATGCTAAGCCCACACCCAAGGACACCTTTTAAAAATACAGGACAGTTATACCAAGGGATAAAAGACCAAACACTGGGGCTGCCCTTGGAAAATCGGGACAGATGCCAAAAGATTATTTAAATCAGGGATGGGACTATATGGGGCCCTCTTCACCATTTTTTGTGGCCCCTGGGGAAAAAGCAGAACTACTCTCAAAAGTGCCCTCTGGAGGAGAAAGCAGAAGACAGAGAGTGCCATGCAACCTTACCTATATATTACCCTGTACCACAAGATATATTTAGTGAATGTATTTTGTGTGTTTAATTGCCATACATTTATATGTAGGAATATGAAAACATTTTTTTTTTTTTTTAAATTGTTGTAAAGTATGAGTAAACTATTAAAATGATCAATTACATTCTATTACATGTTTTTTATTCTTTTGTTGCAATTGTATGTGTAAAATCAATCCATTTCCAAACCCACCGTGGGACTCATTATGTGAATCATATTATGGTGGGCTACCTAGGTAAGACAATCATGTGCTTGCACAGATCCGGTGCATGTGCATTTATAGACTGTGACGTTATTGCCTGTATCAGCCTCATTGAAGGACAGCGTCAGCTGTTGCTGTTTAAAACTACCGCGCATGGGATTACAGTTGTCATTGAGTGTTACGCAAGCTTGCATAAAGAACATGGTAAATAGGGGGCAGCTAAAATGTAACCTTTATTAACCCCTTTTGCTAACTGGACATACCATTACGTCAAGAAAACACTGGGTCTTAAGTGGTTACCCTGATCACAGCCCGTCACATCCCTAAGGTCTTCAGGGTTGCTGTAAAGGTTTGGGTTTTGTGGGCTGGGATTAGGGTTACAGTTTTAACCTGGTAAAGGTTTAGTGGGAGGAAATCTTTAAATAGAACAAAATAAAGTTGTACATATTTACATTTAGGAAGAAAACAAACAAACAAAAAAAAAGGTGCTATAAAATTTTGCCAGTAAAAATGGTGCATATATATAATACTAAAGAGGTTTAGGGAATACTTGCAGAGTCAGACAGTAAAACTGCCACTGTGTCTGATGAGACGCTCATTGCCTCTGACATTGATGCAATTATCCAGCCTTTCTGATGCCTCTGTAGCCTCCCAAGAGTTTGCACCAGAAGAATCGATGTGAGTATCCCCCTTTTATAGTAAAACCGGCATCACCTGTGACATCACCTGTGATATGCCTTCTTGTGAACCAAATTATTATATGAAACAGTTTCTGCCAGACAGCATCTTTGAACCAGGAAAATTCGCTTCAAACGATAGTAGTGAGTCGATCTGACTAAGACATCAGTTCCAGGACTTGTGACATGTAAAAAGATAAAAACACCAATAGTGCAATATTGTATATGTATTTTAAACACACACTTTATTTAGCCCAAATAGGTGCTCACATTCATAAACCTTAACAGTGTATGAGTTTAAAATACATATACAATATTGCACTATTGCTGTTTTTATCTTTTTACATGTCACATGTCCTGGAATTGATGTCCAAGTCAGATTGACTCACTACTATCGTTTGAAGCGAAGTTTCCTGGTGTCCAAGATTGACTCTCCACCAAAAGTACAGCTCTTACCTCATATTGATTGAGGGTTTGGAATGTAAGCAGACACCCTTGAGGGTCCTGGACTATTGCATCATTCGGACTATTTATCTTTTTATTATCAATATTTTAAGCTGATGAGATACATATTTTATTTGTTTGATTGTTTTTACTATAACTTATTATTCATTGTTTTTACAATGACTTATGAATCATATTTGGGATAACGTTTTTATCTACCCTTAGAGATAACTCTCTTCTACTATTCTATACTATATGATATTATCTTATTGTGATTTTATTGAATGATCGCATATTATTTACTAGATAACTAATATTACCATATTTGCTACTTTTTCTAAGACTGCGCCCTATTATACCAATTTCTTTTCTTCCTATTACCTACTGTTTATTGGGACAAGAGATTATAGGCAACCTCTTCATCCCAATAAGTCTATTTGGGCTGCGACCTTAGTTAAAGTGATGGTAAACAATGACAGTTTCAAACATGCGGTGCTACAGTAAATCAAAATCTAAATGGACTTTCATTCATCAAAATCTCTTAAAACGCTAGTTTTTAAAAAAATATTTACTTTTATAATTCTCCAATTGACCCTCCATTCCTCCACCCGTAGAAACGCCGCCATTGATTTTAAAAGTCACGTTTTTTTTAACGTGCAATCAAAATTCAGGCCAGTCGGCGACTGTAAAAAAACAAACACGCCCCACATTTGCAAAGCACATGCGCTACATGTTAGATGGCAGACAGATAGACGGAATGCATGCGCAAATCTAACCATGAAGACAGAGATGCTCATATGATGACGTAGAGAGCGGGTGGATCCGCTCTCTACTTGGATCATGAACAAACCAGGAAGAAATGCCGGGGGAGGAGCTAACATTGTTAAAACTTGGTAATTAAAATCTAAATTTATAAACATACCTTTTACATAATAATAAAAAAAACATAGCAATTTAGGTGCTACAGACACAAGGAATACGCTGGTAATTCCAAATTGCACTAAATTTACAATCACTTTAAGTGCATCTGGTTCTTTTAGCACCTATGTCACAGTCTCCTTTTTTTCTTTTATATATATATATATATATATATATATATATATATATATATATATATATATATATATATATATATACAGTTGCAAGAAAAAGTATGTGAACCCTTTGGAATGATATGGATTTCTGCACAAATTGGTCATAAAATGTGATCTGATCATCATCTAAGTCACAACAATAGACAATCACAGTCTGCTTAAACTAATAACACACAAAGAATGAAATGTTGCCATGTTTTTATTGAACACACCATGTAAACATTAACAATGCAGGTGGAAAAAGTATGTGAACCCCATAGACTAATTACATCTCCAAGAGCTAATTGGAGTGAGATGTCAACCAACTGGAGTCCAATCAATGAGATGAGATTGGAGGTGTTGGTTACAGCTGCCCTGCCCTATAAAAAACACACAACAGTTCTGGGTTTGCTTTTCACAAGAAGCATTGCCTGATGTGAATGATGCCTCATACAAAAGAGCTCTCAGAAGACCTACGATTAAGAATTGTTGACTTGCATAAAGCTGGAAAGGGTTATAAAAGTATCTACAAAAGCCTTGCTGTTCATCAGTCCACGGTAAGACAAATTGTCTATAAATGGAGAAAGTTCAGCCCTGCTGCTACTCTCCCTAGAAGTGGCCGTCCTGTAAAGATGACTGCAAGAGCACAGCGCAGACTGCTCAGTGAGGTGAAGAAGAATCCTAGAGTGTCAGCTAAAGATTTACAAAAGTCACTGGCAAATGCTAACATCCCTATTAGCGAATCTACAATATGTAAAACACTAAACAAGAATGTATTTTATGGGAGGATACCACAGAGGAAGCCACTGCTGTCCAAACAAAACATTGCTGCACGTTTACAGTTTGCACAAGAGCACCTGGATGTTCCACAGCAGTACTGGGAAAATATTCTGTGGACAGATGAAACCAAAGTTGAATTGTTTGGAAGAAACACACAACACTATGTGTGGCGAAAAAGAGGCACAGCACACCAACATCAAAACCTCATCCCAACTGTGAAGTATGGTGGTGGGGGCATCATGGTTTGGGGCTGCTTTGCTGCGTCAGGGCCTGGACGGATTGCTATCATCGAAGGAAAAATGAATTCCCAAGTTAATCAAGACATTTTGCAGGAGAACTTAAGGCCATCTGTCTACCAGCTGAAGCTCAACAGAAGATGGGTGTTGAAACAGGACAATGACCCAAAGCATAGAAGTAAATCAACAACAGAATGGCTTAAACAGAAGAAAATACGCCTTCTGAAGTGGCCCAGTCAGAGTCCTGACCTCAACCCGATTGAGATGCTGTGGCATGACCTCAAGAAAGCGATTCACACCAGACATCCCAAGAATATTGCTGAACTGAAACAGTTCTGTAAAGAGGAATGTTCAAGAACTACTCCTGACCATTGTGCACGTCTGATCTGCAACTGCAGGAAAAATTTGGTTGAAGTTATTGCTGCCAAAGGAGGTTCAACCAGTTATTAAATCCAAGGGTTCACATACTTTTTCCACCTGCATTGTGAATGTTTACATGGTGTGTTCAATAAAAACATGGCAACATTTCATTATTTGTGTGTTATTAGTTTAAGCAGACTGTGATTGTCTATTGTTGTGACTTAGATGATGATCAGATCACATTTTATGACCAATTTGTGCAGAAATCCATATCATTCCAAAGGGTTCACATACTTTTTCTTGCAACTATGTATATATATAAACCTATACCTGCATATTTATTTCTATAGATATATAGGTATAGATATGTATTTTACATGAGCAGTATCATATATACAGTATATATATATATATATATATATATTTATATTTACGTATATTTAATAATAAAAATAATATTATTTCCTATGTGTAGAACATAGGAATATAAAATATGCATATTGCGCATTGTGTTTCACAATTTAGATCTTAACGCGGTCGGGTTAGTGCACATAAAAATGTAGTATTTTTAAAGTGCATTATTGATATATTACATATAAAATATTTTAAAAAATAGGTCCACTATCCTTAACTTTTAATACGTGCGGTACTTCCAATGTTCACAAATACCCTCGATAAACCCCTTATCACTCGCACTCAACAGTTAGCACCCCACTCATAATATAGCCCTGACATGGCAGAGATTAAACGATTTATGGCAATGTTGCTTGTTATGGGCATTATAAAAAACGTACCATCAAAATGTATTGGAGCAAAAACCCTATTCTGACTGCCCCCCTTTTTCCAGTTATCATGTCTTGGGTCAGATACCAGATGCTCCTCACGTTTTTACATTTTACTAGCAACAGTGCGTGCCCCCAAAAAAAAATCCAAATGATGACAGGCTTGTCAAAATCTGCCCCCTTTTCACATATTTATCTAAAAGATTTTCTGAAGCGTATGTTCCAAAGCAACTAATTTCTATTGATGAGTCTTGAATGCAATTTTAGGGGAGGCTGCTGTTCAAGCAGTACACACCCTCAAAAAGTGCTTGCTACGGGGTGATATTTTACAAATTGTATAAAAGTACAGCAGGGTATACTTGTGCCTTAAGAATATAAACAGGAAGATACAGCATGTTAGATTCCCCAGGTTGTCCAGAATCTATAAGTACAAGTGGACAGATAGTATGGGACATTATCCTTCAGTTCCTTAACAAAGGCTACCATTTATACCTGGACAATTTTTATTGAGTTATATAAACATTTGTTTTATTTTGATATTTGTGCTTGTGGCACAATTCAAAAAAATTAGGAGAGAAATTCCCCAACAGCTGGTGTGGCCCAAGCAAAAGCGCGGTAACACATCTGCTTTGCGTCAGGTGAACATTTGGCACTCAGATTTACGGACAAGAAAGATGTTTTTCTATGATGCGCACTGAAGCCACTGGGCCAGTAATGAAAAGAGGAGGACTAAGCCAATTTTAACAAAAAAGTTTGTCCTTGATTACAACAGATATATGGAGGGAGTCGACCTGGCTGACTAGTGTTTGAAGCCTTACTTGTTGCATCTCAAAACCACCATTTGGTATTAAAAAATTGCCATGTACCTCACACAATTAGCATTCTTCGACTCCTACGTAATATACAAGCAGTGAGGCACAGACCGCAAAGGAACTTACCTGGAATACTTATTAAATATAGTCACCAATATTTCATTTGAGCAGCAGCCCCCAAACCCTAAATGTTTTCAATATGAGAGCATGATCAGACTTTCTGCAAGGCATTTCCCAAGTAGGATTCCTCCAACTGCATGTAAACAAGCTCCGAAAACAGCTCCCAAAACAGCCGCAGAGTCTGCAGCAAAAAAGATGTCCAAAGGCACTCAGTCCATCACTTTCCTTCCTGTCCTTCTCTGCCTGGTCTCTGTATTAATAATTGTTTCAGAGACTACCATACCCCAGTTTTAACCACAGAGTCACTCAATTACGACAGAGCCATACAAAAGCACTACCTATTAACAATTAGATGAAATAGATGAAGAAAATGAACTAGCATTAACAGAATCCTTTATTTTTGTGGGTGTTTTTGGTATTTTGTGCTCATATGAAAGCATTAAAATTTCAAACTTGAAAAATAAAAAAGTCTGGTCCCCAATTTAATCCTGTAACTCTAGTAATATCTGGCAAACCAATACATGTGGGGTACAGGAAGACTCAGGAGATGTAACTGAACACATATTGAGGAATTTGTCTGCAGTGGCACACACAAGGATTTCAATATTGTGTGCAGGGATGGACTGGAGCCAAAAATAGGCCCAGGATTTTAAGGCAAAGTAGCCCCCCCTGCCCCCCATTTACATACACACACCGCACATATACATTTATAGGTATGCACACCAACCATACACCCACATACACACACTTATTGGCACACACACCACACATACGCCCACATACAAACTCATAGGCATGCACAACACACATATGCCCACATAAATACACTCATATGCATGCACACCACCACATACGCACACTCATAGGCACTCACACCACACATGCGCCCACATACACACACACATAGTCACGTACATCACACATACGCCCACATACAAAGTCATAGGCATGCACAACACACATACGCCCACATACACTCACTCATAGGATCACACATCACACATACGCCCACATACACACCCTCATAGGAATACACACCACACATATGCCCACATAAATACACTCATATGCATGCACACCACACACCACCACATACAAACACTCATAGGCATGTACACCACACACACGCCCACATAAACACACTCATATGCACACAAACCACACTACATACGTGCACACATACAAACACATGTAAACACACAAAACATAAACAGTAATAATAAGGAAAGCTTTATCCAATTTTTTTAAACATTTATTTTTTTATTTTACTATTTAAAAAAAAAAAAAATGATAAAAAGCTCACACTCTACATTTTAATAAACAAACTGTAGATTAGAAATAAATATACTCATAAAATTTGCTGCAAGTGTGTGTGAGTGTATGTGTATATATATATATATATATATATATATATATATATATATATATATATTTATATATATAAATTACATTTTTTATTTTATATAATCAATTTTGTTTTGAAACATCCAGACATAGTATATGCAGAGAGTTTTAGGCTTATACATCCAAACACAGTACATTTAATAATATAAAATATAGTTGAAAGAAGAGTCACTGGACATTTTAGGAAGGCCACCACCATAACCATAGAGAAATTGTTTTTCAGCATAACTGCCACTACTACACCCCTCTAAAGCAGGTTCTGTATATACAGTATATACAGCACATATACACTTAAATACCCATGTAAACAAATATACACATACACACACACAGAATAGAAGTATGTACACTTAAATTTGGATACAAACAATAAACCTCAATGCACCATTTATCGTAATTAAATTAATTTTTTAATAACAACTGTCTGATTTATCATCAACAACACAGCAACAGAGCAAATGTTTTGTAATAATGCCTATAAACCAGTTGCCCAAATAAAACTTTCAGCTTCCATGAAATCACCAAAACCTAAAATGTACAAGCTAGTGGAAGCACGTTTAGATCTCTAAATATAGTCACCAATATATTATCTGAGCAGCAGCCCCCAAACCCTCAATGTTTTCAACCTGAGGACATAATCAGTCTTTGTGCAAGGCATTTCCCAAGTAGAATTCCTCCAGCTGCATGTAAATGAGCTATATATATATATATATATATATATATATATATATATATATATATATATATAATCCCACAAAAGTGAGTACACCCCTCCACATTTTTGTAAATATTTTATTATATCTTTTCATGTGACAACACTGAATAAATTATACTTTGCTACAATGTAAAGTAGTGAGTGTACACCCAGTGTCAATTTGCTGTGCCCTCAAAATAACTCAACACACAACCATTAATGTCTAAACCGTTGGCAACAAAAGTGAGTACAACCCTTAGTGTAAATGTCCAAATTGGGCCCAATTAGCCATTTTCCCTCCCCAGTGTCATGTGACTCGTTAGTGTTATAAGGTCTCAGGTGTGAGTGGGGAACAGGTGTGTTAAATTTGGTGTTATCGCTCTCACACTTTCTCATACTGGTCACTGGACATTCAACATGGCACCTCATGGCAACGAACTCTCTGAGGATCAGAAAAAAAGAATTGTTGCTCTACATTAAGATGGTCTAGGCTATAAGAAGATTGCCAAGAGCTTGAAACTGAGCTGCAGCACGGTGGGCAAGACCATACAGCGGTTTAACAGGACAGGTTCCACTCAGAACAGGCCTCATCATGGTCAACCAAAGAAGTTGAGTGCACGTGCTCAGAGTCATATACAGAGGTTGTCTTTGGAAAATAGACATATGAGTGCTGCCAGCATTGCTGCAGAAGTTGAAGGGGTGGGGGGGTCAGCCTGTCAGTGCTCAGACCATACGCTGCACACTGCATCAAATTGGTCTGCATGGTTGTCATACCAGAAGGAAGCCTCTTCTAAAGATGATGCACAAGAAAGCCCGCAAACAGTTTGCTGGAGACAAGCTGACTAAGGAAATGGATTACTGGAACCATGTCCTGGGGTCCGATGAGACCAAGATAAACTTATTTGGTTCAGATGGTGTCAAGTGAGTGTGGCGGCAACCATGTGAGGAGTACAAAGACAAATGTGTCTTGCCTACAGTCAAGCATGGTGGTGAGAGTATTATGGTCTGGCCTGCATGAGTGCTGCCGGCACTGGGGAGCTACAGTTCATTGAGGGAACCATAAATGCCAACAAGTACTGTGACATACTGAAGCAGAGCATGATCCCCTCCCTTCGGAGACTGGGCTGCAGGGCAGCATTCTAACATGATAATGACCCCAAACACATCTCCAAGATGACCAATGCCTTGCTAAAGAAGCTGAGGGTAAAGGTGATGGACTGGCCAAGCATGTCTCCAGACCTAAACCCTATTGAACATCTGTGGGGCATGCTCAAATGGAAGGTGGGGGAGCGCAAGGTCTCTAACATCCACCAGCTCTGTGATGTCATCATGGAGGAGTGGAGGAGGACTCCAGTAGCAACCTGTGAAGCTCTGGTGAACTCCATGTCCAAGAGGGTTAAGGCAGTGCTGGAAAATAATGGTGGCCACACAAAATATTTAAACTTTGGGCCCAATTTGGACATTTCCACTTAGGGGTGTACTCACTTTTGTGGCCAACGGTTTAGACATTAACGGCTGTGTGTTGAGTTATTTTGAGGGGACAGCAAATGTACACTGGTATACAGGCTGTACACTCACTACTTTACATTTTAGCAAAGTGTTATTTCTTCAGTGTTGTCACATGAAAAGATACAATAAAATATTTGCACAAATGTGAGGGGTGTACTCACTTTGTGGGATATTGTATATACACACACACACACACACACAGACACATAATCAGCTGCCAGGGTGCATGCAGGAATAAGTATAAAGGAAGAAACTACAAGCACTCATTGATCTTCAAAAACATGTTGTTTAATACAGTGATGTTTTAGGGAAACTCCTTCCTCAGACAACAAACAAGTGAACCCAACAGCCTTTTAAATATGATAACCCCACCACCATGGGAACAAAAATGCCCAGAACTTGTATAATAATGTTTCTCAAAGTGCGGTATTAGTAAACTGCATGATGATAAAGATAGTGTATAGCTAATAGAGAATAAGGATTAGGACATACCAAACTTAATTATAAGTTTAAGCTGTACTCTGAGATATGGGTAAACACGTGTGGCAAATCAAAATATTAACACCAACATTATAAAAAAATATAATACATGGTTACACAAAAATATGTCCCATTATTATATGGCCATAGAATAGCACATATATTATGCCAACATTACAGCCTGCTCTAGACTCCAGACAAGTGCTCCGCTTGTGCCGGCCCTAGGTAAGAACTGCAGCTGCAGGTAGTACTTTGAGGGAGCAAGACTTAGCAAACGGAGGCAGGAGCTGAGGGATATGTAGGGTCAGGGCCAGCGACCAAAGAATAGCTGCTTCTTGATGTAAATGCAGTGCGGCAGTGTCTGTGCAGGGTTGCACTACACCAACCGGCCTCAGCCCACTGGGCATTTGCCCGGCACGCCCAATGCTTAATCTGGGCCTGCTTGTGTGCAAAAATTTTTTGGAAGAAATTGGTGACAAGATGGTGGTTCATAAAAACTGAAAATGCTCCATGTCAGATTCACTATGGTTTCTACATTTGAAAATAGTATGTATTATGGAGGTATCTTGAGCTGGTAGGCTACTGCACTACCCTAAATGCAAAATGGACTCAAGAAATTAATCTGTAAAAACTCATTCTTTGAAAACAGAAATGGGCAGGTACCTAATTTATCACTATAACTTCACAAAACATAGACAAACCAATGCATGTGCACTGTCAGAAAAAAGGGTACGTTGGGGTCCGTTTGTGAACACTTAGGGTACAACTGCTGTGGTTGTACCCTCATTGGATCATAATTACACCTTAAGGAACTAATATATACCATTTAGCGGTAAATAAGGTACAAAGATGTTTCCAACTGTCAAAGGGTCCATGTATGTCTGTACCATTTAATCCCCCCAAAAAGGTACAATCACTTGTGTGACTAAAATGTTGATGGGGATGGGTGGTTCAAGGCTGCCAAACCCTGCAAGTCCATATTAGCTCAATTATTCATATTCACATATCTGTCAGTCACCTAAAATGAATGCAACATACATGTTGTACAGCAAAATAATTATGTTCAATCGTTGTTGGTAATAAGCAAGAAGTGGGCAAAGCAAAAAAATACACCAGAATTGTTATGGTGTAAAAAGATGGATAATCCCTTTATTACCCATTCCCCAGTTTTGCATAACCAACACGGTTATATTAATACACTTTATACCTCTGTGATTACCTTGTATCTAAGCCTCTGCAGACTGCCCCCTTATCTCAGTGCTTTTGACAGGCATGCAGTTTATCCAATCAGTGCAGAATCCTAAATTACTACATGGGAGTGAGCATATTGTTATCTATATGACACACATGAACTAGTACTGTCTAACTGTGAAAAACTTTCAAAATGCTCTGAGCTAAGAGGAGGTTTTCAACGGTTTAGAAATCAGCTTGAGCCTACCTAGGTTTAGCTTTTCAAAAATACCACCAAGGGAACAAAGCAAATTTAGTGATAAAAGTCAATTGAAAAGTTGTTTACATTTTCATGCCCTATCTCAATCATGAAAGTTTAATTTTGACTAGACTGTCCCTTTAATAACCCATATATTTAATGATACTTTGTTGCTGGTTCTAAATGGCAAACAAGCACTTAAAGGGACATTGAACCCAAATTTTTTCTTCCGTGATTCAGATAGAGCATGAAATTTTAAGCAACTTTCTAATTTACTCCTATTATCAAATTTTCTTCATTCTCTTGGTATCTTTATTTGAAATGCAAGAATGTAAGTTTAGATGCCAGCCCATTTTTGGAGAACAACCTGGGTTGTCCTTGCTGATTGGTGGATAAATTCATCCGCCAATAAAAAAGTGCTATCCAGAGGTCTAACCAAAAAAAAAAATCTTAGATGCCTTCTTTTTCAAATAAATATAGCAAGAGAACTAAGACAATTTGATAATTGGAGTAAATTAGAAAGTTGCTTAAAATTGCATGCTCTATCTGAATCAAGTAAGAAAAAAAAAATTGGGTTCAGTGTCCCTTTAACATTTTAATGTTTATATTTAGAGCATCAAGATGTTAACTCTTAAACATAAAGCAAATGTATTAACTAAAATTACAAAGAAAAAAAATTGTTTTAAACTCTATAAAATAAACAAGAGCTGTTTAAGAACCATTTAAAAAATAAAAAAAATAAAATTGTAACCGTTCCCCAGTCACATACATGGACATTGTGTGTGACACGCCATAGCGCCATCTGTTGGTTGAAAGTTCTTTGACATGTGTAACACAGCTCCATCTATTGGTAGCAGGTTCATCATCATAATGTGTACTAGGGAAATAGACTAATTTGCATATATTTTGCATAGAGTAACATTTAAATGTATGGTTGTGAGTTTTATCGTTTACCCCTCCCCCGAATCCCCCTTCTTTTCGTTAGAGTTATATTTTATTATTATGCTGTTTTCTATATATTTATGTTTTATGTGGCATGTCACCCTAAATTAAATGGGGTGTTTTTAGAGTCTAGTACAGAGTTATATAAAAGACATTGAGTAGGAGGCGGAGCAAGCAGCTCATCATGGAGGACGCAAATGAGTGAGCTCCGTGCCTGTCAGGGCTAAAAGGCTAATTTTGGAGAACAAAGCTACCCTAACTCCATGGCGCTTTACAGGTCGGCTAACAGTGACCTTGCGCTTCACATGACATAGGAAAGCTGCACCGCATCGCATCCTACCAGATGTTAGCTGTCGCCATTTCTAGACATACCGAAGGTTTGCTTGGCGGGCTGCGAGGCGGCACATCACAACTTCTACCTGCTGTAATACCCACCTGAAATGGCCTAGGCGGTGAGATCTGGACCTGAACCGGCCCCACGGAAGAGCAAAAATCGCCATCTGAGAGCGTGAGTAATGCGCCATTAGGGCCTGCCCCCCCTTGATGGCCCGAGTTATAAGTAAGGCCTAGGGAACACCGCTACATAACCTGCCTTAATCAATCTACTGTGAGCAGAGGCATGGAGATATAGAGCAAGCTATAAACTTTCCAGATCGCATCTTTGGCCATGTTATACACTATATAAACCATACCGTACTGCAACTAAACAGGCCAGACCCAATGTATAATGTATAATGCAATTTGATTATCACGAGTCTCAGGCCTATATATTGATACTGGGGTTTCTGACTAATGAACCTCTCCGTTTCTCTTAAAATTGAAGACGATGTACACATGCATATGATATAATATACACACGCTGTGACTTACTAAACGGCTGGGTACATTTGGTCTAAGGATAACAAAGGAATTAAAATAGGTATAAAGGCCCATCACTTCCTAATCTGAAATACACAGGATGTCTGTTAAAGGGCAGAAGAAAGCAACTAAAGGCAGCAAGAGCCTAAAAAATCCTCAGAACCCATCCATGCTAAAAGAATTTTTTAAGCCATTGGAAGCTATCACTAGGTCCACAGCTGAAATGCAGGATAACATGAGTGACTCTGATAATTCATTACACTCACAAGCATCCTCTAGGAACACTAGACCCCTCACGAGGGCAGATTTGAATTTCTTACCTACTAAAGACGATTTTGCCGCTCTGCTATCACAAGTTAGTCAACTTATAAAAGATGGTCTTAAAGAGGTCAGGAAAGACATAAATGACCTAGGGGATAGAATGGAATATCTGGAGGAAGGATCTGAACATGTTAACTCAGAGCTTGAAACACTCTCCAGACAGACATACCAGCAGAGTGTTACTATAGAAAACTTACAAACCCACGTAGAAGACCTAGATAATAGGGGACAACGACAAAACCTTAGGGTCAGGGGTATCCCAGAGACTATCCTCCCTCCCCAGCTAGAGGAATACTTGCAAAAATTATTTCAACACATTACTGATGGGTCTGAATCACTTCATATCCCTCTAGATAGAGCTCACCGGGCACTCAGGCCACCTCCAAAACCTACAGATCCACCAAGGGATGTGATCTTAAAATTTCAAATCTTCAAAGACAAGGAATTGATACTCGCTGCAGCGAGGAAAAAGCAGAATATTTGCTTTGAAGATAATCATCTACAGGTATACGCGGACATAAGTCCAATTACACTAACGAAAAGGAGGGAAGCCAGGTACTTAACACAGCATCTTCAAACACTTAAGATACCTTACAGATGGGGTTTCCTGTTTTGCCTCAGGGTGATCCGGGGATCCCAGACATACACCTACAGAACACTGGAAGATATTGAACCCTTTTGTAAGCAATTGAACATATCTCTGCCTGCCCTACCCAAACTTAACGAGTCCAAGCCTGACCATTGTCCACTAGACACGCATACCCCCAGACCCCAAAGATTGGGCTGGACGACAGTTAACCGGAAAAGACTAAGAAGAGATAAGACTGTTGCCATTCCAACTCCAGATCAAGATGTTACTCTACATACACCTACCTGAGCTTCTTCAACTTCCACCTGAACACTAACCTGGAATTTTGACACAGAAAAAAGTGCTTTTTTTTCTTGCTTTATCTTCTTGCTCTACTAAGGGTGAGCAACGAGGAACCAATACCTCCAGCAGTTCTTCACCTGGTGTGGTTGACTGATCCTAATGCCTGGTAAAGGTCTCACTATATATGAGACATTGAAGTTCGGCACTCAAAATGAAAGTCACAGTGTAATGTTTGTTTACAGTATTTAATGATGTTTGGTTATGTTATTCTTGCATTTATAATGTTTGCTCTACTAAATAGTAGTAAGTTCGAAGCAGCTGGAGATTGCATTAGTTAAGAATGTCGTGTTCTCCTGTTGTTGAATTTAAAATAGAACAGTATTAGCCCTGACCTATAGCTCATTGTTATTGAGCTACCTGTGATTGCCTTAGGTAGGTTAGGTTTGTATCTTACTGTAATGTTTTTGTTTCTATCAATTGTTTTACTTTTTCTTCTTTCTCTTTCCTCTTTTCTCCCTATTAATCATCTTTCTCTCTACCCCCAGAAAGTCTCTCGGCATACCATTCCTCGTAGTGTTTGCTATATTTTATGTATCTATCATGCACACCATTTTTTGGCTCCGGAGGCATGATTATGCAGTAAGTACCCCATACACAAGGGACGGGAACACACTGACACACAGCCACACCTTTCAGTTCTAACAGGACCTAGGACCACTGTGCTAATTAGAACCCCAGAACACTATGTCCCCCCCCTAAATTTAAAATTTTCTCCCATAATGTGAAGGGACTTAACTCCCCAACAAAAAGATCAGTAGCTCTGAATTGGTTTCGCAGGCTGGTGGGCGATATCATCTTTGTTCAAGAGACACATTTTAGTCGAGAGGGGGCCCCCGCTCTCCTCCAGCACATACCCCCTAGGCTACTTCTCTCACAGCGACAACAAAACAAATGGAGTGGGTGTTCTATTTAATAAGAGATTTCCGTTCCAATTAATTACCAAAAAGCAGGACACTGAGGGCAGGCTCCTAATTTTACAGGGTACCTTATATAACCAACCAATTACGTTGGTGAACTTGTACGCCCCCAATAGAGCACAAGCTAAGTTCTTTAGACTAACCTTGGATAGCCTCTTGAATAATTCCAGAGGAGTTGTTATCTGCGCATGCGACTTTAATGTAGCATTATCACCACTACTGGACTGTTCTCAGGGACGAAGTGGAGTCCACATTACACAGCATTAACACCAATCTGTCAGCCCACTCCCTAGTGGACGTGTGGAGATTACAACACCCCCAGAAAAAGGAGTTCACGTTTTACTCTCACCCGAATAGGTCCTGGTCTAGGATAGACTACATACTAGTAAACCAACTCAGCTTACACTTAACGGAATCCACTTCTATCTCCCCAACTCCCTGGTCAGACCACTCTATGGTCATGCTCATCGTCAGTTGGCCCTCGGCTCCACTCTCCCAATACTGTTGGAGATTAGATGAAATTTCTTTAAAAGACCCATTATTTAAAGAGCAAATCTCCAAAGCCCTGACTGAGTATTTTAGGATCAACATAACTTACTCTTTTTCCCCCCAATACCTTATGGGATGCGCACAAGACAGTGATAAGAGGCATTTTCCTTAAACACAAAGCATTCCTCACCAAACGTAGGAAGGCAGAATACAGAACGCTAGAACACCATCTATCAGATCTAGAACAGGCCCACTTCCAACGTCCCTTTGACCCCACTATAAATCAAGATCTTGCCCTTGCAAGATGCAAGTTTAACGCTCACTTGCAAAAGGAAGCTCAGAGACAAGCTTTTTATCTAAAGAGGCTATATTTTTTGGAAGGAAATAGAGCTGGAAGACTTCTGGCTCGAGCTTTACGCCAAAGAACGCTCAACTCTTATGTCCAAAAACTATATAATGCAGAGCATGAGGAGATACAAGATAGTAAGTCCATTGCCTCAATATTCCATGACTATTACCATAAATTATATAATTTACCACCAATAGACACCCCAGAAGAGATTAGTGCTATGGATAAATATATTAGGGAGGCTGACTTAGCTAAGATTTCGAAAGAGGATGCTATTGGTCTAGATGAACCCATCGCCCCTATAGAAATTATAAAGGCCATTGATTCACTATCGACACAAAAAAGCCCTGGGCCAGACGGATTCTCCAATTTATATTACAAAACATATATTAACATATATTACTACCACATCTGCACAGGCTTTTTAACTCAGTAGACGAAAATGGCTCTTTCTCCCAGGATTTATTATCGGCCCATATCACACTTATACATAAAACAGGGAAATCTCCACTTGAACCGGGTAGCTACAGGCCTATCTCCCTGATAAATACGGATGCTAAAATATTTGCCAAGATTTTGGCAACTAGACTCGGTAGATTCTTGCCTCACCTCAACCACACAGATCAGGCAGGCTTTATTCCGCGTTGGGAGGCCAGGGATAACACGATTAGGACGCTTCACCTGATCGATTTTGCTACAACCTCCAATATTGAGATGGTCCTGGCCTCAACCGACGCGGAAAAAGCGTTTGATAGGATGAACTGGGTATATCTCCACTCGGTCCTGTCTGGGTTTGGGTTTGGGAATAAATTGATTAATAGGATCTTCAGCTTATATAGTAATCCCACTGCAAGAATTAGGGTAAATAGCATTCTGTCAGAACCTTTTAAGATAAGTAATGGTACGCGGCAGGGGTGCCCACTATCCCCACTATTATTTGCCATTGCAATGGAACCACTAGCAGCCCATATTAGGCTAAATAATAACATCAGCGGGATACCCATCGGACCCAACAATTATAAAATAAGCCTATATGCCGACGATATACTGTTGTCTTTATCTAACCCTAGCATATCTCTCCCGGCCGTCTTGACCGAATTTAGTCGCTTTGGGAAACTTTCACATTTCTTGATCAATAACCAGAAGTCTAACGTTTTAAATATCACAATGAACGCACATAGGTTCTTAAATTTGACCCAGGTTTGTCCATATCAACTAAATAGTGACCACATTAGGTACTTGGGGGTAAATATTACGCCAAGACTCACATCCCTATTTAAATCTAATTACACACCGCTCCTGCAAGAGATATTGAGGGATTGCCGGTCATGGCAAAATAAATATTTCTCATGGTGGGGTAGAAACCAAATTACGAAAATGTCATTGTTGCCCCGAATACTCTACTTATTACAGACCATTCCTATTCATCTTCCCCATGCCTATCTCCGCCAGCTCCAATCCATTCTTAACGGCTTTATCTGGGGGGGACGGAAGCCGAGGGTGGCCAGGCAAAATTTATATAGATCCAGGGGGGATGGAGGACTGGGAACTCCTTATATACTTTGTTATTATCAAGCTAACGTACTACAACGTATATTGAATTGGCATACTAGCTCCCAAGATAAGGCGTGGATTTCTCTAGATATGCATATCCTAAAAACCCCCAGAGTTGGCCCAATTTGCTGGCTACAAGACAAATATCGCCCAACCAAAGCTAGATCATCCCCTCTATATAGACACATCTTTCGCACATGGGACACAATAATTAACCAAATAAAAGGCATCTCACTCACCCCATGACGCCAATTTTCCAAAATACTGAATTGCTATTAGGTATACATCTTTCACTGGGGGACATACACTACAAAGAGCTGGGGTTTTCATCTCCACTGGTAGATTTCCTTTCCTAGGGGAAACTTAGGACGAGACAGGACTTGTCTGAAGTTCTAGAGGGTACATTCACTAACTGGTTAAAATACTCCCAACTGCAACACCTGTTAAGACTCTCCCCACACAGTTCTCAGCTCACACGCGCCCTTACCACATTCGAAGAGCTTTGCAGATCAGGCACAACCTCAAGAGGAACTCTAGCTCTGTTGAGACGAATTCTAGATCACAGTGTACATAAAACATTACCGACATACACTCAATCCTGGCAGGAAGAACTGCACCGAGACATTACACCAGAGAATTGGCATAATTTATTTGACTTTACTGGTAGGTCCTCGTCTTCTCCCCAGATACTCGAAATGAACTATAAGATTCTCTCAAGGTGGTATATGACACCTGTCAGAATGAAAATGATTTACCCTGAGGTTTCTCCCTTGTGCTGGAGGGGATGTGGGAATGTTGGAACTCTATCACACATTTGGTGGTCGTGTCCTCGCCTGCGAACCTTTTGGGATTCCCTGGAAAGGGTATTACGCCCGTTACTAGGTAATACATTTAACCTTAACCCAATGATTATATTGTTCAATGGTAGGCCTCAGATCCCCTGTAGACTCAGACTTTCTCTACTCCAAATCTGTGTTAATGGAGCAAAGTCCCTAATTGCCAGAAAATGGAAATCCCATACTACTCCAACGGTTATGGAATGGGCAGTTAGAACACAAGAACTCATTCTTCTAGAAGAATACTCCTATCTCAAACAAAATAGGCACGATACATTTTTAAATATAAAACTTTACTGGGAATCGCTGCAGATTCCACCATAATACCGACCTTACCCGGGTTCCTACTCACTGACGAAGTAATACTCTGAGGGATGGGTGCTGCTAGAGAGATTACCTCATGCCACACCCCTATTGGATCTTCCTTCTTCTTTCCCTCTCTTCCTCTTCTTTCACTACGTTCCTTCCTTTCTCTTTCTTGTCTTTGTTCTCTTTCTTCTGCTTTGATTTGTTTTTTTAGTTAATCATTGTTTAAAAAAAGGGGTTCCTCAATTTCAGATGGACAGCTACTAAAGTTAGCCTTTCTGGAGGCCTATGCCGTTTATATGCATATTCTGTCCTTTTTGATACACAGTGGAAATCACATTTTGTGTTTGAATCTTATAATTGCAACAGGAAAGAACCCAACAGTATGCTTCTGTATCATGTACTGTGTATCTCTCGTTATGTTTTGTGAACCTGTTCAATAAAAACTTATATATTTAAATATATATAAAACTTATATATAAAAAAATAAAAGAGTAGTTCATTTTGGAACTGGTTGTTTAGCCTTGCTTTTACAGGTGGTTCTGTAGCAGTCTTTGGGAATTGCTACATTGCTACAGTTAAGTATGCAAACTTGTTTTAAAGCTGCAGTGTGGCTATAGAGATGGGAAGTTCGGTTCATTTCGGACAGTTCGATTAACTGAACCGATTCATCAGTTCACTTTGATATGTGATGCAGAGCCGCAGATTCTCCAGTAGCAGAGTGTCTGATTCACTGCTGATCTGATTCCTGCCCTGAATCATAACTCCTGAGTCACTATCTGACAGTCCAACTCCTCACACGCAGTGTTGGCTCTTGATAAATACAACACAGTACAATCAACAGAGTATGCTGCATACTCTGTTCTATGTACTGTGTTGTATTTATTTAACATTTGCATATCCAACACTTATCTCAACTGTAGTAAAAGGGAAAAAAACAAACAGTAGTAACATTTTAAATAAAGTTATTATTTGAGGGACCAGTTCTTTATCTTTGATGATTGATGTCACTGGGGGCATTAAATTGGGTTAATTTAAGGGCAGTTAGGAGTAACAGGGGTTCTTAGGGGCAGTTAGGATTAACAGGGGTCCTTAGGGTTAATATATGGTGAAATTATTTATGTAAAGGCACAGTATTTAGGGGTAAAGGTTATTTATGTAAAGGCACAGTAAGGGTTAATTTAAAGTGCATTTAGGGGTAAAGGTTATTTATGTAAAGGCACAGTAAAGGTTAATTTAATGTGCAGTTGCAGTTAGGGGTAAAGGCAGGAGTCTATATAAAACTGCTGTAACTTGATCTTTGAATCAGTGTACTGTTAACTGAACGATCCATTGCAAAGGAGTTAGTTAACAGTACACTGATTTGTTTGAAACAGTTCACTTCTTGAATCAGTAACAGCACTGGTAATATGATCCTAGAGTGAGGATGTCTGATTCTGCTGTGTGATTCATTGCAAAGGAGGAGTTTAGCAGAAGCAGAACTCACTCTAGGATCGTATTACCAGTGCTGCTGCAGACTCAGGAAGGGAACTGTTAGAAACGAATCAGTTCAGTCTGGTGAACTGATTCATACTAGAGATGGGAAGTTCGGTTCTTCTGGGTGAATCGGTTCATTTCGGACGGTTCGATTAACTGAACCGGTTCATGAACCGATTCACCAGTTCACCTACTGAACATGAGATAGAGGCTCTACCTCATGTTCAGTAGGTGAACTGTAGAGCCGCAGATTCGTTCCTGAATCATGAGTCACTGACTGTGTGAAGTTGTGTGACGCTCTATATCTATCATGACTCATGATTCAGTGTCTAACAGTTCAGCTCCTCCTGAGTCCTCACAGCCAGGCAGCGTTGGCTCCTTCACAGATACATACAACACGAGTACATAGAACAGAGCATGCTGTATACTCTGTTCTATGTACTGTGTTGTATGTATTTTCCTAAGATATGCATATCTACTCTGTATGGCTTATAAATAAATATAAGGGTGAGACCTGCGGCTTCTCTAGTTTAATTTAAGGTGCAGTTTGGGGTATATTTGAATCAGTGTACTGTTAACTGACTCCTTTGCAATGAATCATTCAGTTAACAGTACACTGATTCAAATATACCTCTAACTGCACCTTAAATTAACCCTTACAGAAGCAGCAGGTCTCAACCTTATATTTATTTATAAGCATACAGAGTTTTGGTTTATAAATATAAGGTTGAGACCTGCTACTTTTGTAAGGGTTAATTTAGGTGCTGTTAGGGGTATCTTTGAATCAGTGTACTGTTAACTGAATGATTCGTTGCAAAGGAGTTAACAGTACACTGATTCGTTTGCAAACAGTTCACTTCTTGAATCAGTAACAGTACTGGTAATATGATCCTAGAGTGAGGCTGTCTGATTCATTGCAAAGGAGGAGTTAGCAGAAGCAGTACACACTCTAGAATCGTATTACCAGTGCTGCTGCAGACTCAGGAAGGTGAACTGTGTGAAACGAATCAGTTCAGTCTGGTGAACTGATTCATACAGTTCACTGAAAAGATCCAGTTCAAATGAACGATTTGTTCATGAACTGGACATCACTAATTCATACAGTTCACTGAAAAGATCCAGTTCAAAAGAACGATTCGTTCATGAACTGGACATCACTAGTGGCTATTGTAATACTATCTGAAAAAGTACATATTCGATGCATATTATTTTGAATGTCATATGATAAATTTAATAGAACAGCAATTGTAATATGCTGTGTTGAGTACAAATTTGCCATCATGAGGTACAAAGGGCTTGTCACTGGGCAGTACCCTTAAAAGGCCAGATTTGCACCTTTTTGTAAGGGTACAATATGGTACCATAGTAGACTTGGGAAAAGTGATTCTTTTCAGTGTTTCAAATCATTTGGATCAGCTCAGTCAAATGATTAGAATCACTGAATCAAATCCCGATTCTTTTTCTGCAAACCAGGCACAGCCACTAGTAAGTCTGACACACTCAGTACTGAATGTGTCAGCAGCTCTTTAGATTCATAGAGGAGTTGTGTGCAGCAACAGATCTTTGAATCACACACTTTAATAGGAATCAGTGTTGTGAAGAGAAACAAAACACACTCAAACTATGCATATATTTTTTTTTATTTCAGTCACAACTGTTTCCCTATTAAACTATGTGATTATAATATATATTTCAGATAAATGTATTAATCTGTTTAATACTTTTTAAAATATATGTAACATGAAATGTTTGATATTTAAACTGTGTGAATGTATTAGATTGCACAATACACAATCATAGACAAATGTGCTTTTTAATTCCCTGCCTAACTCTTTTGCCAGCACTTAAAGTTCCCTCCATTTAGTCTGATTCCTTTATTTAGTCTGATTCCCTCCTGCTCTAATGAGACACTGAATCACTGACTCCCAAGATGAGTTACAGACAACTCTGCAAGTCCCAGGTAAATCACAGGCTTCTACTGAGTCTGAGTCACACACAGCACAGAGCAGCTCAGGATTAGTATAAACTGCAGTGTGTGCTGTGTGTGAGTCAAATATAAGTTTCAGTAAAAAATCTAATAAAAACAGATATCCATTTAACATTAAAACAGGTTTAAAAATAACCATATATATTACTTTATTAAAATCTTTCTTCACTGTCTAGAAACAGCAGAGCTGTGCACTGTGATATAATGCTGTGTGATTCAGGCAGAGACTCATACAAGCTCTTTACTGAGTGAAACACACACAGATCACATTATTACAGGTCATGAGCTGAGCTGATTTGAAATCTGTGTCCTAAGCTCCACCTTCACTCACTAGGAAGTGGCTTTTACACAGCACAGGCAATGAATGGAATCTGGATCACTTTCATGATTCGATTCACACAGTTCACTGCAGAGAGTCGAGTCAGTGATTCGAATCAGTGATTCCCTAGCCAAGCCTATACCATAGGACTGAGGTCCAATCTAGTCACCAAAGGAATTTGCCTTTGAAAGGTACAATCTGCAAGGGTACAAATTTGTACCCATTTTAAAGGGTACAGCAGGTGTACCTTTGAGGGTACTGCCCCAGTGACAAGCTGTTGTACCCCTAAAGGTACAATTTTAGCAAATTTTTTCTGACAGTGTGGGGTACTGGCGGACTCAGGAGATGTAAATGAACACATATTTAGGAATTAGTCTGTAGTGGCACACATTAGTCTGCAGTGGTCAGAATACGGGTTCAGCTAAGGGTTCCAATCAAGCTGTAATCATTATAATGGGACATGCTGGGATCTACCACAGAGACGCCGAATACTTGTACACAGATGCTGCACACAGAGGGCGGAATGCTTGCCTAATAAATATGCTAATCAGGCATTGCCTATAGAGAGATGATTGGCTGCATGATTTCCAACAAACACAGCCGTCTTTGGAGGACAGTTATTTGCATGGAAAAATTTTAAGGTTTAAAGTTTTTTTTTTTTTTTAATTGTAAAGAAGCGGTATTTTTGATTAAAAGTAAATGGTATTTACTTTTATTATAATATTGTTTAATATGCAATACTTTATAATTATTAATTTGGCAAAGTTTTATAACCCTTTTAGGCTTCTACAGAAATGATCTGTGACCCCAATGAGTTAGAAAGTTGGCCATCACTGATTTAAAGGTTCTGTTATATGAAAGTCTTTTTGTTATTGAATTTTAAATCTTCACCAAATAAAAAAAATCCTGAAGTAATATGATACATGGTGGTCCGATTTATCATGACCCGTATTGTGCCTAATGCACCTGTAGCCGAAAACAGGAATTTAAGAAGCAGCGGTCTTAAGACCGCTGCTCCTTAACCTCGTCTGCTGCCTCTGAGGCTGCCGACATCAATCCGCCCGATCTCAAACGATCGGGTTGATTGACACCCCCTAGCTACCGGCCAATTGGCTGAAAATCTACAGGGGGCGACATTGCAGAAGCAGAACTGTTTGTGCAATGATAAATGCCGCCAGACACTTGATAAATCGGCCCCAAGGTCTCCAAAAAGCTTTAATTATATAGAGGGATCAGACTTGGTAGCAACTACCTGCCCGCCCCCCCCCCCCCCCAATAAAATATTACTGATTTTAGAGTGCCAGAATACCAGTGTGAACAGAAGAAAAATGTTATGCAGAAGGGCTTAGCTTTTAGAAGAGATAATATATTTGGCAGGTATGTGATTATGGGAATCTTCTCAGCCCTAATTAGATGTTTAGTAGAGAAATCTTCATCAAAAGCACTGTGCTTCGAGAGCAATATTCCTGTGGCAATCTATCTTTATAATTATGCTGAACAGCCTGCCATGCTCCTCCCCCATTCCAGATAATTAAATAACAAAATCATAATCAAAAAAAGAAATTATTGCTACAAACATCCAGCAATGTCTGGTTCTTTGTGTTTGTCCAATATCATTCAACTACCCTATTATCAACATATTGCCATGTTTTTTGTTGTTCTTTTGTTAGACCTAATGCTACACATTATTGTCAAGTAACACTATCATGTAATGTGACACACTATTTGAAATCTCTTATTCAAATTACACTGCTATTTAGCATTTTCACACTATGAAATAAAAGTTAAAGAACCACATATACTTTTATCACTAAACCTCAGAGCTCAACAACAGGTTCATCTGTGGGAATGGCTAAGCTATAGCTATTAAGTAATACGTTTTCACGCATCATGAAATGAAGGTCATGTACACAAACCTTATCACTACAACTCATAGATCAGCAATACATTCTGTAATGAGTCCTTAAAGGATACTAAACCCAATTTTTTTTCTTTCATGATTCAGATAGAGCATGAGCTTTAAGCAACTTTCTAAATTACTCCTATTATCATTTTTTCTTTGTTCTCATGTTTTCTTGATTTGAAAAAAGCAGTAATGAAAGGTTAGGAGCCGGCCCATTTTTAGTTCAGCACCTGGGTAGCGCTTGCTAATTGGTTTGCTACATTTTAGCCACAAATCAGTAAGTGCTACCCAGATGCTGAAACAAAAAATGAGCTGGCTCTAAAGCTTACAGTACTGCTTTTTCAAATCAAGATTGCATGAGAACAAAGAAAATTTGATAATAGGAGTAAATTAGAAAGTTGCTTAAAATCTCATGCTCTATCTGAATCATGAAAAAAAATTGGGTTTAGTATCCCTTTAAGGGATATTAAATGACTCTTGCTTTAGTGTAAAAATAGTACTTGTTCTACTGTACTTAGAATCCAGTAAATCCTTAATTTTCTTCAACATGCTGTACATCAATAGCTGGTTTACACAATTTTCAGTATTTTCATGAACTTTCTTTTTAGCCTTTTCTAGGGAGCATAGGACAAAAGCACAATGTTCCTTTAACTGCCGTTTGGAGAGTCTAAAAACAATAATAATAAACAAAAATACATTAATGGCCTGAAGTGCTAATAAATTATATGGTGTTGATAAGGATCTTTGAAGCTTTCATTTTTAAATATGAGTTGGAGAGTTTATGTGTTACAAGACATACATTGGATAAATAATATGATCTTCTGCATAAACTACTGACAGACACACATGCTGAAATATAAATGAATTTTCATTAGATAGAACCCTGTGGGTAGAAATGCTGCATACATAACTAATGTAAATACAACCAAACAACCTTTCTCTAGTGCAGCATATAAATTCAATATATAAAGAAAGCACTGCTTATGTATCTAATCATAAATATTTGTGTTGTGTATATGATCATTTGCATCAGTTCACCCACATCTGTGTAATTAAGGCAAAATCAGATGTTTAGGGCTTTGCATCTTAGACTTTATTATAGTATCGCCCATTACTGCTGCAGGGTGAATGCTTGAAAGTGTGTGTATATGTATGTTGGGGGAGGCTGTTGCCATAGAAACATCTAAGCAACAAGATGCTCTTCTTTTCATAGGAGGGGTATAATGTTTAAAGATGCACAATTAACAGACAGTGCAATAACATATATATTATTCTATTTCCCATTTCCCTTGGCTGCAAGAGAGAGGTACAATGTATTAGTAAGAAAGGGGTTTATTAAACAGTCAAGAGTGGTAAGTATACTGAGAGCAATAGTAATGGGGATTAAATAATTTATTGTGGGCTAGATTACAAGTGGCACACAAATGTTTCCACATGTTTGTTTGTTTTTCATGATCGTTTGCACTCAGATTAAATTGCACTCATATTACAAGTTGAGTGCAATCGTGATCGTGTTAGCGCAATCACGATTTTATGCTACAATAATTACCGCAATCTCAGAGCTGTAGTTTAACTGTTTTACGGAATTAAAAAGTTGCACAAAAACAAATCAAAATATATTTCAAAGTACAGTTACATTCATAATAGCACTGTGTAATAAAAATTATTCACAAAAATATTGCACAAAAAAAGTTATAAGGGCTCAAAGAAAAGAGATATCAGGTGTTAAGAAAAAACACAAACCATATTTAAGCAATATTCATATTTAATAAAGTGTTATACTGTGTATTTACTGTAAAATATTTCACATTCCAATGTTCTGCACAAAGCAGAATATGTTCGATGAATTTTTTAATAGACATTTCCTATATATCTGTATATATCTATACTGTATATAAAAGCAACTCAATTCAGCTTGACCCTCCTAATGACATCTGCTGGGTGCGACGATACCCAATGAATAGCAAACAAAAAGTGGCACTCACAGTCTTTCAAAGGACCTGTGAGGTTCCACTTTTTGTTTGATATTTGATATATAGATAGATATTAGATAGATAGATAGATATGTATAAATATATATTGTGTCAAAATACCATCTATATATATATATATAATATATATATATATATATATATATATCTGTATTGAAAACTAGAACATATTCTGCTATGTGCAGAACATTGGAATGTGAGAGTTTGGGTTAGGGTGCGAGTCGGGTGTTTGTTTGTTTTTCCACTTTCTTTCCTCCATTGACTTCTAAGGGGGGAGTGGTTGTCTTTTGCGCAACAGTCTAATTGCTCTAGAAGTAACCTGTTGGTGCGTGTCGGGTTAGCTTGAGCGCGATTAACTTTTTACATTCAACTCATAAACTAATACCAGCGCATTAAAAGTTTACTTCTAGCGCAATTAGACTATAGCAGACGCGGTAAATACCGCTCCCCTTGTAATCTTGCCTGTGTTAGGAACAAAACATGCCTCATTATGTCTGTGTGTTAGCTTTTTTTAAATCAATTCACAAACTGTTTCCCTAGCATCATATTCACAAAACTACCTGAAAACATTATTTTATTTGCTTTATTTTTATTAAATTGTATTGGACATACATTTTCCTGATAATATGTTTGTGCAATAGTAGAAAGTCTCACATAAGCTATAGTGATATGATTCACCGTGGCAAATTAGAAAATGCTCACATTTAAACGCATCTTGGTTACCATAGCAATAGAACTGTAAGCTCTGCTAACCTTACTTCAGGTTAAACTAGTTGGGTTTAGCTATGTGCGCACATCATCGTAATCAGTGTATTTCTGTAATCATAAAGTGAGTCTATAGAAACAGAGTTAAATATGTATACAATGTGCTTGGAATAGATACACAACATGTATTGGAGTTCTGCAGGCCTTTCCTTCATTTCTATCTATCTATCTATCTATCTATCATCTATCTATCTATCTATCTATCTAGCTATCTATCTACTGCATATATATACTATATATATATATATATATATATATATATATTATTACACATCATATATACACTAACAAACACATAATGACATCTATCTATAGACATGTGCATGCATATTTGTAACAAAAATATGGATATTTGATTTGTTTTCCCCAATGAATGAGGGTCAGTGGCTGCTATAGTAGGAGAGTAGAATAAGCACCACCACTAGTAAATTATTTTCTCTCTGTGAATTGTAACCTCTTGAAGTAGAAGCTCTAATTTGGATATGATCAATATAAACAAAAACTAAGGAACAGGAGCTCTGGAGATAAGGCTTTGGCATTCAAAACGCTACTCTGATTAATCATTGTTTTTTTTTCCTGAGTATTCATCAAAAAGAGCTTCAAATTGATGTAACAAGGATGATTTAATAATGTTCAGATTGATATTACAGATGTACCTCGTTTTATTGTGATTCACTTTTCACAAACCCTGCGTCAAGCAAGTCTATCAGCGCCAATTTGTCCAACATATAGAGACATATAAGCACATAAATACACATGTATACATATATTTACACACACATTACACACATACACACACACACACACACACACATATATATATAATACATACACACAATCCACAAGCCAAAATATATCACTACTTTCTGGAGGCTCAGATAATAGTTAGCATTTTTTAGCAATAAAGGGCTAAATTACAAGTGGAGCACTAAATATTGCTTGCACTTTACTTTGTAATACAGCGCACGACAACATGCTGGTATTACAAGTAAATCGCAATTGCTAGGAGCATTGCGCTCACGAGAACGCTTCCATAGGCTCCAATGGGAGCCTCGTTCTGATACCGTCAGAAGGGGGTAAGTAGCGCAGGAATTTTAAATATAATGTATATAAGCATATACAGTTACATATATTTTTCATTGCGGAACACACGCAATGATTTATTTCTATACATCACTATACAATAAGTTTGCTACGCTGAGCTGTGCACACACACAGTGATTGATTACTATACAACATTATACAATTAGTCTGACATGCTGAGATGGCACAAAACAAGATTGATTACTATACAACACTATACAATTAGTCTGACACACTGAGCTATTGCGCATACACAGTGATTGATTACTATACTAACACTATACAAAAAGTCTGACATGCTGAGCTGTGCACAGACACAGGATTGATTACTATACAAAAACTATTCAATAAGTCTGACATGCTGAGCTGTGCACATATTACAGTGATTGATTACTTTACAAAACTATATAAGTTTGACATGCTGATCTGTGCGCATACACAGTGATTAATTACTATACAACACTAAACAATGTCTGACACTGTGCACTATGCACCGACACAGTGCATGTGCACCACACACACTGATTTATTACTATACATCACTATACAATAAGTCTGACATGCTGAGCTGTGCACATATACAGTGATTGATTACTCTCTACAACACTATATAAGTTTGACATGCTGATCTGTGCACACATACACAGTGATTAATTACTATACAATAAGTCTGACATGCTGAGATGTGCACATACACAGTGATTAACTTACTATACAACACTAAACAATGTCTGACACTGTGCACTATGCCACCACACACAGTGATTTATTACTATACAAACACTATACAATAAGTCTGACATGCTGAGCTATGCACACACACAGTGATCTTGGATTTTAGTGTAAATAATTCAAAATATGTAAAAAAACAAAAAACAAAAACAGTAATCAGAAAAGGATTCACCCAGTGTAACAGCAGATCCTCACAACACAATCTATTTCAGGACAAAATCCATGCAGCCGATTCTTAGATAAACTTGTCTGAATCTTCTAACATTAAGTCTATGGGGTAGATTTACTAGAGGTCGAGCGGACATGATTTGTTGCAGTAATCATGTCTGCTCAACCTTGCTAAACATCGACAGCATACGCTGCTGGCATTTAACATTGCACAAGCAATTATTATAAAATGCTTGTGCATTGCCGCACCTGCTCACTCGTGGCAAATCGGCCGCTTAGCAGGGGGTGATAATCATCCCCGATCGTAATCATCCGCACCTTTTACGACCACTAACTTCTTAACTTCTGTTTCCGGCGAGCCTGAACGGATGGCGTAGAAAGCAGCATCCACTGTTTAATAAATCTACCACTATGACATTTTCAACTCATACCCCTGTTTTTTCAATCTCAAATTTCTTAAAGGGACAGTAAAGTCAAAATTAATCTTTCGTGATTCATATAGAGCATGCAATTTTAAACAAATTTCTTATTCAATTCTATTATCAAATTTTCTTTGTGCTTATGTTATCTTTTATTGAAGAGCCAAACTAGGTAGGCTCATAAGAGCTCAGGAGTGTGCACGTGTCTTTAGTACTCAATGGCAGCAGTTTTGCAATACCACAAAAAACAAAGCAAATTTGATAACAGAAGAAAATTTGGGAAGATGTTTAAAATTGCATGCTATGGGGCTGATTTACTATGCCACGAATGGGGCCAACTCGCACTGTTTCCGCGGCGAGCCTTTAGGCTCGCCGGAAAAAAAGAGTTAAGAAGCAGCGGTCTTAAGACCGCTGCTCCTTAACTGGATCCGCTGCTTCTGAGCGCCGTACAGCAATCAAACCGATCGAATACTATCGGGTTCATTGACACCCCTGCTAGCGACCAATTGGGGCAAATCTGCAGGGGGCAGTATTGCACGAGCAGTTCACAAGAGCTGCTGGTGCAATGATAAATGCCGACAGCATACTGCTGTCCGCATTGAGCGATGTCTGTCGGACATGATACGCTACATCGTATCATGACGGACAGACATTGTTAAATCGGCCCCTCTGTCCTGAATTATGAAAGTTTCATTTTGACTTTACTGTTCCCTTTAAAAACTTCTAAACCTAATTACTTAAAATTTTCCACTTTTTTAGTGACTAACTCAGCCAGATATATAATTTCACTCTGAGGACATGAGCATTTGAAAAAATCCAATTTATAATGCAGTTGCCCTCACCTTACTCTGCATTCACTATTCACAAAACAAACAGCATGCACGTGCAAAAATATGGCTTATGACGCCCATCTTGGATTTTAGTGTAAAAATAACTCAAAATATCTAACCAATAACCCCCATAATCAGACAAATTTCCCCCAGTGTAACAACAGATCCTCACAACACAATTTTTTCCACAATACCCGCTTTACAGACAATCCGTGAAGCCCATCTTAAATAAACTTGTCTAAAACTCCAATGTTAATATGGCATTTTTAACTCATACCCCTGTTTTTTCAATCTCAAATATCTCAAAACAACTACTAAAGGGGTAAAAACTTATTTGAAAAATGTATTAAAATGCCAAGCTGTTCTCCCTCCGATACAGATTCAGTGTTCACTAAAACAAACAACATGCATGAGCAAAACATTTGCTTCTGACGCCATCTTAGATTTTTGTGTAAATAACTCCAAAATATCTAAAAAACTACAAATCAGAGAAAATTTTTCACCCACTATAACGAGACATCCTTACCACACAATCTATTCAAATTCTAAGTTTCAAACAATTCCATGCCAGCCATTTCTTAGATAAACTGTCGTGATACTCCAATGTTAAGTCTATGACATTTTAACTCATACCCCTGTTTTTTAAATCTCAAATTGCTCAAAAACTACTAAACTTAATCATTTCAAATTTCCAGTTTTGTAGTGATTCCAGTCCGGATCTAACTGTCAGCTTGTATGTCCACCCCAGATAGGAGCATTTGAGAAACCGAAGTTATTATTGAAAGCAGTTTTGAACTTAAACTGTGTCCCCATAGTTTAAGTTCAAAACTGCTTTCCATTATATATATATATTTATATATGTGTTTGTATACCTGTGTATATTTATGGGTTTTTTTTTAATTTGTATATGCACACATACATACATATAAACAAATATATACACATAAATACACATGTATGCAGTTAACAAAAGTTTGCATGCCACTTGTAATCTGAGCCATTGTTAGCAGACATATTTGTACCTTGACATATAAAGTCCTATTCAAAATAAATTATCTGTTCTTTTGCAGACACTTTTGGATTTGGGGGGTTCTCCAAATTATAAGGACCGTAGAGGACTGACTCCACTCTATCACACAGCTATAGTGGGTGGAGACCCCCGATGTTGTGAATTGCTGCTTTATAACCGTGCTATCATTGGAACAGTGGATGAAAATGGCTGGCAAGAGATCCACCAGGTAAGATGAACCAGTCTCTCCAACTGACAACATTCTGATAATTTCACCTAAAAACTCTATGATTTTGATGGGAAAATACTTAGGGCTGGTTCACATTCTAGCTGTAAACCTTAAAGTGAATGTCAACTTAACGCAACTGCCCCACGGCATTGGATAGACTTTGCACAATGAGGGTGGGTTAAATTCATCAAATTTGTTATATTTCAGTATTTTTTAAATTTTTTACCTTTTGAGCGCTCCGACAATAACCACAGCTCTCCCGCCCAGCATTTTGTCAAATTGATTGACAGATGAAGATTCTTAAAAGAACGAATCCTTGTTTCCCCCCGGGCCGTGACGTTTATGCAAAGGGGCTGAACGCCCCAGGGGGGAAACAAGGATTAGTACTTTTAAGAATCTTCATCTGTCAATCAATTTGATAAAATGCCGGGCGGGAGAGCTGTGCTTATCGTCGGAAGATGTCACAATTTTTTATAGAATGATTTGATAGAAGTGTGAAATAGTATATTATTTAGAGTCTATTCTCCAGATCACAATTTAAATAAGCATAGACATCCAAATTAATGTTTCATCATTCTTATAGAGCGTACAGTTAATAAGAAAACTTTCCAATCTACTACTATTCTAAGTACCTCTTTCCTTGGTCTACGTCATCAAAACATAGCTCTTTTCCATAAAAGCATAAAAGGGTAGACTCAAGAGTGTGCGTATGCTTTAAGAACTATAGGCGATATTACATATACGGCGCAGGCTTCAGCGCAACTGATGAAACCCGCGTCACCCGTAATTTTCCCTCGCACATCAGGGAATCCAATAAACCCTGCTGGCAGTTCATAAAGTGCCGTAAGTCGAATAAACTAGCAATGTCCAGAAATGTGCGTAAATACACATTTCCTGGAGTCGCCATTGTCTTATGGCACTTTAGAAACTGCCAGCGCTTAAGAAAATAAAAAAAATGTTAAATCTCCCGTAAAAGTCTAACCCGCCTCCCAAAAATAAACCCGAAATGTAAAAACCCCTATATCCGCAATCTCCCCACATCGTAACTAATAATAAAAGTATTAACCCCTAAACCGAAACTCCCCGCAATGCAATATGCCTAATTAAACTATTAACCCCTAATCCACCATTCACCCACATTGCGATGTACCTAATAAATGTATTAACCCCTAACCCGCCATGCACCCACATCACAATTAACCTAATTAAACTATTAACCCCTAATCCGCTATTAACCCACATAACAATTAACCTAAGAAATCTATTAACCCCTAAACCACCAAACCCCCACAACGCAATTAACCTAATTAAATTACTAAGCCCCCTAACCTAACACCCCCTAAATTAACCCCAATTACCTGAATTAAAAAAATACTAAGTTACAATTAAAATAAAAAACCTAATATTACTTTAAAAATAAAAAAGTCTAACATTACATAAAATAATAAACCAAATTATCAAAAATAAAAAAATAAACCTAATCCCTATGAAAATAAAAAGCCCCCCTCCAAAAATAAAAACACATTTAAACTTACATTCTTGCTTTTCAAATAAAGATACCAAGAGAATTAAGAAAATTTGATAATAGGAGTAAAGTAAAAAGTTGCTAAAAATTTGCATGCTCTATCTGAATCACGAAAGAAAAAAAATGTGTTCAGTGTCCCTTTAAAAGGGCCTTTTGTAGGACATTGCCCTAAGTTAAACAGCTCTTTTACCTTTAAAAATTACTAAGTTCCCCCTAACAGTAAAACCCCCCACACACCAAACCTCCCAAAATAAAAAACCTAACAAAAAAAATTCCTAAACTACCCATTGCCCCTAAAGGGGCATTTGTATGGGCATTGCCCGTAAAAATGCATTCAGCTCTTTTACTGCCCTTTAAAGGGCATTTGGCTCTTTTACCACCCATTAAATCCCTAATCTAAAAAATGAAAAAAATAAATAAAAAAAGTCTGTTTAAACCCCAGATTGGTACTCATGGTTCCTGAAGTCCAGCGGTGAAGTCTTCTTCCAAGCGGCGACTTCTTCTTCCATCACGGCGACCTTTTCTATCTTCATCCAGGACCGCAGAACTGAAGACCGGTGACCGTGGAACTGAAGACCGGCAACCGAGGAACTGAAGACCGGCGACCGCGGAGCCAAGAAGAGTGTAGGAGCATGGAGGATCCTCTTAATAGATCACCGCCGTACACTGAATATTAAATGCAAGTTACACGTTTAAATATGGTGTACCTTGCATTCCTATTGGCTGTTCAAATCAGCCAATAGGATTTCAGTAGGTCTCATTCTATTGGCTGATTTGAATTTGAAGATTCAAATCAACCAATAGGAATGCAAGGTACTCCATATTTCAACGCGTAACTTGCATTCAATATTCAGTGTAAGGCGGTGATTTGTATGGGCATTACCCTTAAAAGGACATTCAGCTATTTTACTATTCAATATTCAGTGTACGGCAGTGATCGTACGAAGAGGATCCTCCACGCCCCTTGGCCCTGCGGTCGCCAGTCTTCAGTTCCTTGGTCACTGGTCTTCACTTCCTCGGTCACCGGTCTTCAGTTCTGCGGTCCTTGATGAAGATAGAAGAGGTAGCCGTGATAGAATAAGATGTCGCAGCTTGGAAGGAGACTTCACCGTCGGACTTCAGGAACCGTGAGTACCTATCTGGGGGGTTAGATTAATTTAAATTTATTTATTTTTTATTTTTAAAGTAATGTTAGGTTTCTTATTTTAAATGTAACTTAGTATTTTGTAATTTAGGTAATTGGGGTTAATTTAGGGGGTGTTAGGTTAAGGGGCTTAATAATTTAATTAGGTTAATTTCATTGTGGGGGTTTGTTGGTTTAGGGGTTAATAGGTTTCTTAGGTTAATTGTGATGTGGGTTAATAGCGGATTAGGGGTTAATAGTTTAATTAGGTTAATTGTGATGTGGGTGAATGGCGGTTTAGGGGTTAATAGTTTTATTAGGTAGATTGCGATGTGGGGGTTTGGCAGTTTAGGGGTTAATACATTTATTAGGTAGTTTGCGATGTTTGGAGTGGCAGATTTAGTGGTTAATACTTTTAATAGGGAGATTGCGATGTGGGTGAATGGCAGATTAGGGGTTAATAGTTTAATTAGGCATATTGCGATGTGGGGGTTTGGCGGATTAGGGGTTAATATACTTTATTAGTTATTGCGGCGGGGGATTGCGATTGACAGGTAGATAGATATTGCGCATGCGTTAGGTGTTAGTTTATATTTTCAGGGAGTTATAATGCTCACATTTTCAGCACAAGGCTTACTGCACCTGCCTATGTGTGGTGAGGTGAAAATAGAGTAAAATATCTCAATTTTCGCTTCTTAAGTCCCTGCGCTTAATATGTGATACCAACTTGTGACATGGTTCTATGTTAGCTTATGGGAGTAAAATTAGTGGGCGATGGGTGACATATACGCGCCACATTTATATGTGGCTTCGTATATGTGTTAGCAAACCCGGACTTAATACCGGCGTCGCCGGCTTTTGTGGGCGACACTACATATTTAATCTCGCCCTAAATGTATACATTTTTTACAAACATTGTTGCAGACACTGACTGCTGCCAGAAGGTGTTTAAATCACATGCACACTCATGAGCCTACTTTAGTATTACCACATGCAATGGGGCTAAGATTCAAAAAGAGTGTTGTATTTGACAATAAAAGTGCACTGGAAGGGTTTTTAAACTGTATATTGGAGTTATGACTTCCATGTCCAGTTTAAAGAGTGGTTCTAACCCATTCTAAGCATTCAAATATCTATAGAATCAACCGTTGCTCATATTATATTAGAACAACAACAATGGTAAAACCAACACTCCAGCCTTAAATATGTTGCCCAAAAAATAATTTACCAAGCAAAAGTAATTTTATACCTTTATGCAATGTTTACTGGTTTAGACTTAAAGGGATATGAAACACAAATTTGTTCTTTTGTGGTTCAGATAGAGCATGCAATTTTAAGGAACTTTCTAATTTACTATTATCAATTTTCTTATTTCTCTTGGTATCTTTATTTTAAAAGCAGGAGTAAGCTTAGGATATGGCCCATTTTTTATTCAGCACCTGGGAAGTGCTTGCTGATTGGTGGCTAAATGTGACCACCAATCAGCAAGCACTACCCAGAGTACTGAACCAAAAATGGGCCGGCTCCTAAGCTTATATTCCTTCTTTTTCTGATAAAGATAGCAAGAGAATGAATAAACATTGATAATTGGAGTAATTTAGAAAGTTGCTTCAAATTCATGATTCAGATAGAGCATGCAAAGAAAAAAATTGGGTTTCATATCCCTTTAGTTAATAACTAGACATGATTGTGCCAATATATTATGTAAAAAGATATAAAAGACTCTTTTGAGCTTTACAATACAATGTGGTGTTCTTTTCTATAGTTTTTCAGTAACATTTCTGAACTGCTGTATCTCGTCCCCAGGCATGTCAGCACGGGCACTCACAACATCTGGAGCATCTTCTTTTCTATGGTGCTGATCCTGCTACCCAGAATGCTTCAGGGAACACAGCTCTGCACATCAGTGCCCTGTACAATAAGGTCAGCATTGCCAATATCCATTGAGTCAGGTATAATAGCTGGCAGTTTTATTTGTGCTGGGCATTTGCATTACACTGTAGGCAATGCCCCTGGTGTCTGTCCCCATTTGCTTTAAAGGCACACTTTTTATTAATCCAGATGCTTTAATGGTCATTATATAGCTCCTGTGGTCTGCCTGGGGCTGACAACGTAATGTATATACCCTGTGACTGACGCACAGTATGAGTATCTTTAGCTGCCATGCTCTGTCAAGTTCCATTTTATTTGTTTAAGTTTCCAGTAATGAGAGCAAGTCCACTGCTTCTGCACTAAATCATTGGATTACATCAGTATCCATTTGTAGAATTTAACAATTCTATAGAAAACAAAATAGATTTTATTTTACAGTCAAAATTCTTCTTTGTTTTTTATTTCCTAAGTATTTTGCATATAATATGTATTTGTTTCTAATTGTCCAAATAATGAATCGTTTTGCTGAGCATAGCTGTCAGATTTGACAGTACTCTATAGAAGCTAATGGGTTACATACAATTTTCTACAGAGCTTTAAATGCAGGTTTTAAATAATGGTTATTTTTTGTTTGCATGAAAAAAAAAAAAGCAAAATAATTTTTGGAAAATTGTGATCCATTTTGCATCTGAGACAAAGCATTTCAACAGATTAGTTAAAAAAATATGTTGACCTTGGGGATGATTATATTAAGAAATCTTACCTGTAAAGTGATATAAAATTCTTGGTCAAATGTCACCCTCTGGTGGTTATGCTAATACATTGCACTTTGCACTCAAGCTTTGTTCGTGTATATAGAAAGGCTTGTTTGTAATTAAACCCTTAGCTGTTTGAGAGATGTTTCTCTGATTGCCAAAGAGTTAAAATGAAGAGGCTTGGCTGATTTTTTTTTTTTTAATCAATCTTTTTTTCTATCTTTCTTTCTTTCTTTCTTTCCTTTCTTTCTTTCTTTCTTTCTTTCTTTCTTTCTTTCTTTCTTTCTTTCTTTCTTTCTTTCTTTCTTTCTTTCCTTCTTTCTTTCTTTCTTTCTTTCTTTCTTTCTTTCCTTTCTTTCTTTCTTTCTTTTCTTTCTTTCGTTCTTTCTTTCTTTCGTTCTTTCTATCTTTTCTTTCTTTGTTTAGTTGAAATGAAACTTGCATGATTCAGATAGGGCATGTCATATTAACCCCTTAAGGACCAGCGACGTACCCTGTATGTCGCTGGCCTTTTTTTGGGACTTGATTGTTTTATAGCGCGGCCTTGCCACCAGCGTTGAGACTGCTCTATTCCACAAAGCCTGCTGGAGGGAGGGAATTAATAGCGTGTTCTTGCTAGACTTGTGCTATTATGTCCTGAAAAAACCCTTAACGTCCAGTGACATACAGGGTACATTGTGGTCATTAAGGGGTTAAACTACTTTCCAATTTACTTTTATCTTCAAATTCTATCTAATTTTGATGCTGTGTTGTAACAATAACTATAATGTGTAACAATGCCCATAATGTGTTCTAGATACTGGTATTGTCAATATTTTGGAGTAGGTGTAAGAGCTTGGTGCTGTAATAAGTTATGGATAAGTCTAAATTATACTGTTACTATCAAATGGGTGTGTTTTGATTTCAGAACTTAGTGGGTGGAACAGTAGGTCGGCAATACTCTGGTAACCTGCTTGCTTGCTCTGCTGCAAAGTGTTCCAAAATTTTTATGCAGAAATGAACTTTTCTCGACAGACACTGCAATCTTTTCAGGCCCCAAATGTTTTTCCTTTAAATAAAAGAAAAAGTCACACCTCAAATGGAAGTTTGTTCCATGTATCCACCACCCTTTCGGAGAAAAAATGCTTTCTCACATTTCTCCTGAATCTGCTACCCTCTAACTTAAGATTGTGACCCCTTGTTTTGGCATTTGTTTTTTTTTGTGGAAAATGCTTTCAGCTTCCACCAGACAATAATTGGCCTTTGGGTTTTTTGATCCTATATGCATAATTTTGCTCTTGGTAATATTAAATTTCAGATCCCCTTTATTTGCCCAGTCCTCTAGTTTTTTAATATCATTCATTTGATCAACCCCTCCAGGAACATCAATTCTGTTACAAATTTTTGTATCATCAGCAGACAAGCAAACCTTCCCCTAAAGCCCACTTCCAATATCACTTATGAACATCTTAAACTAAACAGGCCCAAGAACTGACCCTTGGGAACACCACTAGAAACGAAACACTCTGCCTTCTATACTTAAGCAAGCAATCTACCCACTTTACAACCTTAGCATCTACTCCAAGGCAATACATTTTATGAATAAGTTTGTTGTGTGGGAAAGTGTCAAATGCTTTGCGAAAGTCTAGATATGCAACATCTACGGCTCCTCCTGACATGCTGTCCCTTTTGTATTCTAAGCTGTTTGTCCAAAGGTAACACACACACACTTATATATATATATATAGTAACAAGAAAGAGTGCACTTACCATTATATACAAATTTACGATATACCCACAATTTCTAGGTGTTCTATGGTCTTTCCATGTGAATAACTTGTTTAACAATGAGAACATTTTGTAGGTATGTTCTAATGTACTAAACAATACACACTAGCTTAGATGAAGATTTTCACACATACATGTCTTGCCCCTCTTTCATTGGAGAAATGAGCAACTATAAGAAATAGATGGCATTTGCTGTGAAACTTAGTTTGCATACATATTATTCATACTATTACAAAACATTTTTAGATTTATGAAATGCACATTATATAATGTTTAAACTTGTTTTGAAAATGTGCCCCTTCAACATTCGCATTCATTGGCGATGTACTTGGAATGTTCTGAAGCACAGAGCCCTATACTTTTCTATAGAAGGCACAACACCACTTGTCTGTACAGTGAAGGTCAGACCCCTTTTTTTGGAAGATTTCACCAGGTGAGAGCATTGCAAGACTGGCGTGACAGAAATCATAGTTGCCAACAGTCCCTGATTTCCAGGAATAGTCCCTGGATTTTTTGTATGATCCTGAATTTTGTTTGTCCCTGGAAATGTCCCTGAAAATGTCCCCTCTAGGTTGAGCTTGGACATGTGTGACACAAGTTAATGGGAGTAGCTACAAATGGGACAGTGCGTGTAGCAAGTACTCTGCTTGACCAATCAGAGCAGGTCTAGGCAGGGACTCATTGCTGCACCTTCTCTGGGTGATTGATGTTTAAACTGACACAAATCAAATGAAACAACACTTGCAAACAGCTCCTCCACACTAGGTAAGGAGCTGTGCTGATTTGTTGTAAAAGAGGGGGGATTACTTGGTTATTACTATAGATAATTTATTGTTTGCATCTTTGCATTATTTAGTCTTACAGTAATCTTGATATTTTAGCACTCTGAATCGCCTGCAGCTTACTGATTTTAGCATGCAATTTAAACATACACCACTTCCTACACACAGTGTGAAAATATGAAAATTGCTATCAGACTAAATATTACAAAAACCCATTTGCCCCCAACAGCTCACCCAGTCCGGTGCTGTGCATAATCACACAGCTGCAGTGAGTGTTTGCTTTGTTTCTTCCCCTGTTTATAGTAGTTTGACACACTGCAACCTAGCACCTCTCTGCACCTCTGCCCTCAGAGTGTCATTTGGAGTCCAGGATAACTTAGGAAGCATTGCTGCTTGCTATTAGGACAGTGGATCTAAGGTAGTTTAGTGTCACTTCAGTTCTGTGTGTCTTTAAGCACTCAGGTGAGCCGTGCAATAGTGTAATATATAAGGAAGTGATAATATATAAGAGCTGGAAAGTTTGAAATACTTGATTAGGAGATGGATTATGTTTCATTATAACTTTACTGCAATAGTGTAACAATGCTTCAATTTTCATGGTCTTTTAGAAGAATTAATGACTGTTAATAGTAAAAGTTTTGTAAATATGTGTGTGCATGTATTGTTTGTTTCAATTAGACACTTTGATACATTTTGACTAATGATTCAGACTGTTTTCTGTTTACTGGTACACATTCTAAAGTAAAGGAATTCTTTTTATTCTTTAACATTTTTAAAAGTCTGTTTTTGCATATTGCTTTACTTCCTGTGACATCTATTCCTCTTACTGTGATGTCACCTAATATGAAAAATTACTGCAAAAGGGTTGGCAGGATTGCGCTCCTGTCTAGGAAGCTTTACCTCTAATTAAAATGGTATAACTAAATATTTTTTGTATTGTTTAACTTATTAACCCCCTTCTGAATAGACAGCCATATAAAATGCTACGTCTTGTGCCCAGCATTTGGTGTTTGTATGTATATATATATATATATATATATATATGTATCTATATATATATATATATATATATATATATATATATATATATATATATATATATATATATATATATATAGGAAATAAGGAGGCACTCTCTGGTCTTTTTAAAGTGAAATTGAATAGAACAAGCGTGACGTTTCGGGGACTCCCTTTCCTCAGATATGGATAAGTCTAAATTATACTGTTACTATCAAATGGGTGTGTTTTGTTTGCAGAACTTAGTGGGTGGAGCAGTAGGTCGGCAATACTCTGGTAACCTGCTTGCTTGCTCTGCGGCAAAGTGTCCCTACATTTTTATGCAGAAATGAACTTTTCTCGACAGACACTGCAATCTTTTCAGGCCCCAAATGTTTTTCCTCTAAATAAAAGAAAAAGTCGCACCTCTAAATAAATATCACAGCAAAAATAATGTGAGAAGTAAACAAATGTGATAAAAGTAAACCAAATATACTTATGTGCACTGTGTATGAAAACAATAGTCCTTTTTTCTTTTATTTGGACCAAGGCATCCTTTGCCTTTAACTGTCTGTGTAGTCTGTAATCCAGCAGATGGATAGTGTCCTCAAAGGAAACAGAGGCACAGTCACATAGCATAATAGTGTAGACTCACACTACACAGACATTTAAAGGCAAAGGGTTCAATTTATCAAGCTCCGTACAGAGCTTGATGCCCGTGTTTCAGGCTCGCCGGAAACAGAAGTGTGTATAGACCGCTGCTCCATAACCTGTCTGCCTGCTCTGAGGCGGCGGACAGAAATCAACCCGATCAAATTGATTGACACCCTCTGCTAGCGAATCTGCAGGAGGTGGTATTGCACCAGCAATTCACAAGAACTGCTGGTGCAATTATAAATATCATAAAAAGACCCTAAAAGGGTCCAAATTAAAGATAGAGGACTATTGTTTTCATACATTATGCATATGTGGAGGAGCAGGACTGGGAGAGTTTGCAATGACATTATCCCTATGGTGTTTGTTCCTTATGTTCAGGAATGTAAAAATATTAAAATAAAAAAAATATATATTAAACTATTTTTTGATGATGTGTTAAATGTTTGCCACCTTACTGATCATTATGATTGTTTCTTATTTAATACTTTGTCCTTATAACTATTAGGAAAGCAGCGCACGGATTCTCCTCTACCGTGGAGCAAGGAAAGACATAAAGAACCATGGTGGACAGACCCCCTTTCAGGTTTGAACTTTATCCGGTAACAAAATGTAATGAATCCACACTAAGCCACTGCACATAAACAGTTTCTTTAGTAAATACATTGCTTGATCTTCAAGTAAAACAACAGGGGCCCTTGGTGGCTGTGACTGGTATTGCATTTAGCCAACAAAAACTAGATCAGAACATGCCCATGATTACTTAGTGTCTGTAGAGATATAGATATAGTACAGATTCTTGGCTAGTTACAGAATTTATTTAATCTACTATACTGCAAGGGACTTGGCAAGAGAACATTAGACTGAACCTAATATCCTGCTGGAGTCTTGCCAGTCATCATAGCTAATGACACTCTATTTGACTTACTAAGAATGGAAGGAACACTTCAGTAAACCATATCTCCAATGTCTATGTTACCCTAAGCAGCTGTTTCACTAAAGCATGGTGTAACTGCACCATTGTAATGAACCTGCCGTATAGGATACATAAGAATTGTAAAGCTTTGTCCTAATGGAGAATTCTTCGACTTGTTAATCAATGCAGGTAACAATTTATATATACCAGGAAGTAACTGCAAGAATTGCGGATATTTGTGTTATCAGTGGCTCACTATATCTGGCCAAGTTTGTCATTCACCTACAGTACAGTTTATCTGAATTTGAAAATAGGATTTGTTTTGTATATTTATTTTTAATGCTCCTCTTCTGCCTCTGGCTATAAGGTTGTGCATAATTTAAGATGCTTTGTCACAATTCAGTGCACACTTCAATTTAGAAAAGCTATCACTGCTTAAGAGCTTACACTGGAAGACTTGCAAATATCAATTTAATGCATTTTATTGTCTGTTCTTCTATTACCAAAATCTAAATGTATTCATCCTTCTCAATTTCTGTCTTATCCATTGCTCTTTCCTTACCCACACATTTGATGATCTATTTGTTTTTTTTAATAATTCATATTTGGCAATCCCATCTATCTGTATTTTGTTTTGTTATTCTGTCCACAGGTAGCAGTTATTTCGGGAAACTTTGAATTGGGAGAATTAATAAAAAGCCACAGAGATAGTGATGTTGGTAAGTAGATCACTCAATTAAGCCAGCACTTCTAAGCAGTAGGGATATAGGGATCACTGAAAACATGGAGGGCCAGATTACAAGTTAAGCACAAAATATCGCTTCTGCAAAAGTGATATTTGCGCTTAACTTAGTAAATCCAGCACACTCGAAATGAGCACTGGTATTACAAGTGAGGTGCAATGCAAATGTGAACTCGTGTTCGCATTGTACGGAAGCATTGCGTTCACAAGAGTGTCCATAGGCTCCAATGGGAGCCTCGTTCTCATGCCGACAGACACCTAGTGCAGCAAAGGGGGTGAGTCGTGCAGCGATGGGAAGCAAATCTAAACATATATAGATACTTACATACATATTTAGGTGTTAATATGTGTACATACACATATTAACACATAAATATATATATGTATATAAGCAAATACATATACCTTATATTTATAGAAAACACACAGTCTACGTAGACCGCAATGTAAAGGCACTTTTCAGTGCCATTCTTTTTCTAATACCCCACTCCCGCCAACTTTGACCCCTACAAACTGCTTCATGCAATTTTTAAAAAAAAGCAAATTTTCTCTGGTTAATTTTCAGAGCGCTAAGTAGCAATAACCAGCCACTTGTAATGGCTGGTTATTTATCGTGTGTCCGTAAATTGGGGTGCGGGTGCACGAAAAATTATCGCTCCACTTATAAGAATTACAATACATTAATAATATTATATCTAAAATTGAATAATGCTAAATTATGAATGAAATAAAAGTAAATTGAAATTAAATATTTAAAACGTAATTAGGCTGGTAATTATATTTCATTTTATTTAAAATTTGATATTATTATATTTTAAATTTAATACAGGTAGCCCTGTTAGGTTAGGTTCCAGAAGGAATGGTTGTAAATCGAAACCGTTGTAAATTGAAACCCAGTTTATAATGTAAGTCAATGGGAAGTGAGGGAGATAGGTTCCAGGCCCCTCTCAAAATTGTCATAAGTAACACCCAATACATTATTTTTAAAGCTTTGCAATTAAGACTTTAAATGCTAAACAGCATTATAAACCTAATAAAATAATCACACAACACAGAATATATAATTAAACTAAGTTAAATTAACAAAAACATTTGCTAAACAGCATTATAAACCTAATAAAATAATCACACAACACAGACTTCACTTGCATTTTTCTGCAAACAGTTCTTTCTATGCATTCCAATCTGGACTGATTTATAGAAAGGAAGATCATGTTCCTTTGAAATCTGCTCGATAGCTCAGGTCTGGTTAAACTGATTAATTTCAGCTTGCTTGGCTTTTCTGCAACACAAGCGGACAGCTCCACCTACTGGCTATTTTAATAAATGCACTGCTTCTCAATAGCAGTCACATGACTGGAAAAAAGGTTGCTATTCTAAAACGGTGTAAATTGAACCGTTGTAAAACGAGGGCCACCTGTATAATTATTGTATTTTTTACAAAATGTTATTGTATTTCAATTTAAATACATGTATTTGGGTGTCATTTGGGTGCTGGCTACAAAATTAGTTTTATAGTCAATTTCAAAATGTTAAAGTTATTTGAAGTGGATGGGAAGTCAGAAAAATTGGGCTCTTTTTTAGGGACACTGTGCTATAAAAATGGTTACAACAGAAATGTGTTTCCAGTGGCTTTTTATATCAGTGGTTGAGTTTAAAATGTATCGGAAATTGCCCCTTTAAGCGTATTTTTGATATAAATGAAATAGCTGTTTCTGTTGTTTGAAACCACAACCCATTCAAATGGGCTGAGTTTTATATATATATATATATATATATATATATATATGTGTGTGTGTCAAAAAAATAGAATAAAAGGTTTGCGCTGCCTAGCATATAAATACATGTAGATAAAAAATACAATTTATAAAAAATTACAATTTATAAAAATAGATAAACAGTGTGCAAATAATTACATAAAACACCACATATACTAAAAAATTAATTATCAATAAAAAATTGATAAATAAAAAAGGAAAATAAAGAGTAAAAGGAAGTCCTTAAACACATAGGTAAAAACACATAAAAAGTTCATATGAATCCAGATATTCTTAATTCATCCGATCCCCCTATGGGTGTGCACTTACTTGAATAAACCTCAATCTGTATGAGGTAAGTAAAGACGTAATCACTTGTCAATTCACACTGTCTGGAAAAGCCACTTGTATGGGGTGAGGCAGCACCTTTAAACCTTGGAGTATCCACCGGTAAAAAAACTTTCAAATCCTCTATCCTTGGAGTGAGGTAGAACTTCTCTTTTTCTAGGTTTCTTCCAATATATTTTTGCTCTGCAAGTGACTATAACATTTTTTCCTCTATCAAAAAGGCGACATTCAATAATTGATGCTATTGGTCATTATTTTATTACATGTAATAATTGATAATCAATAGCATCAATTATTGAATGTCGCCTTTTTGATAGAGGAAAAAATGTTATAGTCACTTGCAGAGCAAAAATACATTGGAAGAAACCTAGAAAAAGAGAAGTTCTACCTCACTCCAAGGATAGAGGATTTGAAAGTTTTTTTACCGGTGGATACTCCAAGGTTTAAAGGTGCTGCCTCACCCCATACAAGTGGCTTTTCCAGACAGTCGGCTAGATTTAGAGTTTGGCGGTAGCCGTCAAAACCAGCGTTAGGGGGTCCTAACGCTGGTTTTTACCGCCCGCTGGTATTTGGAGTCAGTCATTAAAGGGTCTAACGCTCACTTTGCAGCCGCGACTTTTCCATACCGCAGATCCCCCTACGCCAATTGCATATCCTATCTTTTCAATGGGATCTTTCTAACGCCGGTATTTAGAGTCTTGGCCGACGAATGACGGTTCCTTTAAGGGACGTCATCCAAGATGGCGTCCGTCGAATTCCGATTGGCTGATAGGATTCTATCAGCCAATCGGAATTAAGGTAGGAAAATTCTGATTGTCTGATGGAATCAGCCAATCAGATTCAAGTTCAATCCGATTGGCTGATCCAATCAGCCAATCAGATTGAGCTCGCATTCTATTGGCTGTTCCGATCAGCCAATAGAATGCGAGCTCAATCTTGGATGACGTCCCTTAAAGGAACCGTCATTCGTCGGGAAGTCGTCGGTGAAGATGGATGTTCCGCGTCGGCGGGATGAACTACATGGATCCGGAAGAAAGAAGATTGAAGATGCCGCTTGATAGAAGACTTCAGTCGGATCATGGACCTCTTCAGCTCCCGCTTGGATGAAGACTTCAGCCGGATCATGGACATCTTCAGCCCCCCGCTTGGGCTTGGATCGAGACATCGGAGGCTCTTCTGGATCGATCGTTGAACCCGGCGTGGTGAAGACAAGGTAGGGAGATCTTCAGGGGCTTAGTGTTAGATTTATTTAAGGGGGGTTTGGGTTAGATTAGGGGTATGTGGGTGGTGGGTTGTAATGTTGGGGGGGTATTGTATGTTTTTTTTTACAGGCAAAAGAGCTGAATTCTTTGGGGCATGCCCAGCAAAGGGCCCTTTTCATGGCTGGTAAGGTAAAAGAGCTTTTCTATTTTAATTTTAGAATAGGGTAGGGCATTTTTTTATTTTGGGGGTCTTTGTTATTTTATTAGGAGGCTTAGAGTAGGTGTAATTAGTTTAAAATTGTTGTAATATTTTTCTAATGTTTGTAAATATTTTTTTATTTTTTGTAACTTAGTTCTTTTTTATTTTGTGTACGTTGGTTAGTTTATTTCATTGTATTTATTTGTAGGTATTTCAAGTAATTAATTTATTGATAGTGTAGTGTTAGATTTAATTGTAGGTATTTTATTTAATTAATTTATTGATAGTGTAGTGTTAGGTTTAATTGTAACTTAGGTTAGGATTTATTTTACAGGTAATTTTGTAATTATTTTAACTAGGTAACTATTAAATAGTTTATTTAATAGCTATTGTACCTGGTTAAAATAATTTCAAAGTTGCCTGTAAAATAAATATTAATCCTAAAATAGCTACAATATAATTATAATTTATATTGTAGCTATATTAGGATTTATTTTACAGGTAAGTATTTAGCTTTAAATAGGAATAATTTATTTAATAAGAGTTCATTTATTTCGTTAGATTTAAATTATATTTAACTTAGGGGGGTGTTAGTGTTAGGGTTAGACTTAGCTTTAGGGGTTAATACATTTATTAGAGTAGCTGTGAGATCCGGTCTGCAGATTAGGGGTTAATTATTGTAGGTAGGTGGAGGCGACGTTGGGGGCGGCAGAGTAGGGGTTAATAAATATAATATAGGGGTCGGCAGTGTTAGGGGCAGCAGATTAGGGGTACATAGGTATAATGTAGGTTGCAGCAGTGTACAGAGCGGCAGATTAGGGGTTAAAAAAATATGCAGGGGTCAGCGATAGCGGGGGCGGCAGATTAGGGGTTAATAAGTGTAATGCTAGGGGTGTTTAGAATCGGGGTACATGTTAGAGTGTTAGGTGCAGACTTAGGAAGTGTTTCCCCATAGGAAACAATGGGGCTGCGTTAGGAGCTGAACGCTGCTTTTTTGCAGGTGTTAGGTTTTTTTAAGCTCAAACTGCCCCATTGTTTCCTATGGGGGAATCGTGCACGAGCACGTTTTTTAAGCTGGCCGCGTCCGTAAGCACCGCTGGTATCGAGAGTTGCAGTGGCGGTAAATATGCTATACGCTCCCTTTTTGGAGCCTAACGCAGCCCTTCTGTGAACTCTAAATACCAGCGGTATTTAAAAGGTGCGGGAGAAAAAAAGCATGCGTAGCTAACGCATCCCTTTGGCCGCAGAACTCTAAATCTAGCCGAGTGTGAATTGACAAGTGATTACGTCTTTACTTACCTCATACAGATTGAGGTTTATTCAAGTAAGTGCACACCCATAGGGGGATTGGATGAATTAAGAATATCTGGATTCATATGAACTTTTTATGTGCTTTTACCTATGTGTTTAAGGACTTCCTTTTACTCTTTATTTTCTATTTTTTTATCATTTTTTATTGATAATTAATTTTTTAGTATATGTGGTGTTTTATGTAATTATTTGCACACTGTTTATCTATTTTTATAAATTGTAATTTTTTATAAATTGTATTTTTTATCTACATGTATTTATATGCAAGGCAGCGCAAACCTTTTATTCTATTTTTTTTTATTTTTTACTTACAGGGGTGATATAGAGAATCTCCCTTTGTTTTAAGTTAGCTGCAGCCATTTGCATACACAGAATTTATCATCTGTTATTCTTATAATTTGAGGGTTCATTTATTATACTCCCTCATCTGGAGCGCTAGTGGACCCAGAGCTTCCTGGAAATTTTTCTAGGATTCTACTTGTATGTATATATATATATATATATATATATATATATATATATATATATATATATATATGTGTATATATATATATATATATATATATATATATATATATATATATATATACATAAAGCAATCTGTATCTTATTTCTCACTGTATGCACAAATGACAAAACTCGGGCAAGAGCTAAAAAGTCTCGTCAGTATGGCAAGGTCCAGCAAGCATTTAGAAACACAAATTTTAGCTTGAAAGATGTTTATCTCGCTATACAGGGTTCTGGATGTGAAGGAAAGACTCCTATATTACCATATAATGTGCAATATATTTTGTGCGATTTTTCTCCATGCTGGTGAGTTTTTGATTATTGGGCTCTGAGAGAGGACATTTGAAAAATACATTTTAGTACCGTTCTCTCCCACCTCCCACTTTGTGTTTGATTTCTTTAGGACTTTTTTTGTAAACATGTGTATTTGGCTTCGGACAAATACTTATTTTTATGAATTGTGACCCATTTGACTGCATAACAACTAGATGAATAGATTGGGGACTGAAATGTTTTTGTTTGTTAGCTGCATTCAGCGCCACAAAAGAAGGGCAGAGAACACAGGAAAGGGGGAAGGCTGAGACCATTTGACATATCAGCTCATTCATTTGCAGTGATGTAAAGTGGGTCTGACCATTCATGTGTAGAACTTCCCCTGTCCAATCCTGACAGAGCATTACTAAATGATTGATGTTAGAGACAGCAAGTCAGGCATTACATGCCATAAGGCTTGTCCAATCTACTGTTAACCTAGCAAAGGGAGGTGGATCTCTAAGCAAACATCAGCTATCTTTAAAGGGACAGTATACACCAATTTTCATATAACTACATGTAATAGACATTACTATAAAGAATAATATGCACAGATACTGATATAAAAATCCAGTATAAAACCGTTTAAAAACTTACTTAGAATCTTCCAGCTTAGCTCTGTTTAAAAGGTTACTGGAACACTCACTGCAAGTGGGAAATAGCAGACACTACCCCTTACACAAACAAAAGCAAGCTGTAGTAGGTATATGTTGGTATTCTCCTAAAACTTTGGGGCTTGGTTAGGAGTCTGAAAATCAGAGCAATGTTTTTTTAAAATAAGCAAAACTATTAATTTAAAATAAAAAAAAACATTTATGCAAAAGAATATCTAGTGCATAATGTCCCTTTAATCACTTTTACTTCAGCTTTTGGACAGTGCAGTTGTGGGTGCCTCTGTCAGCTATTTCTTATTATTTTTTACTGCAATGGGGGCACCATGGGTTCCTGGCAATTTTCTATAGGCTCTCTAGCACCATAATAGTTAGTAGCTTACCTTTATATATAACAACAATAAGAATAATTTCTCAGCGACTGGCTATATTGCACAGTGGTGCATGCCTGTTGCCTTTACAGTTGCTAGCATACTATCTGTATTACATATATTGTATTTACGGTGTACCCCTCATCTAAATGATATTATTTTTTTTATTGCACTGAGGGCACCATGGGTACCTGGCAGTTTGCTACAAGCTCTCTATGGCATCATGGTACATACCTTTTCATTTAGGTGTAAAATATATCATAACAATAATAATGTATCTGTTGCTGACTATATTGCACACAGTGAATTCCTGTTACCTATATTTTTACTAGTATACTATCTATATTATATATATTGTAGAGCAGTGTACCCCTTAACTAATTGAAACAATATTTGTTACTGCAGTGGGGGCACCATGGGTTCCTGGCAGTTTTCTATAGGCTCTCTAGCACCATAATAGTTAGTAGCTTAGCTTTATATATAACAACAACAATAATTTCTCAGCGGTTGGCTGTATTGCACAGTGGTGCATGCCTTTTGCCTATACAGTTGCTAGTATACTATCTGTATTACATATATCGTATCACTGTGGTACCTTGCAGTTTGCCACAGGCTCTCTAGTACCATAGTAGTTGGTAATATACCTTTTTCATTTGGTATTACAGCAATAACAATAATTTCTCAGTGGAGGGGTATTTTTGGCATTTGTGTACTGGGAGCCTACCTAGTTCAGTAAGTCTTCTGCCTGGTGCTGCCCCCTCTCCTGCTCCTGCCTTTCTCTGGTCTGAGTCTCCAAGGATTTTTATTAACTACAAACTTGTATGCCGGCATGTGAGAACGTAAGGAATGTAAGTATTGAGTTGTGAGAGTTGAGTGTGAGAGTTGAAAAAGAATGAAAGCGTTGGATAAAAAAATAAGATGGTACAGAAAGATTTTGCTGGTATGAAGTGAAAGGTTTGAAGGTGCAGGGGGACAGGGTGGTAGGAAAAGGTAGTACTAGAGAATAATTTATATTCCCGTAATTACCAAATGCTTTTAATTCCAATTAATTGCTTGACTTCTCTTTGTAAAAACTGCTGAGTGCCTGTGTGTTCTTGTGTCACAGTTAGCACTGAATTTTTCAGATGTGGGCATTTCATAGCAATGTCATTTTGTTGTTTAAAATGAATGTTTTGAGGGCTTCCCTTTGGCATTAATTAAATTGAACAAATTTTGTTTTGAACAAACTTATTATCCGAATATTCAGGCAAACCTAACATGTCCATCAACAAAATTCTGATGACCCGTATCGGCCAAAAAATCTGAATCAAATCTTTCAGAAAAGCCAATTTTTTTTTGCCTGTCCACATGTCTACTTTTTTGGTTACATAACTTTTCTATATTGCAGGGATGGGGAACCTTGGCCCTCCAGATGTTTCAGAACTAAATTTCCCATGATGCTCAACTGGACTTCAGAGTGCCTAAGCATCATGGGTAATGTAGTTCTGAAACATCAGGAGTGCCAAGGTTTCGTTTCATCCCTGTTATTGCGAGTACTTATGTACTGAAAGCTGATACTACAGTATTGAAAATTTTCAGTATAAACAGGAAAAAACACTTTTTACAAAATACATGAAAATTAGCTATTTGTAAACAAATGCATTTCACCGGGTAAATGTACCAATGGGAATACATTAAAGGGGAGCAAACAAAACACAATAGTACACTGTCCCATGAAAAGGACATGAAACCCACATTTTTTTCTTACAGATACAGAGCATCCAAGTTTAAACAACTTTCCAATTTACTTCTATTATTGGTTTTGCTTAATTCTCTTGGTATCCTTTGTTGAAGGAGCAGCAATGCACAACTGGGAACTAGCAGAACACTGCCAATAAGCCAATGACAAAAGGCATATATGTGCAGCCACCAATCCGCAACTAACTCCCAGTGGGGCATCACTGCTCCTGAGCCTACCTAGTTTTGATTTTCAACAAAGGATAACATAGGAACAAAGCATATTAGATAATAGAAGTAAATTGGAAAGTTGTTTATCTAAACCATGAACATTTATTTTTTACTTTATGTTGCCTTTAAATGGGCCATTTGTTTTACTGACAAATTATGTAGAAAGCTGGGATTTTGTCAGACTTGATATGAACAAATTTAATTAAACTCACCCAACTTTTCCCAACTCACAGTTTTAAAGGCATTAATACAGGTATTTCACTATTTATCAAAAGTGGTTAATTGTTCAATACTCAACATAAATTCTTATTTATTTTTGATAAAACAGTGAGAAAGAAAAATTGTGTTTTGATATATTCTTTGGTTTTTCTTTATTAAAAATAAGATCAGCTCACCACAGTAACTTCTATGTGAGCAGTTACCATTTAGCTATTCTTTATGCTGTCAGCTGTATGGTGAAAAGAAAACAACCAATCTGCAGTGCTGAGGTCACACTTTGCTTTACTGTGATGTTGTGGGATTTAATCCAAACTCTCACTAGATTTTATAGTAAGCTCCTCTAAACTAAGGAGGGGAATACAATGAATAAACCTACATATAACAGTTGCACATGGTCCCTTGCAAGTCACAGGTCAATCATCAAAATAGGGTGTTTAAAGTTTCTTTACTGTTGTATATTGGTAAAAGGAGATTTTGAGGTAAAATTTCTTATCTTTTTACATATGGATGATATTGTCTAGGTATTTTTTTAATGATATGCTCCATCATTTTCAAGTAGCATGTCCCTCTAAGGCACTGGTTTTAAAACAATCCAGGTTTTATGGATTACCTTGGATGAGAGCAGGTAAAGTAACAATGTTTACTAATCAGCTGATTGTTCAGATATCCTCAAAATATATCCTGTTAGGGAGGCTTGAGAACAGGTTTGAAAACCAGTGCTCTAAGGGTTGGTATCCTGTGTTGCATATAAGCAAAAGTAATAGTTACAAAAATGCAGCTATGATGTTAGCAAAGTATGATTCATATTACAAACAGTTAGCGTTTTCAAACAAAGTAGAATTTTCAAATTTGAAGCCATTCCTGTATATTTGAAAACCTATTTATAAGAAGGTTTTTGTATTCATTGCTGGAAAACACCACCTATACCTTATATAAGGACAATCTTACAGCAGTATTCCAAGCCATCAGAAAACACTTTTCATAAATTAAAAAAATGCAAAATATTTACTAATCTTACCATTTTGCTTTCAGTGCCCTTTCAAGAATCTCCTTCGTATGCTGTCCATCGTAGGGAGGGAGGAAAAGCTCTCTCTGTACCCCATGTTCTTCTTCGTGCCAACAGTGATAACAGCCTCTCACTGCCTGATTGGATGGCATTTTCTGCCTCTACAGCCAACACTGTCACACTGCAGGGACAAAAGGCCTCGGGGGGAACTCTACGCAGCTCTAGCAGTCCACGTGGAGCTCGAAGTCGGTCACCTTCTAGAGGTCGCCACACAGAGGAATCTAAGAAACAGCCCCGTGGTCGGCCAAGGTACTCTTTAAAAGGGAAATCTGATTATTTCATCATTATTTTTCTGTAAACCATGTTCTCAAATATGTTATGGCTTCCTTGGTTTGTTTGTTGTGCTTGGTCATGCTTAATGATAAGCAGAAACTGTGCATCCTATAATGAGTAAATACTGGGCATACAGTATGTATATGAGAATATTCTACCTTGCAAACTATTATTGTGGTGTCCATATTGGATTATTTAGTCAGCTTTTCTGGCAATAAGTGTTCTCCTATCTTGATTTACACAATTCCTTATGTTCTATTGATAAAATGTGTATCTGTTCATTGACTTTGTGGTCTTTCTGATTCTTTGCAGCCTGCATTGCTTTCTAGTCATCCTATCATTGTATATTCTTGCTATTTGCAATATCAATTAATGTTTTGACTTAAGCTTATGATGTTCAACCCTGATGTACATTGTGGGCTGCTTCAATTATCTTGGGAAGTGACAACTTCTCAGTTTGTCATCTTTTATGTAACTTGTGGGCTCTTTTTGGAGTATAGGGCAAGGAGCATTTTTACACAAGGCATTTAATGGGGTATATTTATCAAGGTCTGTCGGATCAGGTCCGACAAACCTCGCTGAATACAGCAAGCAATACCATCGCCGTATTCAGAATTGCACCAGCAGCTCACAAGAGCTGCTGGTGCAACGCTGCCCCCTGCAGACTTGCGACCATTAGGCCACCAGCAGGGGAGTGTCAAGCAACCTGATCGTACTTGATCGGGTTGATTTCCGGCGATGTCTGTCCGCCTGTTCAGAGCAGGCGGACAGGTTATGAAGCAGCGGAGCTTGATACATATGCCCCAATGTCTCTTTAAACTATTTAATCCTTTACCAAAGACCCAGTAAAATAAAGACACCAGACCAGAATGTTTGGCATAAAAATAACAGCAACAATGTTATTAAACACACAAATGTAATCGATACACCAAACTGGACCTACCCTTCTTCTCACCTAGGCCCTGATGATCAAGACATCGTCAGTCCAATAAAAATTTGCCTTTTTGGCCTTGCCAGTCTCGCAACAAGTGGCAATGTGTCTCCCATAGGAAATAATAAGGATTACAGCTTCAACAAAAGTCCAACAACATGGCCACTGATCTTCAATATCAGCTTGGTGAGGGGGGAGGCTGTATTTGAAGTGTTCCACAAAGCCAAACAAATACAAAAGGTCCTCTTCTTATCTTCATCAGAAGTAATCAACAATGATACTGAGGAAAAAAGAAAAGAAAAAATACAGGAAACCAAAAAAATCCAAACAGTCCTATTCTTTTCTTCATCAGACATAATCCAGAAGACAGTGACGGCTCATCCAGTCCTTGACGGCTCCTCTGGTCCTTGGTAGCTCCTCTGCTGCCGCTCCTCCGGTCCTCTGATGCAGCTCCTTTGGTCCTTGGTGTGACGGATACCCCAGCTACCCCTACTGGGTAGCTCCGCCAAACGGGTTTTGCTTCCTCCCTGCTGACTGCAGCTATGTAGCTGGCAAGTGACCACAGCCTGTAGCGACCCCTGATGCCCAACAGCACCAGTACACAAGGTCCCACCCTGTGGCAGACTCCAGCTACCAAGACTAGGTAGCTCTGCCAGAGTGTCCTTCCTCTGCCTGGAACAGGCTGCTATGTAGCCCAGGAAAGTGATTTCTATGTAGCCCAGGAAAGTAATTCTAGCAGGAGCCCACCTAAATGACTAGACAGACTAGCATTCAGGTGAAATAAGAACTGATTTTATTGTACAACATACACTCCTTTTATACACACAGCTCATCTTGATAAGACAAAGGACAATCCCACTATTTTCCCGCCATTCCCGCCCCTCCAGACAGCCCGGTACCTCCATAGGAGCCACAGTCTCACATAATCCCAAAAAACAAAAAACAGGACAGGCGCAGCCTGGCTCAAGTGAAGTACAATTTATTGATCGGTAAGTGCGCTAAGACAAATGGCTACTTACAAACATTAAAAACACCAAAAAAAACAAAGGCAATAGTGAAGGTCAATTTTCAGAATGAAGACTGCTGCAATTATTCCACAATCCGAGCGTGTAAACCAACGTATAAAGTCCACCTCAGCCGTATGAGATTTAGATAATTTAGGGCTTAAAATATGTGTTTACTCTCATGTATAGACACCACAAGGTTCCGCAGCTGTGGTGTCTCATTATTGGGTACCACAAATAGTTTTCAGATGTAACATTGCACATGAGCAAAACACACTGACATTACCACCTCTGTGTTAGATGACAATTTTACCAGACAAATACAAATGCCACCTGCTCAATCAAATTAACATTAAAAATGACTATAAAGCAATTGTACACTAATAAAAGGGAGCTAAATCAGTATTAAATGGGATCTATCAACATATAGGTCCTTCAACCTGTGATGAAATAAATAAATTCCATTTATTACCATTTGTCCTTAATCTTGTCCATTTTATTATTTATTTTAATAAAAGTATTTCATGATTAATAAGCCAAATAATTATTTTATGTCGTGTTCTGAAGGTAACAATCAATTCCGTCTAACGTTCAGAATTTGTTGTCTGACAAAAACAAGCACAATATTGTGATTATTCCCATAGCTATATACAAACACAGTGCAATAATAAACTGTTCTAACATAAAATAGACCATTTTCTTTTTACACATTCATTAAATAAAAATGTATTGCTGTAACTGAAAAAATAGTTGGAGTTGGAAACTGAGTGGGACAGTAAAGTAGACAACAGTAGGAATAAAAACAGACCTACCATTGGCTATGCCTAGTGGTTCAGTCATTTTTTTACATCAGTTGTATGCAAGTGGAGATGTTCTGGCATCATGGATAATAATTGGTTCAGGACCATTGCCTAAAGTATAGTATAAGAGACTCTAAGCCAGAAGTTTTTTGAGTAAAACTTATAGTTGTGATTATGCTGCTATTTTGCTATATTTAGTAGGTGACACTGACAATGTAACTCTTTTTTACAGTTCTAGTGGGTCCACTAAAGAATCATCTACCAGCGGTACTGTGAATCACCGGAGCAAGCGCAAGCTTTATTCTGCAGTGCCAGGACGTACATTTGTGGCCATAAAACCCTACCAGTCCCAAGGAGAAGGAGAGATATCACTCAGCAAAGGAGAAAAGGTCAAAGGTACTTATCCCTTAATGTTTCAAGCAGTTAGATGATTTTATACGTAAAATGGCATTCTTGAAAAAGGAATACGTTCACAAGATTAACCCCTTAGCTGCCACATAAATGTATGCAACAAATTATGGGCTCCATTTACCATTGTGTGGGCGGACAGATAGGGAACCTGTCCATCTTTGATCTTGGCTAGTCTACTTGTAAATTATTATTGCATGAGTGGCTGCTCATGCAACACTGCCCCCTGCTCTTGTGTAAACAATTGTGCAAAAGCAGAGGATGACAATCACCCTGGTCAGAGTAGTTGGGGGGGTTTAAATTACAAATTCAGTGCCAGATTATAAATGCAGCGGCATTTAGCACTCACGCTAATATCATTAAAAGTAAAGTTGTAATGTGTGTAGGATAGTGCGCGTTTTACAAACTGAAAGTAAAAAGTTAGCATGCATGCGAAACCTGAGGCACAATAATTTCAGGATTTTAGATATCGAGACCGCGCAAACTTCTTCTTCACATAGACTTCAATGGAGAGTGCACCTTAACCCAACACCGCATAAGACCTGCAGTTTTAACCCAAAGTGCATAATAAATATTTTACTTTCCTTTGTTCTTCACATAGGATAAAATGTTCTTTTAATTTATAAATATATATATATATATATATATATATATAAACATTTTTTTGTAAAATATATATCTATATATCTATATGAATATATACAGGTATATATATATATATATATATATATATATATAATAACAATGAACAGATGGCAGCACTCGCTGGTCCTTTAAATAAATATCTTTATTTATGTGACGTTTCAGGGACCGTATCCCCTTCCTCAGACAGAGAACACATACAAAATGCATCCCTTTATACAAACAAACACCAAATGAAACACAAGACCCACCCCCAAAGTGAAAAAACCGCCAAAGGTTGTCATAGCAACCTCCCAAACAATGTGAACACCCATACAACTCCCCCAATGAATAGGAGAGTAAAAAAATAAAAATCAATAACAGATCTCATTGATACATCTAGGTTGAACCTATTCAAATCCGTAGCTTACATATGCTGCCACCTACTATATAATAGTTGTTATAATAAAGTCATACATGGTACTGACATAAATTGAATCTGCACATTGCATAAAAGCCCTATTCATCGTGCTTCAGATCTTTATGTTAGAGTCCTTGCATTAGTTAAGAGCGAGCATGCAATCCATATCGGACACTTACAAATAAATAAACAGTAAAGGGTACAAACGCTGCACTAACATACCTAACGGAGCAGGAACACAGACCGCGCATACAAACAAGCCAAGGGGCGGCGCTATCAGTGTATCACCAGGAAGCAGCGTCTGGTACGTCACTACGCTACCAGATGTAAACAAAACACCAGCTGTCAACCCGGAGACACGCTGATATTACCGAAGGCACATCACTGATAATTACATATCATATAAGAGGAACAATGCACATTCAAATAACAGCTCCTACCTATGTCCAAAATGTCAAAATATCATGATTGTATAATGTACATAAAAACTGTTGAGCGGTACCTTAAAGGCACACACTGGTAATTATTCATTAAAGCAACATTGTTTCAAAACTATCAAAAATAGAAATATGTAAAAATATATACTCGAAAGGGAGATTAATAGCCAAACATAAAGGCCATATGTGTAGCAATTAATATACAGTGGCACCATATCGCCAAATGTAGATAACATTAAACAGATAAATGGCCATATATAACTGTTAGGGTCAAATAGAATAGCAAAATGGATTGATACCTGACTTATAATTAAATAGGTGATTGATGAATTAGTGGACCTACCAACTTCCAATGGCTCATGGACTCTCATAGAAAATGGATCATTAGACAGCCCATTAAATGAGTATTAAAGAAAGCAATGCCAATCCAGCATTGAATTTAGTCCATATGTTTGGATGGTATTCAGCCGGTATGTCCATTTGGCTTCGATTTAGAGGAGGATTCTGTTTCTATCACCACCCCTTTTCAATGGGGGAACGTGGTCTATAAGGACAAAGCGTAGATCAGTAGGATTGTGTCCAGCCTCCAGGAAGTGCCTAGCGACCAGTTGGTCACTCTTTTGATCCTTAATTGCCGCTCTAATGGCCGAGCGGTGATTCGCCATCCGGGTTCGGGCGTCATCAGATGTTTTGCCCACATAGAACTTCGCACAACTACAACTCAATAAGTAGATGACAAACGTTGTGCATGTCAACCGATGTCTTATCGTGAACTTTTTCTTCTTGTGGGGATGGCTGAATGTAGCTCCTGGAAGCATGGAATTGCACGTGGTGCATCCTATGCACCGATAACATCCAAGCTTTTTTGGTTGAAGCCAAGTGTTTTGTTTGTAACAGTGACTCGGATCTGTCTCATGAGGAGGTCCCTCAAGCTGGTATTCCAGGGTCTCATCACTACTAATTATTGGGACTTTATGTCTACAATGTACTTTGAATGGTACTTTACATTATCAATCCAGGTTTAAAAAGTGTAATTGTGGATTTTACTATTAGTATATATATATATATATATATATATATATACAATGCCTTGCAAAAGTATTCACCCCCCTTGACTTTTTACCTATTTTGTTACATTACAGCCTTAAGTTCAATGTTTTATTAATCTGAATGTGATGGATCAGAACACAATAGGATAAGTTGGTGAAGTGAAATTAGAAAAATATATACATAAAACTATTTTTTTAGAAATAGAAAACAGAAAATTGGCATGTGCGTATGTATTCACCCCTTTGTCATGAAGCCCATAAAAAGCTCTGGTGCAACCAATTAGCTTCAGAAGTCACATAATTAGTGAAATTATGTCCACCTGTGTGCAATCTAAGTGTCACATGATCTGTCATTACATATACACACCTTTTTTGAAAGGCCCCAGAGGCTGCAACACCTAAGCAAGAGGCACCACTAACCAAACACTGCCATGAAGACCAAGGAACTGTCCAAACAAGTAAGGGACAATGTTGTTGAGAAGTACAAGTCGGGGTTAGGTTATAAAAAAATATCCAAATCTTTGATGATCCCCAGGAGCACCATCAAATCTATAATAACCAAATGAAAAGAACATGGTACAACAGCAAACCAGCCAAGAGACGGACGGCCACCCACCAAAACTCATGGACCGGGCAAGGATGGCATTAATCAGAGAGGCAGCACAGAGACCTAGGGTAACCCTGGAGGAGCTGCAGAGTTCCACAGCAGAGACTGGAGTATCTGTACATAGGACGACAATAAGCCGTACGCTCCATAGAGTTGGGCTTTATCACAGAGTGGCCAGAAGAAAGCCATTACTTTCAGCAAAAAACAAAATGGCACATTTTGAGTTTGCAAAAAGGCATGTGAGAGACTCCCAAAATGTATGGAGGAAGGTGCTCTGTTCTGATGAGGCTAAAATTGAACTTTTTGGCCATCAAAGAAAACGCTATGTCTGCGGAGGTGTGATTGCCGCAAAAGGTGGCTCTACAAAGTATTGACTTTAGGGGGTGAATAGTTATGCACATTGACTTTTTCTGTTATTTTGTCCTATTTGTTGTTTGTTTCATAATAAAAACATAAAAAAAAACATCTTCAAAGTTGTGGGCATGTTCTGTAAATTAAATGATGCAAATCCTCAAACAATCCATGTTAATTCCAGGTTGTGAGGCAGCAAAACACGAAAAATGCCAAAGGGGGTGAATACTTTTGCAAGGCATTGTACTGTATATGTGTGGGTATATATGTGATTATATATGTACCTATGTATGTATATACATATATACGTACATATAAACACATGTATGTATGTATGTATATATATATATATATATATATATATATATATATATATATATATATATATATATATATACATAAATATGTATATATATATATATATATATATATATATATATACTAATAGTAAAATCCACAATTACACTTTTTAAACCCGGATTGATAATGTAAAGTACCATTCAAAGTACATTGTAGACATAAAGTCCCAATAATTAGTAGTGATGAGACCCTGAGTCATAGTTCCAGGTAGTAGGATCAACGTAGAGTGTAGTCACCCCAGCACGCCAGAATAAGAAATGTAAGGACAGAAAGTATTGTTAGCTGTTAGCATTTAGCAAGTGCACAATAGATGCAGGACAGAGGAATCGCAATCCAAACTGCAGCTCCGGGGGTGTAACTATAACAATGGTGGCATAGCAAATCGCCTATATTGCGAATGGTCAATTAGACCCAGACTCACCATTCAAGCCGACCCAGTAAAATTCAGCATCTTCACCTGCAATACTACTGGCGTTCTGTAATGTGCTGCTTGTCAGCAGCCTCCATCCACGTGGAAATTCAGCATTCCGGCGTCCTACGTTGCAGGGGGAGTGACTCACACCTTGTGACCCTTCAGCTCCAATCAGAACCAATCGGCTTGTCCGTGTATGCAAGCCCTCAGCAAACTTTGATACCAGCTGATGCGGGACTCCAGGGACAAAAGGATAGTCTCTGCTGCCTGATGATATGCAGTAAGATGAAAAAACGATGGTATGCAGACGGCTTTCAACACAACTTGATTTATTATTCCAGATAAAAAATCCATGAATACATAATCATAGAGGGTCACAATGATAGCAGTTGCTTGCAGAAAACTGCTGCTGACATGTTTTGCCTGTCAGGATTCTGCTTCTGCTTCCTGTGTCTGTTTGGTTTGACCCCTAGCTTGTCGACTCCGCTTTGACCTTCCCGGTCTCTTCCTGGTATTCAGCTCCTTATTATACTCCCATACAATAGTCATCATCCTCCTGGGTCCTATCGCTACTATCCTTATAGATTTTTGGTTATTACTCCAATTGACGCCAGGATAATAAGACTACCGGCCAGGATTGGTTTGATAGCAAAATATCTGTTAGGATTCTTTCAGATATTTCTCTATCAAACCAATACTGGCCAGTAGTCTTGTTATCCCGTTGTCAAGTGGAATGATAATGACAAATCTATAAGAATAGTAGCGATAGGACCCAGGAGAAAGATGACTATTGTATATGAGTATAATAAGGATCTGAATCCAGGAAGAGACCGGGAAGGTCAAAGCGGAGTCGACAAGCCAGGGTCAAACCAAACAGACACAGGAAGCAGAATCAGAATCCAAAAGAGTAGTCAGGGAAATCCAAGGTCAGAACCAACAGGGAAACAAACAAGGTGAAATCAGCATGCAGAAAAATAGTCAAAGGAGGTCCAGGTCACAAGCCAAAGTTCGATATCCAAATATATAGCACAAAACACACCCAGAGATAAACTCAATACAAGGGCAATAAAGTAGAAAAAAACGGAATGGCATTTAAAGTAAAAAGTGCGCCACAGGTGACGCAGTAAGTCACAGGTGACACAATACGTCATAGGTGATGTGATATGCCACAGGTGATGCGAGACGGAGCAACCTGGCATCAAAATAGTGTCATGGCAACCTGGAGTCATAACAGTACCCCACCCTCAAGATACTTAGAAAGAGGACCCAGGGCTATTGGGATGGGAACGGTGGGAGGAACAAACCAGCCTAGGATCATGAACATTGGTAGCAGGTATCCAGGTACAATCCACCACCGAATAACCTTTCCAGTCTACCAGATACCACAACTTGGAGCTACAGAGTTTGGAGTCCAGAATATGAAACACTTCGTATACCTGATGACCATCAACCACAAGAGGAGGAGGACAATGGACTGGATGGGAGTACTGTGAAGATAGTGCAGGTTTGAGTAACAAGACATGAAAAACAGGGTGTACTCAGAAGGCAGAGGGCAAGGCTAGTTTAAAGGAAACAGGACCCACTTTCTGTAAGACATGGAATGGTCCAACAAACCATGGACCAAGCTTGGCTGAGGGTTGCTTCAACTTCAAATGTCATGTAGAAAGCCATACTTTACTGCCAACTAAAGGAAGGACACAAATAGATCTGTCACGATTAGCAAAAGTCTTGGCTTTAGTAAGGGAATGGAGTAAAAACTGACAAATGTTTTGCCAGTGTCTGATGAGAGAGCGTACTCTTTGGGAAGCAGTAGGAACCTCTGAATCCAAAGTCACCAGGGGAAAGGTTTGAGGCAGATATCCCAAAGCTGCTTGAGCTGGAGTAGTTTTTAGGGAGGCATTCCATTGAGTGTTGTGGGCTAATTCTGCCAGAGGTAGCAAGGAGGACAAATTATCTTGATGAGAATTCACATAGTGGCGGAGGTAAACTTCAGTGAGTCCATTTGTCTGTGGATGGAATGTTGTGGAAAGAGATATAGTAAAACCCAGTTGTTTGCAGAAATCTCTCCAGAACATAGCCACAAACTGAGTTTTCCGATCAGAAACAATATCAGTGGGAAGACCATGGTGATGGAGGATATGTTGGATGAAGAGGCCGGATAGTTTCTGTGCTGTAGGTAGACTAGGTAAGGTAATGAAGTGGGCCATGACTAGCCCAGAAGAAGTGGCTAAAGCTGTAACACATCAAGGTCAGTTGCTTGGTGCTCATGCTGCACAATTACAAAATCTAGATTCCAAGTTGGACCAAGTTATTGCTATGTTTCAGAATCTATCTCCATCTCAGTTCCAACTTCTGCACCTGTACCTCCAGGTTAGAGTCTGTCTCCGCTACTGAGCCTACTTCTCTGAAACTTTCTTTGACAGAAAAATTTGATGTGGATCCAGAGAACTGCAGAGGTTTCCTCAATAAATGTCTGCTATACTTCAAATGTAATCCTTCAGTGTTTTCCTCCTCTAAAACTAAAGTCTCTTTTATAATCTCTCTTCTGAAAGGCAAGGCTCTGACCTGGGTATCGCCACTTATTGAGAAAGACAATCCGGTACTTAACCACTTTGAGACTTTCTTTCTACCATAAAGAGTGTCTTTGATATACCTGGAAGAACAGTCACTGCTAAATTATCTATTCTGGATCTTCAACAGGGTAACTGTCCAGTATCCCAATATGCTATTGACTTCCGGACCCTTGCTGCTGAGACAGGTTGGGATAACAAAGCACTAAAAGCTGCATTTTAGAAGGGGTTATCTGACCATCTGAAAGATGAATTGGTCTATAGTGAGATTCCTGAATCGCTTAACTCCTTCATCGAGATGTGTATCCAATTAGATAATCAGCATCTAGAAAGGATTCAAGAACTTGAGAGATCTCGAAAGCCCAGCAGATAACCCAATAGAACCCCATTCCTTCAACCACCTACATACCTAAGCTCATCTGGTAAAAATACTGAAGAACCTATGGAAGTTGGATCCCTTCACCTTTCAAACTCTGAGCAACTTAGGTGTAGCTTGGGGTTATGCTTATATTGTGGACAAAAGGGTCACCTTTTATGTAATTGTCCAACCCGTCCAGTAAAAGACAAAGCTTAATTTAGGTGGGAGGAACTGAATTAAGTCATACCAAATATTCTATCTCTTCCCAAATGATGTTTTCTGTTCCTGTAACCCTGCACTTTAATGCTACTACCCTTCACTTACAAGCCATGATGGATTCAGGAGCTGCAGGAGTCTTCATGGATGAAGAATTTGCCTTTAGGAATGGGATTCCTACTATCCTCAGGGCTGTTCATCTCAGATTATCCACTATTAGTGGTCAACCATTGGGTACTGGCATCATGCAATATGAAACCAAACTTTTGCATTTTACCGCAGGAGTGCTTCATAAAGAAATCTTGAGTTTCAACTTGGTCTCTTCTTCCCGATACCCACTAATCTTGGGTTTACCTTGATTCAAGACTCATGATCCTCTTTTCTGTTGGTCTTCTGGGGATCTTCTGTCCTGGGGTGCGCAGTGCATTGACCACTATAGTCATGTTTCACTCAAAAGACTTTCCTGCAATATAGCCTTTGTCTCCGTATATACAGAATTACCTCCAGAGTACAAAGATTTTGCTGATGTTTTCTCCAAATCTAAAGCCGAAGAATTACCTCCTTATCGGGTATTTGACTATCCTATTGAATTCCTTTCTGGCTCCGCTTTACGTAAGGGTAAAGGCTGTGACACACTGCAAGCGGAGCAGCGTGCTGCGTGTAGATGCAACTGTACGCGCTCAGTGTGTCCTGCCTTTTCATCTCTGAGCACTCTGCTGCATCAGGTCGCATAGCTGAGCACTCAGAGATTAAATAATTGAACTTCAGAAGCGATGCGACGCGGTGCGAAGCAGCTGCATCGCCTCGCGCCGCATCGCTTGCAGTGTGTCACAGCCTTAAGACTTATTTATTATCTGTTCCTGAGACTAAAGCCCTTGAGCAATATATTTCGGAAAACCTTGAGAGAGGCTTCATTCGTCCATCCTTTTCACCGGCAGAGGCAAGATTCTTCTTCGTCTCTAAAAATGATGGAGGATTACATCCCTGTATCAACTATCGGGCTGTTAATAAGATTACCGTCAAGAATAGTTATCTGCTACCTCTCATACCTAAACTGTTTGACTATTTGAAAGGGTCTGCTATCTTCAAAAAATTGGACCTTAGGGGAGCCTATAACTTGATCCGTGTCTGAGACGGAGATAAGTGGAAGGCTGCTTTTAATACCAGGTTTGTACATTATGAATATCTTGTGATGCCTTTTGGGCTATGTAATCCCCCAGCAGTCTTTCAAAATTTTGTGAATGAGGTATTCATAGACTATTTGAATCAATTTGTGATCATCTATTTAGATGATATCCTGATCTTTTCTGCAAACCCAGAGGATCACATTAAGCATGTTCATTTGGTCCTTCAATGACTCAGGGATAATAATCTTTTTGCCAAGTTCGAGAAATGTTCCTTTCATCAAACGAAAATCCCTTTCCTGGGTTACATCATATCCAAACTAGGATTTGAGATGGATTCTGGTAAATTATCTGCCATTCTTGACTGGCCGCAACCCACTACCCTGAAAGAGTTACAGAGGGTCTTAGGATTTGCCAATTACTACCGAAAGTTCATTAAGAATTTTGCTTCGATTTGTACCCCTCTTACCAATTTAACACGTAAGGGTGCCAATGTAAACAATTGCTCTGAGACTGCCATCCAAGCTTTCAAACTCTTTAAAGAGGCCTTTTGTTCTGCCCCTCTACTTCATCATCCTAAATCTGCGAACCAGTTTATCTTAGAAGTGGATGCATCTGATGTTGGAGCTAGTGCAATCCTTTCCCAAAGAGATCCAAAAACCTCTTGAATACACCCAGTTGCTTTATTTTCTCGAAATTGTTAGCCCTAAAGATGGCATTGGAAGAATAGTGACACTTATTAGAGGGGACTCATATTCATTTTGTGAATCTCACTGATCACAAAAACCTTCTTTATGTCCAATCTGCCAAAAACTCAATGCCCGACAAGCCAGATGGTGGTTATTCTTCTCACAATTCAATTTTGTGTTGTTTTTTTTTCCCGGGACTAAAAATGTCAAAGTGGATGCATTATCCAGACAATTCCCTTCTAAAGTAACCATGTCTTCTTCTGAGACCATCATCTCTCCGGATAAAATAATCGCTCATATTGATGCTTCTGCCCTCAAGAGTTTAGGACTGCACAAACTCGAATTCCCTCTAACATTAATCTATCTACCAATTGTCTTTATGTACCTAAGAAGCTATGTGTCAAACTTTTTGCTTGGGCACATGACAACAAATTCTCTGGACATCCTGGAATCAAATATACCCTGGAGAGGCTGAGAAGGCATGTATGTTGGCTGACTTTACTAAATTATGCTAAAAAATGTTTCTTTTTGCTCTTTCTGCAACTCTAATAAGACCTCCAGAAAACCACCTCCAGGTCTTCTTCATCCACTCCTGTTCCTCTTCTTCCTTGGACCGATATAACTATGGACTTTATCACTGATCTGCCTCCTTTAGATGATAAAACTACTGTATGGGTAGTTGTTGACCGGTTCTCCCATATGGCCACCTTCATTGCCTTACCTGGTCTACCTACAGCACAGAAACTATCCTGCCTCTTCATCCAACATATCCTCCATCACCGTGGTCTTTCCACTGATATTGTTTCTGATCGGAAAACTCAGTTTGTGGCTATGATCTGGAGAGCTTTCTGCAAACAACTGGGTATTACTATATCTCTTTTCACAGCATTTCATCCGCAAATTACAAATGGACTCACTTAGAGTACCAATCAGTCTTTGGAAGTTTACCTTCGACACTATGTGAATGCTCATCAAGATAATTGGACCTCCTTGTTACCTCTGGCCGAATTAGCCCACAACACTCAATGGAATGCCACCCTAAAAATTACTCCAGCTCAAGCAGCTTTGGGATATCTACCTCAAACATTTCCCTTGGTGACTTTGGATTCAGAGGTTCCTACTGCTTCCCAAAGAGTACGCTCTCTCATTAGACACTGGTGGAACATTCGTCAGTCTTTACTCCATTCCCTTACTAAAGCCAAGACTTTCACAGATCTACAGTATTTGTGTCCATCCTCGAGTTGACAGTAAAGTATGGCTCTCTACCCGACATTTATAGTTGAAGCAACCCTCAGCCAAGCTCGGTCCATGGTTTGTTGGACCATTCCTTATCTTACAGAAAGTGGGTCCTGTTTCCTTTAAACTAGCCTTGCCCTCTGCCTTCTGAGTACACCCTGTTTTTCATGTCTCGTTACTCAAACCTGCAATATCTTCACAGTACTCCAGTCAATTGTCCTCCTCCTCTTGTGGTTGATGGTCATCAGGAATACGAAGTGTCTCGTATTCTGGATTCCAAACTCCATGGCTCCAAGTTGTGGTATCTGGTAGACTGGAAAGGTTATTCGTTGGTGGATCGTACCTGGATACCTGCTACCAATGTTCATGCTCCTAGGCTGGTTCATTCCTTCCACCATTAACATCCCAATAGCCCTGGGTCCTCTTCCTAAGTATCTTGAGGGGGGGTACTTTTATGACTCCAGGTTGCCATGAAACTATTTTGATGCCAGGTTGCTCCGTCTCGCGTCACCTGTGGCGTATCGCATCACCTGTGACGTATCACGTCACCTGTGGCACACTTTTTCCTTTAAATGCCATTCAGTTTCTCTACTTCATTGCCCTTGTATTGAGTTTTGGGTGTGTTTTGTGCTATATATTTGGATATCGAACTTTGGCTTGTGACCTGGACCTCCTTTGACTATTCTTCTGCCTGCTGATTTCACCTTGTTTGTTGCCTGATTGGTTCTGACCTTGGATTTCCCTGACTATTCTTTTGGATTCTGATTCTGCTTCCTGTGTCTGTTTGGTTTGACCCCTGACTTGTCGACTCCGCTTTGATCTTCACAGTCTCTTCCTGCTATTCAGTTCCTTATTATACTCCTATACAATAGTCATCTTTCTCCTGGGTCCTATCACTACTATCCTTATAGATTTTTCATTATCATTCCACTTGACGCCGGGATAACAAGACTACTGGCCAGGATTGGTTTGATAGCAAAATATCTGAAAGGATCCTAACACCTAAGGGCTTTCAAAGAGTTCATCTTCAAGAATGTCATATGACACAAGTACACACTGATTGGATATTCATTGGAGTGTCAAAAAAAAAAAAAAAAGAGTTCATCCCAGTGGGCTGGAATAACATTGTATTAGAAGCATTACTATAGGCACGGGTTTAACGCTTTTCATGGATATGTAAAAAAAAGGTACACATATACTTTTTAATGGCAAAGATTACATATATGGCATTTGATTGCCTAAAGTTTACTATCACTTTAAGACTGCTGCTTCTTTAAGGTTACACTGAACCCAAATGTTTTCTTTTGTGATTCAGATAGAGCATGCAATTTTAAGCAACTTTCTAATTTACTCATATTATCAAATTTTCTTCATTCTCTTGCTATCTTTATTTGAAAAGCAAAAACATTTTTGGTGAACAACCTGGGTTGTTCTTGCTGGTTGGTGGATAAATTCACCCACCAATAAACAAGTGCTGTCCAGAGTCCTGAACCAAAAATTGTCTGGCTCCTTAGCTTAGATGCCTTCTTTTTCAAATAAAGATAGCAAGAGAACAAAGAAAAATTGATAGTAGGAGTAAATTAGAAAGTTGCTTAAAATTGCATGCTCTATCTGAATCACAAAAGAAAAAATTTGAGTTCAGTGTCCCTTTAACGACCAGCTTCAGGCAAGCTTAAGCGAGACTAAACTGCGGGAGCTCTAAAGCTGCATATGCTGCTTGATAAATGGATCCCTCTACAGTAATTGCTATTTTACTGTGGATTTATTTTACAGCCAAAATAATGAAGCTCTCATTTTATCCCTATGAATAAAGTTATTCAATGAAACAGTAACCTGTGTCTCTTTAGAACTGACATAGTAAAAAAAATAAAAAAAAAAAAATAGAAAGATTGAACCACACAAATTTCCTATTAGTTAAAAATAAATTCTATTTATAAATTCTATTTAGTTAACAATGAGCAAAATGTTTATTTAATTCCTAAGACATTTCCTGGCGATTATTAATTGATTTTTATAAATCTGAGATGGTTTATAGTTATGTACAGTAGATGGTATTTTCACATAATTATTATTATTTTTGTTTTTATTTAATATTTTTTATTCAGTTTTCAAAAGTATAAGAAACAATTGGGGACACTCAGGACACCTGCTCCAAAAAAAACACATAGAAGTAACGGACACGCAGGTCCGGTTAAGTTTAGTGAGAAGACATTGATAAAACACCAAAAATTTTAAGGAAGGGGAACAAGGTGTGGGGTGAAAATAGTTCACCTAAATTGAACCCAGATGTGGGCTCAGAATGTAGGGGGAGCAGAGCTAGTATATGTAAATGCAGTTTTACTATTATTAGTGTATATTTGTCAATCACCACTAAAATAAAAAATAATTAATGTAAATTGAATTTCTTAAAAATTAACATTGTTTTGCTTGCAAACTAACAACAATATACAAATATTATATAGTAAAAACTATAGTAAAAACTGGGATATTATAAATTTGAATGCAAATATAGACACTGTATATGTGCATGTTTCTGTTGAATCCCTTATAGCATGCTTCATTAAGTCCATTCAGCAATCCTACTGTTCAATGTAATCGCATGCTGTAAGAAAAATACAAAGCAGCCTGCTCAGCAAAACATATTTAAATTTACAAACTGCAGTAAGTGGCTCCAAAAATATCCAGACCACGTAAAGTTGATATTTTCTACAGTAGGAATCTAGACAAGCTGGATGTCAATCTTGAAAACAAAATGCTCTCGGAATGAGATTTACAGCTTAAGATCAGGATCATTGAGACACACTAAAAAGGATCTTTTGGCTCAATTCCACTGTAGTATAGCATTATATGATACACCGCACAAGGGAACAATAGCACATTTTAGAGCGAATATCCACTTTATTGTGGCAGAAAGGAACATATAAAAACTGTGTTTATTCAGAAGACCTAGATGACATGAAAAATTATAGTTTACTTTTTTACATTACCCATAGTAAATCTGTATTTCAAAATATCACTGAAACATTGAGAGTGCAATAGATCACAGAACAGTTCCCCTGTGTCAGTCAAAAGCTGATGTTCCGCCTGGATTTTCACTGGGTTTTCTTATCTATGGTCATCTTAATCTTTTTTTTTTTTTTTTTTTTTTAAACCACTAGAAACTTCAACTATAATGTTGCCTTTTAGTGTGGTTGCGCTGAATTACCTTTACTAATGCTTTGCGTTGAGAGGATTCCCAGCAGTGTTCCTATCCCAAAAACACTTTTTCAAGCAGCTTTGATCCTTACAATGGGAAGTAAATTCAAGGCTCAATGTGGTTACAAAAGCATATCAACCGGCAAGCATAGACGTGATCCACAAGTGACCATTGGCTCAGGAAACCCCACTCCAGCTTGTAAAAGTGGCCAACCTCTCCCAGGTGGACCGAGTGTTCTCAAAAGGGGGAGAGTAGCTTCCCAGATAATTGAGCAGGCTCAGCCCTCCAGGATCCTAACAGGGCAGCGATCTGGATGAAGAAGCCGGACACCGGTCTTCGAAAAAGAACACCATCGCAAATCCGGTCACATGACACACCGTGATGGTAGGATCTGCGACTGGAGCCACTTTCACTGGTGCCGAGCAGGGGTGTATTTAGGTTTTGTGCTGCCCTAGGCACTCAAAATTCTGCTGCCCCCCCCCAAAAAAAAGGGCTTTTTTCCCTTAATATTTTATTGGGTCCGTGTGTAAAATGTTTTTTTTTTTTCATAACAATTCAAAAGAAAATGGGCTAGCAAAACACTTGCATACAGGTGGGTTGAATTGCATGCATCTCATACCATTTTCTCCTTGAGAGAAGGGAGAGAAAAGAAGGGGAGGGGAGAAAAGGGAGGGAAAGGAAAGAAGGAAGGGAGGGAGAAGAGAAAAGTGGGTAGGGAGAGGAGAAAATGGGGGAGGGAAACAAGGGAGGGAAAGAAAGTGATAGGAGGGAGGGAGTTGAGAGAAAGAAGGGAGAGAGGGAGGAAGGAAAGGAGGGAAAGAAATAAGGGAGGGAGATGAGGGAGGGAGGGAGTGAGTTGAGGAATGGAGGGAGGGAGAACGGGAAAGAAGGGAGAGAGGAAGGGAGGGAAAGAAGAATACACTTTGAAAACTATCACTGCCCTTTACATGAAACAACATACATTAATTACCATCATTCAAGTAATGAAATGTTTTAAGTGTCCATTTACTATTTACTTAGTGGGTTCATGAATGCAGCGAAAGCTAGCTATTAGTAGCTAACATACATTAGCGCCGAGAGTTTTCGATTAGACATCACAAGCTGATCTAAGCAGTGCACAGACGCATCAAGTCTGTTAGTTACTAAGACCTGCAATAAGCACTGTGCTCGCAGATCCACCACAGCTGACAAGGGGGGGCAGCATATCGGCACAAGGTCTTCTCCTCCAGCCTCACCTTGTAAGCATATCCCCGGCAAGTTTCTCACCAAGAACGCTTCCACTGCAAAAATTCCGGCAGCTCTAAATGAAGCAATGGTTTAAAGGAGCACTGTCTGTGAAGAGCGAGCTTAATCAGCGCATGTGCCTTGTCTTCTCCATAAAAGCCTGCATTTTATCGCTCACTGTACTGTGTGCTGGCTTTTAGAGAGAGGATAGGGCAGATGTGCTGCCCCTCCCAAATCTGCTGCCCTAGGCACCGGCCTTGTTGGCCTAGGTCATAATACGCCCCTGGTGCCGAGGTAGGGAACTGTGAATTCAGTGACTTTCTTGATCGCTAGTTGGGGTGTGACAAATCTACACCAAGGTTTCATAGGGGCCCGGACTGTTTGTCTGATCGCGCAGTGCTTAAAGCCCTGCTGAGTTTGGAAGTCCATAGTACTGATTCTTTTTGTTGGCAGCGTGGCTATAGATAGATATTCACTGCAGTAGTTATCTGCAGTTAGGTTAATGGTAGGTGCTGCACACATCAGGGTTGTCTCCGGCTCATTTTCCTCATAGAGCTGTAGTTGGGGTGATAAGGTCACAGCACCGTCGTCTTCAACAGGTTTGGCAGTGCAGATTTTTTTAGCCGTATCATTTTGCGAGGCAGTGTGAAAAGGAGTGAAAGCCTCTCTTATTGTCATCACAAGAGCTTTGTAGTGAGCCTCCATAAGACCCAAAAGTTCAGTTGAAAGAACCCTAGTGACCTCCAAATTCTAAGCACTTATCTGGTGTCGTAGTAATACAAAAGCTTGTGTCGTAAGGTTATTATTCTTCAGCAGTTGCACTATAGTACAAAGAACTGTCCAGTTATATTTAAACTGGTTTGTTGACCCAGGGACCTGGGGGGGTATAAATGCGGCAACCTCAACAGCACTGACAGGCAGACAGTAGAGGCCTCACAACCTCGTGGCTAGTCGCAGTGAAGTTAGCTGAGGAACATAGGTAGGTCAGTGGTGTGTCAGGTATTCCCAGTCTTCTCTCAAGTAGCTTAAGGCAGATTGTCCCAAATTTTTCAAAGAAAAACAAGTAAAACCTAGAATAAAATTCCAAATAAGCTGATTTGGTCCAGGAGCTCCCCACACACACGTCCTACCGCAACAGCTATAGGCTCCGCCCCCCCAATTATTTATTTTTATATATATCACTCCTATAAATGGTTATACAAACAGAAACATCCCTATAATTGGGATGATTTTATATGAATACTTAAAGGGACATCAAACCTTATGATTCAGATACAATATACTATTTTAAACAACTTTTCCAATTTACTACTATTATCCCTTTATTACAGTATCCCTTTCTGAAAGATTAGCAATGCACTGCTGGGAACTAGTTGAACACATTAGTTGAGCCAACAACATGAGGCATATGTGCAGCAATTCCAGGGAAAATGTTATGATTTTGCATATTGTATATCTGTAGACTGTAAGCTCTCAGGAGCAGAGCCCTCTTTCTGCTTTAGTAGATCTGATTAAGTCTGTAAGGTTTTTGTATCCTATCACAAATCCTTGTCATTGTATACACCTATCTCTGTACCCAGCGCTGCATAATTCTGCGACACTATAAAAAAAATAATTGATAAAAATAATAATTATATTGAGCCAAGTCATTGCATAATGTAGCTCTTTATAACATCTGAATTTTAAACATTGTTATTCATATCATTTTTAAGACATGGCTGCCAGTGAGGTGTGCAGCAAATTCCTAATGTAGCTACAGCTCTTTCCAGCAGTGAAAGGGTTAATTGATCTTGTACAAATCTAAATAAATCTAAAGATGAATGAAGGATACATTGTGAAATTATTTGAGTTCTTCCTTCAGCACTTTATAACAGAAATAATATGCTTGTGCTGTACTTATGGAACTGACTGTATGTGCTTTTTCCATAAGGATGTTTTTTACATGCCCTTGAAAGCACTTTACTGAAGAATATCACATAACCATGCACCTGCAGGTACTTCAAAAGTGCTATTGGATTAGTATGAATGAGCATTTTCAAAATCTTTTACAATACTGCCCTCTATTGGTTTGTTTGATTATAGCAGCTTAAATATATAAAGAACAGTGTATTTGGTTTTTATGCTAACAATCAGGTAGATTACGAGTTATGCGCGTTAGAGGGTAATTAATGAACGCAACAAAAGTTGCCTTATTTCACCTTCCATAGCGCTGCCATTACAAGTTTTCAAACAGCCGGCTTGTGTGTGCGATATGGTTGAGTTGAGCGCCATACCGCACAAAATACAAGCGCTGTTTTGACGTGCTCGTTCACGCTTTCCCCATAGACATCACTGGGGAGAGCGTGTTAGAAAAAAAAATAACACCTGCGATCACGGAATGAAAAGCTCCGTAACGCAGCCCCATTGATGTCTATGGGGAAAAAAAAAGTTAATTTAAACCTAACACCCTAACATAAAAACTACATCTAAACACCCCTAATCTGCCGCCCCGACATTGCCGACACCTACATAATGTTATTAACCCCTAATCTGCCACCCCCGACATCGCTGACACCTACATAATGTTATTAACCACTAATCTGCCGCTCCCGACATCACCGCCACTATGAAAATTAATTAACCCCTATCCTGCAGCTCCCCAACACTGCCGCCACTATAATAAACCTTTTAACCCCTATACCGCAAGCCCCCCACAATGAAATATACTAAATTAAATTATTAACCCCTAAACCGCAAGCCCGCCACAATGAAATACACTAAATTAAACTATTAACCGCTAAACCGCAAGCCCCCCACAACTAAATATACTAAATTAAACTATTAACCCCTAAACAGAAAGCCCCCATATCACAATAAACACATTTAAACTAGTAACCACTAAACCTAATGCCCCACAAACTTTATATTAAAATTACAATTTCCCTAGGGGTTACTAGTTTAAACTAGTTTATTGTGATGTGGGGGGCTTTCGGTTTAGGGGTTAATAGTTTAATTTAGTATATTTTGTTGTGGGGGGCTTGCGGTTTAGGGGGTTAATAGGTGTATTATAGTGACGGCGTTGTCGGGGAGCGGCGGGAATAGGGGTTAATAACTTTAGTATGGGGGGCGATGTGGGCGGACGGCAGATATGGGGTTAATAATATTTAAATAGTGTTTGCGATGCGGGAGGGCAACAATTTAGGGGTTAAAAACTTTATTATAAGGGTGACAATGTCTGGGAGAGGCAGGAATAGGGGTTAATACATTTTATTAGTGGCGGCGATGTCGGGAGCGGCAAATAAGGGGTTAATAGGTTTAATATAGTTTATATGTACACAAATAAACAATGGCACTACAATGGGCAATCCCCACTATTGATAATATTAGTGTTTCTATATAGCCTCTCTATTCTTCGTCGCTATAGTACAATTGTTATTACTGGGTATGTGGGTTGGTGCTTTGCATTTGAGTGTGAACTAGCAAAAAGTTGTGGATAAAGGGATATCCACTGGAAAGAATGCTGCTCTGGGCATAGAGTGCTAAGTGCATTCTTTCCAGTGGATATCCCTTTATCCACAACTTTTTGCAGGTTTAATATAGCGTTTGCTAGGCGGGAGGGCCTTGGTTCAGGGGTTAATAGGTAGTTTATGGGTGTTTAGTGTACTTTGTAACAGTTTAGTTATGATTTTTATGTAACAGTTTTGTTGTGTAAAACTCATAACTACTGTCCTCAGATGGCGTTACGGATCATTCGGTATAGGGTGTAACGCAAGTTTTTTAGCCTCACCGCAAAACTTGTAATGGCAGCGCAATGAGAATCCCATGAAAAAACGTAATTTTTACGAGTGCGGGACTGACGTTGCATTACAGGCTAAAAGGCTTGCGGTATAGCTATACCAACAAGACTTGTAATGCCTGTGTTGCTGTTTTTACTCTGAAATTACCATTTTTCCATTGTTTAGAGACGAACGCACAACTCGTAATCTACCTGAATGTTATTAAGATTTTTTATATACTTACTGAGCACACACATAAAGACACAAAAGCATCAGAGAGATGCAGATTAAGGGCTAGATTACAAGTGGCACGTTAAAGTTAGCCAGCGTGCGATATAGCAATATCGCATCAGCGTTAGCTTGCGAGTGTATTACAAGTTGAAAGTAAACACAATCAAATGTAATGTGCATCGGGTTAGCGAGATTGAGGACTTCTTTTAAAGGTTAAGATTAGAAAAATGTGCACAAAACCCAACATAAATACATTAAAATTAAACACACTCATAGATACACTATATAATAAAAATTATTCATAAAAATATTTATACATTTAAGGGTTAAAAGGGATATGGTATATAGAGCTATATATTTGTTTGCAAAGGGCTCTAATATATATATATATATATATATATATATATATATATATATATATATATATATATATAAAGTCCTAAGTGGATCCCACACTCACTACTTTTCACACAGCCTCCGGGGTGCACTTCAAACTGTAGTATGCCAAATAAATGAGAAAGGCACTCTCCGTGTTAAACAAACCAAGCTTTACTTAGGTGAACGTTTTCGTCTGAGGACGGGGGTAACCCCGAAAACGTTCACCTAAGTATATATATGTGTGTGTGTGTGTGAGTGTATCTAAATATGCATATGGGTGTAAATATATGTATATGCTGTATATATATACATATATATATATATATATACATATATATATATATATATATATATATATATATATATATATATATATATATATATATATATATACACATACATACACAGGTTTTTTTAGATTGAAAAGGGCCCTCAATTCCTCCTGTTTTTTGATAAATTTTGTCTTGTCTTTTACAAATATTGTATAATTGTTGTACTGTTATCATTTGTACCCATGGACAGTGCTGCAGTGAATTTGTTTGTGCATTATAAATAAAGTATAATAATATATGTATGTATATATATACCACATAAATTCACACACATATACAGTATATATACAGTATATGTATATATATGTATATTTATCTGCATATATTTATATATATTATTTAGACATATGCATTCGTATTTGGAAGAATCAAAGAAAATAACAATAATTACAGATAACAAAAATCTGGGTTTTCTTTGCTTTACCTGAAAAATAAAATGACCAGAAAAAAAAAAAAACTAAAAAGAAAATAAAAGCGCTTTATTTTTAACATTTTCGTTTTCGGTTGGTGTCTACTGTTTTATGATGCAAGAAGGCATTATCCAATTAATGCAAACAAGGAAGGAGCAGCAGAATAGATTGACAGTTGATAGTGGAAGCTTGTGACATTTTCTAGCCAACCAGCATTCTCAGGGGGAGGGAGGGAAGTGAAAGGGTCATTTTTAACGTATTGCAGAGCTGCTCAGAGGCTCAGATCTGTGGAAGCACTGGAGGAGACTAGATACATCCGGTGGTTTTGTCACAGTAGCATGCTGGTGGTACTTGTGCTACTACTTTTTTTAAATGGGTCAGTCACAAATAATTTCCATGTAACAGTGGCCAAGGGCTGTGTCCCAAACAATCAATACAGACTGCCAGTTGTTCTACTAGTTTTCTCAGCTTGTGGCTGTGGCTGAGATTCAACAAAGGAAGCCTGGTTTTTCACCGCGAGTGAACCAATACATCGTCTTCCTCTGACAGTACTGCTGGTGGTGGTGACAGAGGGTCGCACCATTGCATGTGCTGTTGTGTCTATGTGGGGGCTGCCACTGATGTTTTTGTGGCTCCTGTGGTAGCTGGGGAAGGAAAGGGTCTGCAGCTGCGCATTGAGGGGGCAGGGCCCTTCTTAGCGGTAATATTTCTCTGCATTATTTTTTTTTATTATTAAAAATGCATGTTTGCTGCCACCAGAAACTTTTTAAAAATAGTATAACTATAAAAAAAAAAAAATGAACTGAGCGCAGCTTCATAACAAAAAGTCTCAGTAAACAGCTGGAAAGTACAATAAAACTTATATACTAAGTGCAAAGTCAGCAGCTGCTTAGCTATGCAAAAAATGGTTAATAGATTTTTAAAATTAAAGTGGGCATGTGAGAGTGAAAGCGTATGTGCGGTGAGTAAAAATGGTTGTTGGTTGACGCAATACTATGGTGTTACTGACACTACAAGACTAAAACCACATTGCGCTAATTCAGCTGATGACAAGTATGTGTGGTAATATGGGTTTGTGTGGCCACAGTAAAATAGTTTTATATATATATATATATATATATATATATATATATATATATATATATATATATATATATATATATATACACATTCATATACACACTTTGGAGCCCATTCCATTCAAATACCTTTAAACATGAAAAAAAAATGTTTTCAATATAATTATTTTGTGCTTTACTTTGTATTTAGTGTAAATATGTTACATTCCAATATTCTTCACATAGGGGAAAATGTTCTTTGTATTTTATTATTATTAATTTTTAATAATTTATATTAATTTTAATTAATATTTTATATGTAATATTTCAATACAGCTCTAAAAAACCTAAGTTCTCATGTGCAATAAACCGATTGTGTTAAGAACTAAATTGAGAAACGCAAATAGAAAATAATGTACTTTTTATTATTATTATATATATATATATACATATGTGCACACATCTATATATATATATATATATATATATACATACATATATACATACATACCCATCTTTAGACATGTATATTTATGTATATATCTCTATGTTAAAGCCCCCCTTGCACCCTTTTTTCCCCCTAACACCTGATACCTCGTACATATCTTTGATTCCTTATAACTTTTTATTGCAATTCATTGGTAATAATTTTTATCAGTGTTATAATGAGTGTAACTGTACTTTTAAATGTCTTTTTGATGTTTTTTTGGTGATACTTTTTAGCGTAACAGTTAACCAGAGCTCTTAGATCGTGATAACCCGACAGGCATTATATTCAATTGCGCGCGAGCAAGCGAGTTTACTTTAAACTTGTAATACACACGTTACCCCGATGTGTGCAAACACCCACGATAAACCCCTTATTGCTCTTGTGTAACATTTAGCGATCCACTTGTAATTTTGCCCATACTGTATTACTTTAAGGTAATTTAGCATATAGGTAACATATCCCCTAATCATAGACAGGTAAGTAGTGCCAACAATGGCTGTTAGGCTCTCTCCCCTTCCCTCCTCTTCCCTCCTCCCTACTCCCCCCTGCCACTGAACATCAGGCTGGTGATTGCTTCTTTCAGTTTTAAACAGTGAGTGAAACATAAAGACTGTGGAGATCTGTTCAGGGTACATAAGATGTTTTATAAAATAAGAAGCAGTTACTGTATTACACATATACAATTAAACTTTGTCCTCATATACTACAATGCATTGCAGTGAATGAGCATTGACGATTTGGCTGCCTTCAATAAGTTACATCAGTGAGAGAAGAAGCTGCCGTGCACACGTGTCATGTGACTGCAGTGCATGTGTGGAACGCACGTTATTACAAGATGGCACCATAGATAGGAAAATACAAGCTGTGGATAAGCATAGAAAATATGAAGAGTCTTCTTTAAGACCTTGTAGTAAGATGAATATACAGCATTGAGAACAGTGTATTAGTTTATTTTGATTGCTCAGAAACAGTTTAGAACATTTTAAGCAGGTGTTAAGTGTCCCTTTAAGTGCATAGTCACCAATCATCAGCTAGGTCCCAGTAGTGTAGTGTTTCTCAACTCCAGTCCGCAAGTACCCAAACAAGCCAGATATTCACAATAACTTAAAGGGACATGAAACCCATTTTTTTTCTTTCATTATTAAGATAGAGCATGTGATTTTAAACAACTTTCCAATTTAATTATATTCAGCCAGATTACGAGTTTTCCGTTATGGCTGGCTCGCTAATTACTTATACATTAATTTCACCGCTCACCTTTCATAGCGCTGCTATTACAGGTTTGCAAAAAAACGGCTTGTGCGGGCAATATGGTTGCGTTGAGCTCCATACCTCACCCAAATACAAGCAGTGTTTTGACGTTCTCGTGCACGATTTCCCCATAGACATCAATGGGGACAGCCGGCTAAAAAAAGCCTAACACCTGCGATTGTGGAAACAAAAGCTCCGTAACGCAGCCCCATTGATGTCTATGGGGGAAAAAAATGTATGTTTAAACCTAACATCCTAACATAAACTCCAAGTCTAAACATCCCTAATATGCTGCCCCTAACATCGCCGCCACCTACATTACACTTATCAACCCCTAATCTGCCACCCCCAATGTCGCTGCCACTATACTAAAACCCTAAACCTCCCACATCACTAACACTAAATAAATATATTAACCCCTAACATAACCCTAAATCTAACCTTAACCCTAACGTAACCCTAACACCCCCTAACATTAACATAATTAAAATAATTCTAAAAAAAATTAATAATTAAATAATTCCTATTGAAAAATAAATACTTACCTGTAAAATAAACCCTAAGCTAGCTACAATATAACTAATAGTTACATTGTAGTTAGCTTATGTGTTATTTTTATTTCACAGGTAAGTTTGTATTTATTTTAACTAGGTAGACTAGTTAGTAAATAGTTATTAACTATTTAATAACTACCTAGCTAAAATAAATACATTTAAATTTACCTGTAAAATAAAACCAGGTACATTTTTATTTATTTTAGCTAGATAGCTATTAGAATTCTATCAGCCAATCGTAATGTAAGGGACGCCATCTTGGATGACGTACCTTAAAGGGAAACTTAATTCTTTGTTGACCATCGGAAGAAGAGGATGCTCCGTGCCGGATGTCTTGAAGATGGACCCGCTCCACGCCGGATGGATGAAGATAGAAGATGCCGGATGGATGAAGATAGAAGATGCCGTCTGGATGAAGACTTCTGCCGGCTTCAAGGAGGACTTCTGCCCGCTTGGATGAAAACTTCTGCCGCCTGGATGAGGATGGATGTCCGGTCTTTGAAAACTGTAAGTGGATCGTCGGGGGTTAGTGTTAGTTTTTTTTTAAGGGTTTATTGGGTGGGTTTTATTTTTAGATTAGAGTTTGGGCAGTAAAATAGCTAAATGCCTTTTTAAGGGCAATGCCCATCCAAATGCCCTTTTCAAGGGCAATGGGGAGCTTAGGTATATTTAGCTAGGTTTTTATTTGGGGGGTTTAGTTGTGTGGGTGGTGGGTTTTACTGTTGGGGGGTGTTTGTATTTTTTTTACAGGTAAAAGAGCTGATTTCTTTGGGGCAATGCCCCGCAAAAGGCCCTTTTAGTGTAGGCTAGGGTTTTTTTTATTTAAGGGGGGATTTTTTATTTTGATAGGGCTATTAAATTAGGAGTAATTCGTTTTTATTTTTGCGATGCAGGAGGGCGGCAGTTTAGGAGTTAATAGGTTTATTATAGTGGCAACGATGTCGGGAAGTGGCGGAATAGGGGTTAATAACATTTTTAGTGGCGGCGATGTCCGGAGCGGCAGATTAGGGGTTAATAATTTTATTTTACTGTTTGTGATGCGTTTGGGCCTCGGTTTAGGGGTTAATAGGTAGTTTATGGGTGTTAATGTACTTTTTAACAGTTTAGTTATGAGTTTTATGGTATAGCTTTGTAACGTAAATCTCATAACTACTGACTTTAGATGGCGGTACAGATCTTGTAATTTTAGGCTGTACCGCTCACTTTTTGGCCTCACAGCAAAACTCGTAATACCGGCGCTATGGAAGTCCCATTGAAAAAGGACTTTTCTTAAAGTGCGGTACTGACGTTGCATGACGGCCAAAAAAGTGTGTGGTACAGCTATTCTAACAAGACTTGTAATAGCAGCGGAAGGGTAAAAGCAGCGTTATGGGCCATAACAATGCTTTTTCACTCATAACGCCAAACTCGTAATCTAGCTAACAGTCTAATTTGTTTTGGATTCTTAGTATCCTTTGTTGAAAAGGATACCTTTGTAGGTGCTCAGAAGCAACTGATTGGTGGCTGCACATATGTGTCTCCCGTGATTGTCTTGTAGTGCATTGCTGCTCCTTCAACAAAGGATAACAAAAAATGAAGCAAATAAGATAATAGAAGAATATTGAATCCTATTCATGAGAGAAAACATTTGGGTTTCATATACCTTTAAGTACAGCACAGGTGAAATAATCAAATGATGGGTGAGAGCAGGTTAGTAATCACAGTTACTGATCAGCTGAGTATTTCACATTTGCAATACTTAAAGGGACATAATACTCATATGCTAAATCACTTGAAAAGTCTTATAAATGTATTAACCCCTAAACCGCCGCTCCTAGACCCTGCCGCAAGTCTTATAAATGTATTAACCCCTAAACCGCCACTCCCGGACACCGCTGCCACCTACATTATACCTAGTAACCCCTATCCTGCCCCCCCTATACCGTCGCCCTCTATAATAAAGTTATTAACCCCTATCCTGCTGATCCCGCACCTCGCCGCAAATAAATAAATAGTTTAACCCCTAAACCGTCGCTCCCTGAACCCGCCGCAACCTATATTAAATTTATTAACCCCTATCCTGCCCCCCCCTACACCGTCGCCACCTATAATAAATTTATTAACCCCTATCCTGCCCCCCACTACACCGCTGCCACTGTAATAAAATTATTAACCCCTAAACAGCTGAGTATTTCACATATAGATAAAGGGGAATCAGTTGATGTGATATACTTAGATTTTGCAAAGGCATTTGATACAGTGCCACATGACAGATTGATGCACAAAATTAAGGGACTGGGAATAGCTGAAAATGTTAGCTCATGGATAAATAACTGGATAAAAGATAGGGAACAACGAGTAGTAGTAAATGGATCATACTCAGATTGGACAAAGGTAATCAGTGGCGTCCCCCAGGGATCAGTACTGGGCCCTGTTCTTTTTAATATTTTTATATATATATATTTATATTTTTAATATAAATGACTTGGAGTAAGGATTAAATAGCGACATCTCTATTTTTGCAGATGATACTAAGTTAAGTAAGGTCATAAGGTCAGAGCAGGACAAACTCTCTTTACAAAGGGATTTGCTAAAATTAGAACTATGGGCAAGTGAATGGAAAATGAGATTTAATACGGAAAAATGCAAGGTTCTACATTTTGGAAGTAAAAATAAGCAGGCTACGTATTTTTTAAATGGGACAAGACTTAGCCAAACACAGGAGGAAAGGGATTTGGGAGTAGTAATAGATAGCAAGCTAAAGATGGGTGCACAATGCAGGACAGCGGCTTCAAAGGCTAATAAGATACTAGCATGTATTAAAAGAGGCATTGATTCAAGGGAGGAAAGCATAATTCTGTCATTATATAAAGCCCTGGTAAGACCTCACCTTGAGTTTGGAGTGCAGTTCTGGGGACCAATTGCTAAAAAAGATATTGCAGAACTAGAAAAAGTTCAGAGAAGGGCCACAAAGCTAATAAGGGGATTGGAGAAATTAACCTATGAGGAGAGGTTAGCCAAACTGGGTCTGTTTTCTTTAGAAAAAAGGCGCTTGAGAGGTGACATGATTACTTTATATAAATATATTCAAGGCCCATATACAGAGATGGCAGAAGCTCTGTTTATTCCAAGAAAATTGTTTCTGACAAGAGGTCATAATTTAAGGTTGGAGGAAAGGAGATTTAATCTCCTGCAACGGAAACGTTTTTTCACTGTAAGAGCAATAAAATTGTGGAACTCATTACCAAAGGAGGTAGTGAATGCCAATACCATAGATACATTTAAAAATAGTCTGGATAAATTTCTGTATATAAACAAAATTCATGGATATGATTGCTAGTATTAAATGGGTCACATTTTAATGGGGTTATTTAAGCTTAACTGGAGCTTTTTGTAAGTATTTTAGATTTGTATAGGTTGAACTCGATGGACTTCAGTATTTTTTCAACCTTATCTACTATGTTACTATGTTACTATGTTAAACCTAAGTCTAACACTAACCCTAACACCCCCTAACTTAAATATTAATTAAATAAATCTAAATAATATTTCTCTTATTAACTAAATTAATCCTATTTAAAACTAAATACTTACCTATAAAATAAACCCTAATATAGCTACAATATAAATAATAATTATATTGTAGCTATCTTAGGATTTATTTTTATTTTACAGGCACCTTTCAATTTATTTTAACTAGGTACAATAGCTATTAAATAGTTATTAACTATTTAATAGCTTACCTAGCTAAAATAAAGAGAAATTTACCTGTAAAATAAAAACTAACCTAAGTTACAATTACACCTAACACTACACTACACTTAAATAAATTATTCCTATTTAAAACTAAATACTTACCTGTAAAATAAACCCTAAGATAGCTACAATATAATTAATAATTACATTGTAGCTATCTTAGGATTTATATTTATTTTACAGGTAATTTTATATTTACTTTAGCTAGTTAGAATAGTTATTAAATAGTTATTAACTATTTAATAACTACCTAGCTAAAAGAAATACAAAATTACCTGTAAAATAAATCCTAACCTAAGTTACAATTAAACCTAACACTACACTATCATTAAATAAATTAAATAAACTACCTACAAATAACTACAATTAAATACAATTACATAAACTAACTAAAGTACAAAAAATAAAAAATCTAAGTTACAAAAAAAAAAGTTACAAACATTTAAACAAATATTACAACAATTTTAAGCTACTTACACCTAATCTAAGCCCCCTAATAAAATAACAAACCCCCCCAAAATAAAAAAATGCCCTACCCTATTCTACATTAAAAAAGTTCAAAGCTCTTTTACCTTACCAGCCCTTAAAAGGGCCTTTTGTGGGGGCATGCCCCAAAGAGTTCAGCTCTTTTGCCTGTAAAAGAAAAATACAACCCCCCCAACATTAAAACCCACCACCCACATACCCCTAATCTAACCCAAACCCCCCTTAAAATAACCTAACACTAATCCCCTGAAGATCATCCTACCTTCAGTTGTCTTCACTCAGCCGAGCCACCGATGGAACTGAAGAGGACATCCGGACCGGCAGAAGTGATCATCCAAGGGGCGCTGAAGAAATCTTCCATCCGATGAAGTGATCCTCCAAGCGGCGCTGAAGAAATTTTCCATCCGGGTGAGGTCATCTTCCAAGAGGCGCTGAAGAAGTCTTCTATCCGGGCGAGGTCATCTTCGAAGCCGGGTCTTGAATCTTCATCCCGCCGACGCGGAACATCCTTCTTTCCCGACGGACTACCGACGAATAAAGGCTCCTTTAAGGGACGTCATCCAAGATGGCGTCCCTTCAATTCCGATTGGCTGATAGGATTCTATCAGCCAATCGGAATTAAGGTAGGAAAATTCTGATTGGCTGATCCAATCAGCCAATCAGATTGAGTTTGCATTCTATTGGCTGTTCCGATCAGTGTAGTGTTAGGTGTAATTGTAACTTAGTTTTTATTTTACAGGTAAATTTCTCTTTATTTTAGCTAGGTAAGCTATTAAATAGTTAATAACTATTTAATAGCTATTGTACCTAGTTAAAATAAATTGAAAGGTGCCTGTAAAATAAAAATAAATCCTAAGATAGCTACAATATAATTATTATTTATATTGTAGCTATATTAGGGTTTATTTTATAGGTAAGTATTTAGTTTTAAATAGGATTAACTTAGTTAATAATAGAAATATTATTTAGATTTATTTAATTAATATTTAAGTTAGGGGGGTGTTAGGGTTAGTGTTAGACTTAGGTTTAGGGGTTAATAATTTTATTACAGTGGCGGCGGTGTAGTGGGGGGCAGGATAGGGGTTAATAAATTTATTATAGGTGGCGACGGTGTAGGGGGGGCAGGATAGGGGTTAATAAATTTAATATAGGTTGCGGCAGGGTCAGGGAGCGGCGGTTTAGGGGTTAATAGGTATAGAGTAGTTTACGGTGGGCTCCGGGAGCGACGGTTTAGGGGTTAATACACTCATTATAGTTGCGGCAGGGTCAGGGAGCGGCGGTTTAGGGGTTAATAGGTATAGAGTAGCTTGCGGTGGGCTCCGGGAGCGGCGGTTTAGGGGTTAATACACTTATTATAGTTGCGGCAGGGTCAGGGAGCGGCGGTTTAGGGGTTAATAGGTATAGAGTAGCTTGCGGTGGGCTCCGGGAGCGGCGGTTTAGGGGGTAATAACTTTATTTAGTTGCGGCGGTGTAGGGGGGACAAATTAGTGGTGTTTAGACTCGGGGTACATGTTAGGGTGTTAGGTGTAGACAGCTCCCATAGGAATCAATGTGATGTCTGTCAGCAGCGAACTTGTACTTTCGCTATGGTCAGACTCCCATTGATTCCTATGGGATCCGCCGCCTCCAGGGTGGCGGTTTGAAAACCAAGTACGCTGGGCCGTAAAAGTGCCGAGCGTACCTGCTAGTTTTTTGATAACTAGCAAAAGTAGTCAGATTGTGCCGTACTTGTGTGCGGAACATCTGGAGTGACGTAAGAATCGATTTGTGTCGGACGGAGTCCGGCGGATCGAAGTTTACGTCACAGAATTCTACTTTTGCCGATCTGTAGCCTTTGATAACTAAGGCGAATCAGCCTCGCCACAAATACGCTGCGGAATTCCAGCGTATTTGAGGTTGACGGCTTGATAACTACCCCCCTTTTACTGTGATCTCATGAGATTTCACTTAAAGGCTGTGACACACTGCAAGCGGAGTGACGCGAGTTGAAGCAGCTGCTTCGCTCCGCATCGCATCGCTTCTGAAGTTCAGATATTTCATCTCTGAGCGCTCAACTACACGATCTGACGCAGCAGAGTGCTCAGAGATGAAAAGGCAGGACACACTGAGCGCACACAGCTGCATGTACATGCTGCGCGTCGCTCCTCTTGCAGTGTGTCACAGCCTTAACTCTCATGAGATTTCATAGTAAACTTCCTTAAACTGAATAGGGAAATAACATGAGTGTGCACAAAGCTCACTCTCTTCCCTGTCCCGCGACAGACATACTGATTTGCTGCTTAGTGCTTTGCAATGGGGTTTGAATACTTAGGACATTTTGAGGTAAAATATCTTTCTTTTTTACATAGAGATGTCCAGGTGATAATTTCTAGTCAGCTTTTTACAACTATGCTGCAACACTTTCAAGTATTTCAACATTTGGGTATCATGGCCCTTTAAGATATCATGACAATCTGGCCTGTTAGGGGTACTTGAGGAATGGAGTTGAGAAACACAAATATTTTCTTTTGTGATTCAGATAGAGCATGACATTTTAAGCAACTTTCTAATTTACTCCTATTATCACATTTTCTTCATTCTCTTGTTATCTTTATTTGAAATTCAAGAATGTAAGTTTAGATGCCGGCCCATTTCTGGTGAACAACCTGGGTTGTTCTTGCTGATTGGTGGATAAATTCAATCACTAATAAAAAAGTGATGTCCAGAGTCCTGAACCCCAAAAAAGCTTAGATCCCTTCTTTTTCAGAAAAAGATAGCAAAAAAAGATAGCAAGAGAACGAAGAAAAATTAATAATAGGAGTAAATTAGAAAGATGCTTAAAATTGCATACTCTATCTGAATCATGAAAGAAAAAATTTGGGTTCAGTGTCCCTTTAACTGTTTGTTTAACATCTTGTAGACCTTAAACACATAGTGCAACAATAAAACAAACTAATACATTACAGCATTTCTTTTTTGCATTTATATGTCCCTTTAAGTTAAAGGGACATAAAGACATTACATTAGTTGTTAGATGTAAAAATCTAAGCCATAAATTACTTCTATTAAAAAATGCTCTTGCATTCCAACCCTGGAAAATTCTAAATGCTAAAGACAGTGGAAAACACCTGAGACCGCATTTTCCAGAAAAGGAATTAGTGTTTTTAATATTATTTTTTAGGTTTAACTGTTACTTCTTAAAATGACTTTTTGTTAATATTTAATTGGAGTTGTAGGGACCTGTGCTTATTTACAAGACCATTTAAAAGGAAATGCATGTTTGCACAAATGATGTTAATTTGCTCTCTATTTATTTAAAACTTGCAATATAATTAGGAATTATTCTTTTTCGTTGATCAATATGCCCATGAGATATACATTTGAAGCCAAACTAAAGGTTTTTAATAAAATCAACCTTTTTCTGTAGGTAGGTTTCCACATCTCCCAGACATTTATAACAAGGTTGGGTATCAATACACTACCTTCACCATATTTGGTCCTTAATATCTCACTTTTGTTTCTTAATTTCTTTCTGAACATCAAGGAAACCATTTTACTCTTTTCACGATTTATTCTGTACCCAAAGGCCTCAGATAAGAGATTAACCAGCTTTAGTACTTTGCTTTTCTCCTGCCTATTGTGCACAATCATAGTGATATTAATTACAAAGACTACCACTCTCAAAGAGCTCCCTCAATTTCCCATAAAGGGACCAATGTAGAATACATTACATAAGGGACTCAACCCAAACATTACAAGCACCTGACAAATTAAATAAATCAGGTCAGTTCCATTAATACTATATTTTTGCATCACTGGCAAAGACACTCACTCCTTGATCAAGTTATAGCATTTGATTGTTCTAAAGTCAGTACTTTGTGTTCCTACACTTTTTTGGGACTTTAAAGAGTACAAAAAAATAAACAACTGGTTACACAGGTTTATCAATTATGTGAACACAATTTTAATCAAGATATTGTTGTTTTTATTTAAAGGGACAATCTAGTCAAAATTAAGCTTTTATCATTAAGACAGGGCATGCGATTTTAAGTAACTTTACATTTGACTTTTATCATCAAATTTGTTTGTTCTCTTGGTATTTATGTTTTTGCCCTTTAAAGCTGCCTCTTATCTCAGTGCATTTTGACAACTTTCACAGGCTAGACAGTGCTAGTTTATTGTGCTCACTCCTGTGGAGTTATTGTGGAGTCAGCGCTGATTTGCTAAAATGCATGTCTGTCAAAAGAACTGAGATAAGGTAATCATGTTGGTTTTGGCAAAACTGGGGCATGAGTAAAAAAGGACTTATTTATCTTTTTAAACAAAAAAATATTTCTGGGATAGATTGTCTCTTTAAATGAGCAATAGGTGGGGGTATTAATATATATATATATACACAATATTTGGATTTTATTACAGAAAAGTGATGGCAGAACCTCTTATGGAAAATTAAGAGATCTTTTTTGCAGGGCTTCATTTAAAACATAGACAATAAATGAAGTAGTTAGTTCTTTAAATGTTAAATAAATCTCAAAGGTTAAGTCTTTTGGCCCTGAAGGTTTTAATATGAGAACATTCTCACTGATGTCTTCTGCCATTATTTCTTATGAATGAAAGGGTAATTTTTCATCAAGAACATATATTTTGTTAATTTAATCCTGCCTTTTCTAAAAGATCCTTATAATAGGCATATATCATTGACAGGATCCCCTGCCTGAATTTTAAGGGATCCAATTGATTATTTCAGAAAATAAATTTACAGCTTGCATCCTTTCTGTAGTTCAAATAAGGATTAGGTAACTTGTAAATCCCATATGCCATATGGTGGACCAGAGAAGTAACAACTATGGGCCAGATTACAAGTGGAGCTCTATTTAACACTCCCGCTTGGGCATTAAAGGGACACTGAACCCAATTTGTTTTCTTTTGTGATTCAAATAGAGCATGCAATTTTAAGCAACTTTCAATTTTTTTCATATTATCAAATTTTCTTCATTCTCTTGGTATCTTTATTAAAAAAGCAAGAATGTAAGCTTAGATGTCGGCCCATTTTTGGTAAACAACCTTGGTTGTTCTTGCTGATTGGTGGATAAATTCAACCACCAATAAACAAGTGCTGTCCAGGGTCTGAACCAAAAATTCTCTGGCTCCTTAGCTTAGATGCTTTCTTTTTTAAATAAAGATAGCACGAGAACGAAGAAAATTGATAATAGGAGTAAATTAGAAAGTTGCTTAAAATTACATGCTCTATCTGAATCATGAATGAAAAAAATGTTGGTTCAGTTTACCTTAAACTGTGCTAGAAGTAAGTTTTTTGCGTCTATGTATCTATCTATCTTATATATATATATATATATATATATGTTTGTTGTTGAAAAGAGGACTTTTGTCCCTTTACGATACGATTGTCCCTTTAAATAAAAAAATGTTCTCAATTGTTACTAAATAATAGTTCCTACAGTTCACTTTAGATACAGTCCCACTTTGAATAAATTGTGGCAGTGAGATTTTCTGCTTACCAGGACAAACCCCAATCCTATGAGGTAAATTTTCAGCTCTTTGGGGGTAATGGTTAATCCACATTTATCCTCCAGTCCCAGGGTATTGTCTCTTCTTAGGGTCTCTTGTCCCAGACTGGTTCCAATCGGTGATATCAGAATAGTCTGTGTTGAATATTTGCTCCAATGGTATCTTTGGACTCTTATTCACTCTTTAATGTAGTGGTGAGAATCCTAGCCACTTCAGGAGTATGGAGTATTGGGGTCACGCTCCCCAGTGTAGAAACATATGAAAAGAAAAAAATTCACATAGCGTAGTACTGTAATTTTAAGAATTTTATCATACGCAGTCAATATTGCCCTTACATCAATTAACCTCAGTCCATGATGTGGTAAGATTATAGGCATAAGAAAATGGCATATATGTTTTATGCGGTGCTCCCAGCGAGTGTCTCTAGTACATATAGAGGTACTGGCAACATCTGAATACTTGTGGTTCACTACATATGAATCGTGGGAAAGTATTTATAGGGATTCAGTAAGGCCTTTTGTACCTATAGTGTCCTTGAAATTACGCAGTTTTTTACGCTGGAAGCAGTAATAGGTTTATGACCCACTGTTAGGCCCAATACATTAGAACATGTCAATACAAATAGTAATAATAAAAACTATACAAATCGTTTAAAAGAAACACAAAATTTGCTGTACTTCTTCTTCAGAGGAGTGTGGAATAACAGGGTATCCGGCTTGAAATTTAAAGGGAGCCAGGTGGGCGTGTTTTTTCTTTTTCCTAAGCGTGTGACGTTGCACGTCACGTACACAATGGCAGCCGTACTGTGTTTATGTTGCTATGGTAACCATCGTAAAGAATAGTGTACTTTGTGACAGAGGTCTAGCATTTAATTGTCATGCGTATCAGTGCGCTATTTCTATATTATTGATTTTCTCTTTTCAACAACAACACTGTATCACTATATCAATACTAAGGCAGCACGATCTATTATTGTATTTTTATTGTGAGCATAATCAGAATTAGGATACTGTGTTATCTATAGTAACACAATAGCAAAGGGAAAATTATTTTGCGGTCCTAAAAACACATACTGGGGGATATGTATCAAAGCGTCAACTATATTGTATTCGTGGGTGTCAATATGCTCGCCTAACATTGCCAAACATCGCGGCCACGGATCTCAATACAATCTCCATATTTATAAATAAAGCCGTCAAAAACACTTTCACCAAGTACGGGTCAATGAGCATCGGACTGTTGTTAACTAAAGTCATCTATGACGCTGCTATTCGTGTTTTTCCCAACTTTATACCATTTCACTAAACGCCGCCACTATACTAAAATTTTTAACCCCTATCCTTTCACTGCCGCAACCTAAATAAAATTAACCCCTATCCCGCCACTCCCTGCCACCGCCTCAACCTAAATAAAGTTATTAACCCCTATCCCGCCACTCCCCGACATCACCGCCAGTAGGGTTAAGTTTTTTTAATATGTAATTTAGTATAATAGTTAGGGTAGGTTAATTAATAGTTTAAAATTAGTTTATTTTAATTCTACAGGTAAGTTTTAATTTATATTAAGATAGGGATCTTGTAATTTTAATTTAGAGTTAAGGGGTTGTTAGGTTTAGGGGTTAATAGCTTAATTTATTTTTTGGCAATTTGGGGGCTTAGGGGTTAATAGGTTTAGTTAGTGGTGGTGATGTAGAAGGCCAGAGGTTTAGGGGTCAATATGTTTATTTAGTGGCGGCGGTGTCGGGGAGCGGCGGAATAGGGGTTAATACATTTTATTTAGGTTGCGGCGATGTCGGGTGCGGCAGATTAGGGGTGTTTAGACTCAGGGTTTATGTTACGGTGTTAGGTGTAAACAGAACTTGTTTTCTACCATAGAAATCAATGGGGTATATTTAATTGTCCTGCAGCATCGAACATAAGTTTTCGGTGCTTTCAGACTCACATTGATTTCTATGGCATCCGTGGCCTCAAGGGTGGTGGATTGAAAACCAGGTACGATGCGTCTGAATAGCCACGAGCGTACCTGTTAACTATTTGATAAATTGGAAAAAGTGTCAAATAGAGCCGAATGTACAGTATATTCAGAACATATGTAATGACATAAGCATTGATCTGCGTCAAATTGAGATTGTGGGATCGTATGATACATCACAAATTTCAACATTTGCCGATCTTGAGGCTTTGATAACTAAGTCGGATCAATCTCGCAACAATTACAATATGGAATTCCGGCGTATTTGCGTTTGACACTTTGATAGATAGGCCCCACTCTATAAACCAAAGAATTATATGAGTAGGTTTAGCGCTAGTGACGTTTCTTGAATTACACACTTAGAACATGTTCCCCTATTTGAAGAACATTGGAATGTGAAATATTTACAGTGAATACACAAAATAACACTTTATTAAAAATGAATATTGTTAAAATATGTTTTACATATTTTCCTCTGCTTAACTGCAAAGGGCTCCAATCACTTATATATGTATACATATGTATTTGTGTATATATGTCTGTAAATACATATATACACCTAAATAAATATGTATAAATATTTTAACACCTGAGACCTCATATCTTTGAGCCCTTATAACTTTTTTGTGCTATTATGATAGTGCTATTATGAGTGTAAACTGTGATTTTAAATGTATTTTTGATGTGTTTTGTGACTTTTTTGTTTCAGTAAACAGTTAACCAGAGATCTGAGGTTGCGCTAACCCAACGCTGATTAACTTCAATTGTGTTTTAGCGACCGCATTTACTTTCAGCTTGTAATATGAGTGAAAAACATGATGCACGCAAACAGTTGTGATAAACCCCTTTTCACCCATGCACAACAGTTAGTGATGCACTCGTAATCTAGCCCTATACTGGCACTATTTTTTATGAGCAACCTGATCTGAGAAAGCTCATGGAATGAAAAATTATTTCTTTTTTGAGACAGAGGTAGAGCTTAAAGGGACAGTCAACACCAGATTTTCTGTTGTTTAAAAAGATAGATAATCCCTTTATTACCCATTCCGCAGTTTTGCATAACCAACACAGTTACAATATTACACATTTTACATTTTACCATATAGGGGTGAGTCACAATCCTTTGTTTATGTAGTAACTTTTCTACAAAATTCACCATTATAGTCTACAGGGATTTTTGAAGATAAATCATTTGAAAAGCTCTAAAGATAATGCCCCTATACCACTAAACTGTACCACTGTTTATCACTGTGGTAAACTATATCACTGTTTATCATTGTGAAATATTGTTGTCAGGTAAACTGTACATAAATTGTACGATATCAAAATATTAAAGGTAACTTGGTCCAAAAAAATGTCAACCGCAAATATGCTGGAATTCTGCAGCGTAATTGTGGCAAGCTTAATTCTACCTAGTTATAAAAGCCTACAGACCGGCAAAAGTTGAAATCTGTGACGTAACATACAATACGACACAGATCGATGCTTACGTCATTACAGATGTTCCGAATACACATTCGGCTCTATTTGACACTTTTTCAAAGTTATCAAATAGTTAACCGGCACACTTGCGGCTATTCAGGCCCAGCGTACACGGTTTTCAATCCGCCACCCTGGAGGCCGCGGATGCCATAGGAATCAATGGGAGTCTGAAAGCAGCGAAAGCTTATGTTCAATGCTGCCAGATATCCCATTGATTTCTAAGGTAGCAAACCACTAAAGTTTACACCTAACACCCTAACATAAACCCTGAGTCTAAACACCCCTAATCTGCCGCCCCGACCCCGCTGCAACTAAATAAAAGTATTAACTCCCATCCCCCACTCCCGGACCCCACCACAACTAAATAAAAGTATTAACCCCTAAACCCCTGGTCTCCCACATCACTACCACTAACTAAACCTATTAACCCCTAAACCACCAGCCCCCCACATCGCCATAAACTAAATTAAGCTATAAAACCCCTAAACCTAACAACCCGATAACTTTACATTAAAGTTACAACATCCCTATTTTATAATAAATTAAAACTTACCTGTAGAATTAAATTAAACTATATTAAACTATTAATTAACCTACCCTAACTATTATACTACAATTACATTAAACTACCAAATAAATTAACTATATTACATATTAAAAAAAAAAACCTAACCCTACTCAAATTATTTAAATCTACAATAAAAAATTACTAAGTTACAAAAAAAAAACTAAGTTACAAAAAAAACAAACCATGGTATCAAAAATAAAAACGAATTAGACCTAATCTAATAGCCCTATCAAAATAAAAAAGCCCCCACAAAATAGAAAAAACCCTAGCCTAAAATAAACTACCAATGGCCCTTAAAAGGGCCTTTTGCGGGGGCATTGCCCCAAAGAAATCAGCTCTTTTGCATGTAAAGAAAAATACAAACACCCCCCAACAGTAAAACCCACCACCCACACAACCAACCCCCCCAAATAAAAAACCCTATCTAAAAAACCTAAAATCCCCATTGCCCTGAAAAGGGCATTTGTATGGGCATTGCCCTTAAAAGGGCATATAGCTCTTTTACTGCCCAGACCCTACTCTAAAAATAAAACCCACCCAAAAAACCCTTAAATAAACCTAACACTAAACTTTGACAATCCACTTACAGTTCTTGAAGTTCCGCTTATAGGATCCATCCAGCTGGCAAGAAGTCTTCATCTGGACGGCCTCTTCCATCTTGATCCATCCAACGAGGAGCGGGTCCATCCTGAAGACATCCGGTGCGGAGCGGGTCCATCCTGAAGACATCCGACCAGGAGCTCCTCTTCAATAGAGCTGCTAAAATCCTGATTGGAACAGCCAATGGGATGAGAGCTGATCAAGTCCTATTGGCTGATTGGAACAGCCAATAGGATTTTAGCGGCTCTAATCCTATTGGCTGATTGGAACCTTTCAGCCAATAGGAATGCAGGGGACGCCATCTTGGATGACGTCACTTGCATTCAAGATCCAGTTTACGGCGGAAACCATATTGAAGAGGAGCTCCTCGACAGATGTCTTCAGGATGGACCCGCTCCTCACCGGATGTCTTCAGGATGGACCCGATCCGCGCCGGATGGATGAAGATGGAAGAGGCCGTCCGGATGAAGACTTCTTGCCGGCTGGATGGATCCTTCAAGCGGAACTTCAAGAACTGTAAGTGGATCGTCGGGGGTTACTGTTAGGTTTATTTAAGGGGTTTTTGGGTGGCTTTTATTTTTAGAGTAGGGTCTGGGCAGTAAAAGAGCTAAATGCCCTTTTAAGGGCAATGCACATACAAATGCCATTTTAAGGGCAATGGGGAGCTTAGGTTTTTTAGATAGGGTTTTTATTTGTGGGGGTTGGTTGTGTGGGTGGGGGGGTTTTACTGTTGGGGGGTGTTTGTATTTTTCTTTACAGGTAAAAGAGCTGATTTCTTTGGGGCAATGCCCCGCAAAAGGCCCTTAATAGTTTAATTCAATTCTACAGGTAAGTTTTAATTTATTATAAGATAGGGATGTTGTAATTTTAATGTAAAGTTAGCGGGTTGTTAGGTTTAGGGGTTAATAGCTTAATTTAGTTTATGGCGATGTGGGGGGCTGGTGGTTTAGGGGTTAATATGTTTAGATAGTGGTAGTGATGTGGGAGGCCAAGGAGTTTAGTGGTTAATACTTTTATTTAGTTGCGGTGGGGTCCAGGAGCGGCGGGATAGGGGTTATTAACATTATGTAGGTGGCGGCGGGGTCCGGGACGGCGGGATAGGGGTTAATAACATAGGAGCGGCGGGATAGGGGTTAATATTTTTATCTAGTTGCGGTGGGGTCCGGGAGCGGCGGAATAGGGGCCTTTAGTGACAGGGTATTAATAAAGTTTGAAAAAAGCCGAATAGCAGCGAGATCGATGACTGTTAGTTAACAACAGTCTGCTGCTCATCGCCCTGTACTTGGTGCGCGGCTTTTTGCCGGCTTTTTTATATATATGGAGAGCGTATTTAGGTCAGTGGCCGCAATGTTAGGCGAGTGTATTGGTGGCGTTGAATGCAACAAAGTTGACGGCTTGATAGATAAGCCCCATAAACTGTCTTTGAAATTAAATCTGATGCAGAGAAGTAGTAACATATATACGGCTAGATTACGAGTTTTTGTCGGTAAGGCTGTGCGGTGCTAACGAGACTTTTTTTCTTACCGCTCACTTAAGCCAACTCTGGTATTACAAGTTTTCTTCAAGCCGGCGTTAGCCTCAGAAAAGTGAGCGTTGAGCAAAATTTAGCTCCACATCTCACTGTAATACCAGAGTTGCTTACGGTAGCGGTAAACTGGCAAAACGAAAAAAAAAAATAACACTTGCAAAAAAGCAGCATTCAGCTCCTAACGCAGCCCCATTGTTTCCTATGGGGAAAGAAAAGTTATGTATTCACCTAACATGAACCCCGAGTCTAAACACCCCTAATCTTACACTTATTAATCCCTAATCTGCCGCCCCCGACATCGTCGCCACCTACATTATATTATTAACCCCTAATCTGCCGCTCCGGACACTGCCGCCACGTACATTATCCCTATGAACCCCTAATCTACTGCCCTCAACATTGCCGAACCCTACATTATATTTATTAAAGCCTAATCTGCCCCCCCAACATCGTCAAAACTATATTAAATTTATTAACCCCTAATCTGCCGCCGCCAACGTTAACCCCTAAACCTAAGTCTAACCTCAACCCTAACACCCCCTAATTTAAATATAATTTAAATAACACAAAATAAAATTACTACTATTAAATAAATGAATCCTATTTAAAACTAAATACTTACCGATAAAATAAACCCTAAGCTAGCTACAATATAACTGATAGTTACATTGTAGCTAGCTTAGGATTTATATTTATTTTACAGGCAACTTTGTATTTATTTTAACTAGGTAGAATAGTTATTAAATAGTTATTAACTATTTAATATCTTCCTAGTTAAAATAAGCACAAATTTACCTGTAAAATAACACTACACTATCATTAAATTAATTAAATAAATTTCCTACAATTACCTACAATTAAATACAATTAAATTAAATAAACTAAAGTACAAACCCCCCCACACTAAATTACAGAAAATAAAAAAAGAATTACAATTACAAAAACTAATTATACCTAATCTAATCCCCCTAATAAAATAAAAAGCCCCCCAAAATAATAAAATTCCCTACCCTATACTAAATTACAAATAGTCCTTAAAAGGGCCTTTTGCAGGGCATTGCCCCAAAGTAATCAGCTCTTTTACCTGTTAAAAAAAATGCAATACCCCCCAACTTTAAAACCCACCACCCATACACCCAACCCTACTCTAAAACCCATCCAATCCCCCCTTAAAAAAACCTAACACTACCCTTTTGAAGATCACCCTACCTTGAGCCATCTTCACCCAGCCGGGCACAGAGGGGCAGAAGTCTTCCTCCGATCCGGCCAGAAGAGGACATCCAGATTGGCAGATTGGAACAGCCAATAGAATGTGAGCTCAATCTTATTGACTGATTGGATCAGCCAATAGGATTTTTCCTAACTTAATTCCGATAGGCTGATAGGATTCTATCAGCCAATCGGAATTGAAGGAACGCCATCTTGGATGACGTCACTTAAAGGAACCTTCATTCAGTCGCCATCGGATGGAAGAGGATGCTCCGCGTCGGGTGTCTTCAAGATGGACCCGCTCTGCTCCGGATGGAAGAAGATGCCTCCTGGATGAAGCCTTCTGCTGGTCTGGATGTCCTTTTCTGGCCAGATCAGATGAAGACTTCTGCCCCTCTGGACATCCACTCGTGCCCAGCTGGGTGAAGACCGCTCAAGGTAGGGTGATCTTCAAGGGGGTAGTGTTAGGTTTTTTTAAGGGGCAATTGGGTGGGTTTTAGAGTAGGGTTGGGTGTGTGGGTGGTGGGTTTTAATGTTGGGGGGGTATTGTATTTTTTTAACAGGTAAAAGAGCTGATTACTTTGGGGCAATGCCCCGCAAAAGGCCCTTTTAAGGGCTATTTGTAATTTAGTATAGGGTAGGGAATGTTATTAATTTGGGGGGCTTTTTTATTTTATTAGGGGGATTAGATTAGGTGTAATTAGTTTTAAAAAAAAATTATTATTTTTTTATTTTCTGTAATTTAGTGTTGTTTTTTTTGTACTTTAGTTTATTTAATTTAATTGTATTTAATTGTAGGTAATTTAATTAAATAGTTTTTAATGATAGTGTAGTGTTAGATGTAATTGTAATTTAGGTTAGGATTTATTTTACAGTTAAATTTGTACTTATTTTAACTAGGAAGTTATTAACTATTTAATAACTATTCTACCTAGTTAAAATAAATACAAAGTTGCCTGTAAAATAAATATAAATCCTAAGCTAGCTACAATGTAACTATCAGTTATATTGTAGCTAGTTTAGGGTTTATTTTATCGGTAAGTATTTAGTTTTAAATAGGATTAATTTATTTAATAGTAGTAATTTTATTTTGTGTTATTTAAATTATATTTAAGTTGGGGGGGTTAGACTTAGGGTTAGACTTAGTTTTAGGGGTTAATGAATTTAATATAGTAGCGGCGACGTTGGGGGTGGCAGATTAGGGGTTAATAAATTTATTAAAGTGGTGGCAATGTCCGGTCGGCAGATTAGGGGTTAAACATTTTAGTTAAGTGTTTCTGATGTGGGGGGCCTCGGTTTAGGGGTTAATAAATTTATTAAAGTGGTGGCAATGTCCGGTCGGCAGATTAGGGGTTAAACATTTTAGTTAAGTGTTTCTGATGTGGGGGGCCTCGGTTTAGGGGTTAATAGGTAGTTTATGGGTGTTAGTGTACTTTTTAGCACTTTAGTTAAGATTTTTATGTTACAGCGTTAGCCCATAAAACTCTTAACTACTGACTTTTAAATGCGGTAGGAGTCTGGACAGGAGAGGGTCTACCGCTCATTTTTTCAAGCAATAGTAATACCAGTGTTATGAAAATCCCATTGAAAAGATAGGATATGCAAATGACGTAAGGGGATTTGAGGTATGCGAAAATCGCGGAAAAAAGTGAGCGGTACACCTGTACCTGCCTGACTCGTAATACCAGCGGGCATTAAAAAGCAGCGTTGGGACCCCTGCTTTTTAAGGCTTACACAAGACTCGTAATCTAGCCGATAGTGTTTCCTTATTGCATCTTGGAATTAAAATTTGATTTATTTTTCTTAAAAGCATATACAAATATTTGTAATCAAGATGTAAACTAATGTAAAAGAAATATTTGGTGCAATTTTTCAAAGAATAAAATATTTCTAATTAATTTTGCTTCTTTTTTTAAAAAAATAGTTGTACTAGCACAATATTGTGAATCTGAAACTATGCACGTCTTTTCTTTCAACAGTTATAAGTGTGGGTGAAGGAGGATTCTGGGAAGGAAATGCTAAGGGACGCACTGGCTGGTTCCCTTCAGACTGTGTTGAAGAAATAGCCACAAAACCCCAGGAAGGAAAACAAGGTACCGTATTTTTCTCATTAGAACAAAATTACCATTTCATTTGGGTTATTAACTACCTAATGAAGTGAAATAAATATATGCTGAAATCATTGTAAAAGTTGCCTATAAAATAGCCACAGGGAATGGTCTTCACAAAATGATGCAATTTAAAGAAGCTTTGTGTAATTCAAGACTCCATTGACCTAAAAATAATCATGGTGGTTTTTTTAAAGTGAACGTATCACAGGTATTTATTTTGAATACATTTTGTGGTTATCTGACTTAATAGTGCACTAAATACTAGTGTATGGTGGAAATTGTTTATGAAGATAAAATGAGTTTCAGTAAATACAAACAGCAATCTACTGGTACCTTTAATAAACAGATATGAGCTTGAGGAAGTTATACCTTTATCATTTCAAGTGTGTCAAGATATATACTGTATATATGAAATATTTGTGTGTTTTTTTAAGTTTGGAACAAAGTTATGCAATAGTTTAATCAATGAGCATAACAAGAATTTACTGATCAAATGACATTTCAGTGAGGTCCTCTCTGACATTCTCTACATCTCTGTCCGCTGTCTGCTGACCCAAAAGAAGGCAGCAAAATTGAAGTGCAATTGCCTATGTTTTCTTGGTCCATTCCCAATTGAACTTAACTCTTCTCTTTCCTTTTTTTTGTTACAAAAATTGTATTGTATTGCGTGAGTTCATGGGTAGAGAATTCAAGGCTTTTAAACCTTTGGGGCTAGATTACAAATGGAGCTCTTAATATCGCTTGCACGCAAGTGATATTAACGCTCCACTGAGTAATACCAGCAAATGCTAATGTGTGCTGGTATTACAAGTTAAGCGCAATGCGAACGCGAGCTCACATTCACATTACTAGGAAGCATTGAGCTCAGAGATGGCATCAGAACCTAAGACTTTGAATCCCTCACCTTGGTGATGGGTGAAGGATAAGTTGCATGTATCATCATTTGGAGATGTATATACACATATTAACACATAAATATATACACAGTTCCTATAGACCCCAATATGCAATGGCACTTTTCTGTGCTTTTTTTTTTTCTAACACCCGGCACCCACCAACATTACCCCCAAAATACTGCCTAGTGCAGTTATTTTATTAAAAAATAAAAATGGTACAATGTTTATAACTTAATAAAATAAACTACACTGTATTTTTGGGGCATAACTATAAAATTAACCAGAGATCTGATCTCTGGTTAATCTTACGAGCGTTAATTGCTACCATGAGCTTGCAGCAGCAATAACTAGCCACTTATTAAAAAAAGAGAGAAAAACTGGCAATTTTGCCTATTTGCGGGTGCTTGATAAATTAGCGCTCCACTTGTAATCTAGCCCTTGATTGGAAGCATAACTCTGGCATTACTATTAGTTTTGTAGCATTTAATATTTTATTATTATTATTCTTTATTTATAAAGCGCCAACAGATTCCGCAGCACTGCACATGGGTACAAGGATAAAAGTACAACAGAGAAACAATACAATAAGAGACAAAATTTTGCAGACAAATACAGGGGGAATTAAGGGCCCTATTACAGTGGGAACTTACAATCTAGATGGGTAGGAGGATGGGAAACAGGAGGTGGGGACTGCAAAGGTGAGAATGATGTTAGTGAGGAGATAGATGAGGGCAACTGTTAGGTAAGTGAAGTTCATTTGTTAATGAGTCGGGTGATAAGCTTCCCTGAACAAAAAGTCTTTAGGGATCGTTTAAAGGAGGAGAGGTTAGGGGAAAGTCTGACAGCTCGAAGAAGTGCGTTCCAGAGGGTTGGTGCCACACGAGAAAGGTCCTGTAGTCTAGCATGAGAGGACGTGATGGTAGAAGACGCAAGAAGCAGGTAATTGTTGAATCTTAGGGGACGGGCTGGAGTATATTTGCTGATGAGTGAGGACAGGTAGGGTGGGGCAGCATTGGTGAGGGCTTTGTAGGTCAGGGTGAGAATTTTGAATTCAATTCTGCTGTGAATGGGGAGCCAGTGAAGGGACTCACATAGAGGTGCAGCAGAAACAGCGTTGAGAGAGGTGGATTAGCCTTGCAAATGCATTTTGGATGGATTGAAGGGAAGAGAGGCGGGAGAGAGGGAGGCCAGGTAGTAAGTTATTACATTAGTCAAGTCAGGAAATTACCAGGGAGTGGATAAGCTGTTTAGTAGTTTCAGCACTCAGAAACAGATGAATTTTGGAGATATTCAGTAGGTGGTTGCGGCAGGATGAAGAGAACAATTGGATGTGGGGAATGAAGGACAGATTTGAGTCAAGTGTGACTCCAAGGCAGCGGACTTGGGATGATGGGGAGATAGTGGTGCTGCCAACAGTGATGGAAAAATTAGAAACTGGAGTAGAGTTAGAGGAGGGGATTAGAAGTAATTCGGTCTTGGACATGTTTATTTTTAGGTGGTAAGAGGCCATCCAGGAGAAAATGCCATATAAGCAATTGCTGATGTGAGAATTTACAGAAGAGAGTGCAGGGGTGGAAAGGTAGATCTGGGTATCATTAGCATGATAGTTGAAGCCATAGCTGTTGATGAGTTTACCCAGTAAAGAAGTGTAAATAGAGAAGAGTAGAGGACCCAGGACAGAGCATTGAGGTACTCCAACAGACAGAGGCAATGGAGAGGAGGAGTCACCAGTAAAAGAGACAGATAAGGATCTATTAAAGAGATAGGAGTGAATCCAGGAGAGGGCATTGTCACAGAGCCCAAGAGAGCTGAGAGTCCATAGGAGAAGGGGATGGTCAACAGTGTCAAAGGCAGCAGAGAGGTTAAGTCATATGAGTATAGAGTAGTAGCCATTGTTTTTAGCAGAAAGGAGATTGTTAGTAACCATGGTGAGGGCAGTCCGGTTGAGTGTTGGGGATGGAAGCCAGATTGCAGGGGGTTGAGCAATGAGTTGGAGGACAAGAAGTGGGTTAGGCGACCAAAAGCTGTTTTTTCAAGGATTTTTTAAGCTAGCGGAGCAGTGATATGGGGCGGTAGTTTGCAAGAGAGTTAGGGTCAAGGGAGGGTTTTCTGAGGATGGGGGTGACCTTTGCATGCTTGAAGGAGGCAGGGAATGAGCCAGTAGAAAGAGATAGGTTGAATATATGAGTAAGAGCTGGCGTGAGGGTGGGAGACAGAGAAGGTATTAGATGTGAAGGAATAGGGTGAAGTGGGCAGGTAATGAGGTGTGAGGAAGACAATAGGGAAGCCACCTCACTCTCAGTGGTTGGGAGGAGGGTGAAAAGAGTGGCAGAGGGGGTGACTGTGAGCGAAGTTGGGAGATTGCAGGCTTGTGTTGGGATGTTTCTTCGGATGGTAAATGTTTTATTGAAAAAGTAGTCAGCCAGGTCTTGAGCACTGAATGCAGATGAGGGGGGGGGTGCAGGTGGGTAGAGGAGAGATTTGAAAATGGAGAAGAGCCTTTTAGGGTTTGAGGAGTGAGTGGACATAAGAGAAGAGAAGTAGGTTTGCTTAGCTAGGTGAAGGGCAGAGGTGTATGAGTTAAGAATTAACTTATAGTGCATGAAATCAGGTTCAGAGCGGGATTTCCTCCAGGAACGATCAGCAGTGTGGGAGCATTTTTGCAGGTGGCGTGTTTGTTGGGAGTGTCAGGGCTGGAGCTGACTACGTGGGGCTTTGTGAAGTTGGGGCGGAGCGAGAGACAAGTGCAAAGGAGAGGGTATTGTTATAGTGGGTTATAGCAAAGTCAGGGCAGGATATCATGGAAGTGTGGGGGAGGCATATTTGAATAAGGTTGGAGAGTTGGGGAGGGTCTACAGTGTGCATATTTCTACAGGTGCAGGGGCGAGGGGGGGGGAGTAGGTTTAGCCTGTATATTAAGATTAAAGGTGAGCAGTCTGTCTGTCCTACATACTCCTTCCTGTCTGGAGGGATTTGACCCCCTCCCCCACAATTTTCAAAAATAGCATACAGGAAAAGGGAGCAAATTAAATAATGCATGTACATTGTATATTTTTTCTCAAAGATTAACATAACTAAACATATTATGCCATATTATTATTATTTTTAGCTTAATGTATTTTTAAATGAAAGTTAAAATACTTGAGATCATACAATCTACTTTTCCTTTTGATAACTTTTGTTTCTTTTTCCACTGGTTGTAAAACAAGTGTCTGGTTCTACAACACTAGGCTTATGTTGTTCATACGAACTGCTTTTATTTGAGTTTAGAGTCTCAAAAAGGTAATTTTATTATATTTAAAGAGAGAGTCTTTTCTGCATGTTTTGTATATTTTTAAACTTTCATTATTAAAGTTTTTTCAGTCCTTCACCTCACGAGTGCTCAGATTTCTGATTTATAATAGAATTTTTATTGTTTTATATATATTTTAAAATGTGAGTCCCTCTGACACATACATTTTGCACCCTTGTAGTTGTTATCAGAGGTGAGAGTGCACATCATTGGGAGTATATCTATCTATCTATCTATCTATCTATCTATATATATATATATATATATACAGTATATATATATATATATATATATATATATATATATATACACACACACACAAAAGTAAATACATATTTTTGTCCAAAGGGGAGAAATAAAATCCTTTTTTAATGACGAACGAACAAAGCAAATGCATGTGCAAAAAACATAAAAAAAGATTTAATTTGTTCATGGTAACGACCATTACTCTACTGGCTGTAAAGGTTTTCTTAAAAGTATTTTTTACAGGCGGAAGCTTCAAAAAGTTACACTATAGTGGGAAAGATTTTGAAAGTTCAAATTTACACTATTCAGTAACAAATTAGCAGTTGATTGATTCTGTTGTCAGCTCTGTCCTGTCAAAAACTCCAAGTTGTCGAAATCTCCAATTACACATTACGGAGACATGGGCCAATCAGATGGGCACTGTAAATCAGCATCAGCGCCTATCTTCACTATCTATTTTTGCCTCCGCCTAGGGGGTTCAAGGGTGGGCGATGCCCCCCTATTAAGCCTCATTCCCCAAGGTTCCTTTGGGGTTGATGCCATAGGATCAGCGGGGCTCCCCCTAACAGAGGCAAAAACAAATAGTGAAAATGGGAGAGTCACCGAAAGTGACGTAATTGGAGATTTTTTGAAAGAACAAGCTCCTCTTTTGTTCTTGCCCAATTTTGACTCCACTAAAAAAATGTAAAGAATAAAAAAAATAAAATCTGGTTGCAAACAGTAGCATCAGCTACTAATTTAAAGGGACAGTAAAGTCATAATTAGATATTCATGATTTAGATAGAGAAAACAAATTTTAAGAAATTTCCAATTTAAATCTATTATTTCATGTGCTTCCTTCTCTTGTTATCCTTTGCTGAAAGATTTATCTAGGTAAGCTCAGGAGCAGCTGGTACCTAGGTTCTAGCTGCTAATTGGTGACTGCATATACAGTATAAACCGATTGTCATTGGCTCACCCATGTGCTCAGTTAGAAACCAGTAGTGCATTGCTGCTCCTTCAACAAATGATACCAAGAGAATGAAGCACATTTGATAAAAAAAAATGTAAACTTGAAAGTTGTTTAAAATTGTATGTTCTTCAATAACACACTGGGGATCTCTCCTCTGGGTCTCACATTCACGCAGATGTTTTTTTGTATAAAAAAGCAGGAAAAGCAATCCCCCCAGGATAAATTAGTGATCCTCTCAATCTTAGCTGCTAGAAACTTAATAACCAGGTGCTGGAAGAAACATAGGGCCCCCACAATATCAGAAGTAAAAAATTATCTTAAAAAACAATGCATGTTAGAACAGAGAGATACTAATGTAAGCAACGAGGAAGATATCAAGGTATTTTTCAAGAAATGGTCAGCATTTATCAAAAGCTTTCCAGACAATGAAATAGAGCATTTGATCTTTCCATTTAGAAACTCAGAGCTGGTGCAATTAAATGCCTGGTAGTGGGGGGGGGGAGGGGAGAGAGAAGTTCCCCCTCTTACACTTTTTTTTTTTTTCTCCCCTTTGCTTAGTTTTGTTAGGTTTCGTTTTATTTGGTTTTTGTTCCTTATTAAACTGTTTAGAATAATTTGTTTTTTCTTTTGATTCAGTTGTTAAAAATATAAAAATCCAACAACATGGTTAGTTAAACTGTACATGACAAGTAATATTCTTATAAAATACAGGCTGATGCATGTCTCGAATAGAATAGGCATGTACATATTTTAGTTAAGATGCATATATTATTATATCACATGCTCATAATATAGTGAACTCCACCACCAGAGCATGTTGTTCTTGTAAAAGTGGTATACTTGAAGTACAATGTAACACTGTGCATTATCAGAATGTTTCTTTTTCTCTTTCATTTATTTTGCCCTGCGAGGCATAAGGATCTGTACAGTGTCCCTGCTTTTTGTGTTTATGTGTTGGAAACAAATAAAAGATTATAAAAATTGTATGTTCTACCTAAATCATGAAAGAAAAATTTTGGGTTTCATGTCCCTTTAACTTTTTTTACGTTAAAGCAGAGAGAGAGAGAGAGAGAGAGAGAGAGAGAGAGAGAGAGAGAGAGAGAACTCATATGTCTATTTCCATACCAAGGTATACAGTAAGAACGAACCATAAATGTTTATAAATAAATAGACATAAACAAAACAATTCCAGGACATCCTGAACTACATATACTGTACCTCTACATCTTTCTATCTATCTATCTATCTATCTATCTATCTATCTCTATTTACACACATTTCTGATTTACTCTCCTCTTTCTGCAGTGTCTGTTCAGAATTACTTGGCCAGGTATAACTATCAACATTCAGCTTGCTATTATATATCTATATTTTTTTCTTACTATAATGCCAACATATTATATAACACTTAACAAACATCTTACAACAGTAAATGAGGAGGTATAACAAATTACATTATTAACTGTACATCAGGGACATACCAGGAAGTCACTGTACCCAGGAAGAGATTTAAACAGGGCCATGACTTCTTCTATCCCAAAAAACATTTAACTCATTGTGTGTAACTATAGGCAGACATTATCTATCTATCTATCTAATCTGTCTGTCTGTCCTACATACACCTTCCTGTCTCGGGAGATTTGACCCCCTCCCCCACGATTTTCAAAGATAACATACAGGAAAAGGGAGTAAATTAAATAATGTACATTGTATATTTTTTTCTCAATGATTAACATAACTAAACATATTATGCCATATTATTATTATTTTTAGCTTAATGTATTTTTAAATTAAAGTTAAAATACTTGCAAAGGATAGAGATCATACAATCTACTTTTCCTTCTGATATCTTTTTGTTACTTTTTCCTCTGGTTGTGTCTGGTTCTACAACACTAGGCTTAGCTTGTTCATACAAACTGCTTCTGTTTAAATTTAGAGTCTCAAAAAACATAATTTATGTAAGAACTTACCTGATTAATTAATTTCTTTCATATTGGCAAGAGTCCATGAGCTAGCGACGTATGGGATTTACAATCCTACCAGGAGGGGAAAACTTTCCCAAACCTCAAAATGTCTATAAATACACCCCTCACCACACCCACAATTCAGTTTAACGAATAGCCAAGTAGAGGGGTAAAAAAATAAGAAGTAAAAAAGCATACAAAAAGAGGAACTGGAAATAAAATTGTGCTTTTATACAAAAATCATAACCACTATAAAAAAGGGTGGGCCTCACGGACTCTTGCCAATATGAAAGAAATTAATTTATCAGGTAAGTTCTTACATAAATTATGTTTTCTTTCATGTAATTGGCAAGAGTCCATGAGCTAGTGACGTATGGGATATAAATACCCAAGATGTGGGAGACCACTGAAGAGTCACTAGAAACAGCTGAAAAAACTAAATCCACAAAAAATAAGTCTCTCATAAATTCCACATACATTTCAAGAATAAAACTTAAATCATATGCAGAAGAATCAAACTGAGGCAGCTGCCTTAAGAACTTTTCTACCAAAGACTGCTTCAGAAGGAAATACATCAAAATGGTAACATTTTGTAAATGTATGCAAAGTAAACCAAGTTGCTGCTTTGCAAATCTGATCAACCGAAGCTTCATTCTTAAAAGACCAAGAAGTGGCGACTGATCTAGTAGAATGAGCTGTAATTCTCTGAGGCAGAGACTTTCCCGCCTCCAAATAAGCCTTGTGAATCAAAAGCTTAACCAAGATGCCAAAGAAATGGCAGAGGCCTTCTGACCTTTCCTAGGACCAGAAAAAACAACAAATAGACTAGAAGTTTTCCTGATATCTTTAGTAGCTTCAACATAATATTTCAAAGCTCTTACAACATCCAAAGTATGTAAAGATCTTTCAAGAGTATTTTTAGGATTAAGACACAAGGAAGGAACAACAATTTCCCTACTAATGTTGTTAGAATTCACAACCTAAGGAAGAAATTTAAATAAAGTCTGCAAAACAGCCTTATCCTGATGGAAAATCAGAAAAGGAGACTCACAAGAGAGAGCAGACAATTCAGAAACTCTTCTAGCTGAAGAGATAGCCAAAAGAAACAACACTTTCAAAGAAAGTAGTTTAATATCCAAAAAATGCATAGGCTCAAAAGGAAGAGCCTGCAAAGCCTTCAAAACCAAATTAAGACTCCAAGGAGGAGAGATTGATTTAACAACAGGCTTGATATGAACCAAAGCCTTAACAAAATAGTGAATATCAGGAAGTTTAGGAATCTTTCTATGGAATAAAACAGAAAGAGCAGAGATTTGTCCCCTCAAGGTACTTTTAGACACACCTTTATCCAAACCATCCTGAAGTAACGGTAAAATTCTAGGAATCCTAAAAGAATGCCAAGAGAATTTGTAAGAAAAACACCATGAAATATAGGTTTTCCAAACCCGATAATAAATCTTCCTTGAAACAGACTTACGAGCCTGTAGCATAGTATTAATCAGAGTATGAGTCAGAGAAACCTCTATGACTAAGTAATAAGCGTTCAATTTCCATACCTTCAAATTTAGCGATTTAGGATCCTGATGGAAAAACTGCCCTTGAGACAGAAGGTCTGGCCTTAAAGGAAGTGGCCAAGGTTGGCAACTGGACATCTGGACAAGATCTGCATACCAAAACCTGTGAGGCCATGCTGGTACTATCAGAAACACATGCGATTGTTCCAATATGATAGTGGAGATCACCCTTGGAAGAAGAACTAGAGGCGGAAAAATATAAGCAGGTTGGTAAAACCAAGGAACTGCTAGCGCATCCACCATCTCCGCCTGAAAATCACTGGACCTGGAAAGGTACCTGGGAAGCTTCTTGTTTAGATAGGAAGCCATCAGATCTATTTCGGGGAGACAGAACATCTGTACAATCTGACAAAATACATCTGGATGGAGAGACCACTCCCCTAGATGTAAAGACTGATGACTGATATAATCTGCTTCCCAATTGTCTACACTTGGGATATGTATTGCAGAAATTAGACAGGAGTTAGATTCCGCCCAAGAAAGTATTTGAGATACTTCTTCCATCGCTAAAGGACTGCAAGTCCCCCCTTGATGATTAGCATATGCCACAGATGTGATATTGTCTGTCTGAAAATGAATGAATGATTCTCTCTTTAATAGAGGCCAAACCTGAAGAGTCCTGAAAATAGCATGGAGTTCTAAAATATTGATTGGTAACCTCGCCTCTTGAAGATTCCAAACTCCTTGTGCTGTCAGAGACCCCCAGACAGCTGTCCAACCTGTGAGACTTGCATCTTTTGAAATCACAGTCCAGGAAAAACAAACAAAAGAGCCTCCTTGAAGAATCCGATGATGGTCCAACCACCAGGACAGAGAGAGTTGAATGTTGGGATTTAAGTATATCAACTGTGAGTATAATCCCTGCACCATTGATTTAGCATGCAAAGCTGCAGAGGTCTCATATAAAAACGAGCAAAGGGAATCGTGTCCGATGCTTCAGTCATGAGACCTAAAACTTCCATGCACATAGCCACTGAAGGGAATGATCGAGACTGAAGGTTTCGACAGGTAGAAACCAATTTCATTTGTCTCTTGTCTGTAAAATAAGTAGGAAAGGTTGGCACAATGCTGGCAGATAAAACATCAACACATCAAAATCAATCTTCAAAAATTCAGGACCAGTAATCCTCAAAGCACGGTGTCAAACACAATGCGGTTCTTATTCCCCCCCCACCTCCTATGCAGGAACAAAGTACCTTGGAATTGATACAGCATGCTTCACATACAACTGGACAAAACTTTCCGGTGCTGTACAGGGACCTGAATATCACTGTACAGCAAATTTTGGGAAATTGGTCACTGTAAGTGGTTACAAAATTAACACCTTGAAAATTAGACTGTGCCTCACTGGGGACTTTCTCCTCCAGAAGTGAAGCCCTTGGTAACATCTCTACCTTTTTTCTGGCTTCTTTGATATGAATACTTCTGTATTTGCGTTCTCTTAGCACAGGCTAAGAGAACGCAAATACAGTAGTATTCATATCAAAGAAGCCAGAAAAAAGGTAGAGATGTTACCAAGGGCTTCACTTCTGGAGGAGAAATTCCCCAGTGAGGCACAGTCTAATTTTCAAGGTGTTAATTTTGTAACCACTTACAGTGACCAATTTCCCAAAATTTGCAGTATCATCAAAAGACATTTTCCTTTGCTAGCGGCAGATGATCAACTTAAAGATGCAGTAAAGAAGGGGATTAGATGTAGCTATAGGAAAAGTCAAACTTTAGGTAATATCCTATCCCCAACCCAACTTAAACAGGCTGAAAGGCCTGAGAGCTCCTGGTTATCCCATAAAGGAATGTTTAGGTGTGGGCACCGCAAGTGTCGACCATACGACTATGTTCAAGTAACAAACACCTTTACTTCAGTTGTCACAGGAAAATCCTTTGACATGAAGAGTTGTTTGAATTGCACACATACTGGTGTTATTTATTTAATAACTTGTATCAAGTGCAATTTACAGTATACTGGACTCACGTCCAGGGATGTGAACACACGCACCCGGGAGCACATTTCCTCACTGGAAAGAGGAAGATCTACCTCCTTATTGGTACAACATTTTGCGACTGTTCATCAAGGCAAATTGGATACCTTTAGGTGGGTTGCCATCGAGAAGGTAGTTCCTCCAAAAAGAGGAGGGGATATTGATAGCATTCTGGCCAAGCGTGAGGTGTTCTGGATATTCCATCTGAAGACCAGGACACCTCACGGTCTTAATTCCAGATATGATCTAATTAATTTTTGAGAATAAGAATTCCCCCCCTCCTATATATGTGGGTGAGGTATTTTGGGGGTTAACATGGGTTAATGTATAGCTCTTTCCATCTATATTTAGACTACTTATCTGTAATAAGTTACTCGCTGCTGTAAAGTGTATCAGGATTTTTATGGCAAATTTATCACTGTATTTGTAGTAGCTGCTATCACTTTTGCCCTTAAGAATATAGGATTCTTTGGTTTTGGTTTTCTATCTATAGTCTCCTATCATTTCATCTATTCTCCATTTGTCATGTTAATATTAGGCAGTAAGTTTTTGGTTAGGTCAATTTAACTTGGATGTGGAATTTTAAGTTTGAATTTAATATTTAAGATTTCTAATTTAATCCAATACAGGTATGTCTTTAATGCCTATTCAAAATAGCAATATGTTATTTATTTAGTAGTATAGCTGTAATGGATAGGTACATTTGATATGTTTCTTTTGCACATTCCTTTGCACATTCATTTATTATTCTCATGGGACCTTGTGTTGCATATATATATATATATATATATATATATATATCCATTTTAATGAGTATATTTTGCTGTACATAGTGAGTAAAACACCTTGATTTGTACTATACATTATTGCATTTCTGCTTCCTTTACCCCTGTCCTTTTTATGTGTTTAATCTTTAATGATTTTTTTCACAGGGTTTTTTTTGAGCATAAGAGGTTAATGGTACCTGTTCAATTCATATGGGCATATTTTTGTTTTATTTGTAACCAATCAGGTGCTTTTTAACCTGTTTTAAATCACACTGTTGTAAACTGACTTTTATGCTATGACTACGGCCACCATGGCCGAAACATGTTAGCAATCCTTGTCCGTCTACTTGTTTGGGATGCTTTCCGATTTTAACATTTGTTGAAATAAAGAATATTTGACTTTTAAACACAGCGGTTCCTCTCCAGTTTTGTCTCTTGTCTGTAAAAGACAGAGTCATGGACACTGCATCTATATGGAAACCTAAAAGGTGACCCTTGTCTGAGGAATCAATGAACTCTTTGGTAAATTGATCCTCAAACCATGTCTTTGAAGAAACAACACAAGTTGATTCGTGTGAGATTCTGCTAAATGAAAAGATTGAGCCAGTACCAAGATACCGTCTAAATAAGGAAACACTGCAATAGCCTGCTCTCTGATTACAGATAGAAGAGCACCGAAAACCTTTGAAAAGTTTCTTGGAGCTGTTGCTAGGCCAAATAGAAGAGCAACAAATTGGTAATGCTTGTCTAGAAAAGAGAATCTCAGAAACAAATAGTGGTCTGGATGAATCGCAATGTGAAGATACGCATCCTGTAAGTCTATTGAGGACATGTAATCACCTTGCTGAACAAAAGGCAGAATAGTCCTTATAGTCACCATCTTGAAAGTTGGGACCCTTACAAATTGATTCAAAAACTTCAGATCCGGAACTGGTATGAAAAATTTTCCTTCTTCAGGGCAATGAATAGATTTGAATAAAAATCCAGACCCTGTTCCAGAATTGGAACTGGTACAATTACTCCTGAAAGCTCTAGATCTGAAACACACAAGGCCTGAGCTTTCACCGGATTTGTTGGAACGTGAGAGAGAAAAAATCTTCTCACAGGAGGTCTTATTCTGAAACCTATTAGATACCCCTGAGAGACAATATTCTGAATCCAATGATTCGGAATGGTACCTGCCCAAATGTCTTGAAATAAATTCAATCTGCCCCCCCCCCACCAGCAGAACTGGATTGAAGGCCGCACATTCATGCAGTCTTGGGGGCTGGCTTTGGTTTCTTATAAGGCTTGGATTTATTCCAACTTGAGGATGGCTTCCAATTGGAGTCAGAGTCCTTAGGGGAAGGAGTGGTTTTCTGTTCTCTATTCTGACGAAAGGAACAAAACCGATTAGAAGCTTTAGCAAGCTCTTGGACTTTTTATCTTGAGGCAAAAAAACTACCTTCCTCCCATTAATAGTGGAAATAATAGAATCCAATTGGGAACAAAACAAATTATTACCCTGAAATTATATAGTAACCTAGATTTAGATACCATTTCAGCATTCCATGATTTGAGCCATAAAGCTCTTCTAGCTAAAATAGTCAAATACATAGATTTAACATTAATCTTGATGGTATAAAAAATAGCATCACAAATAAAATGTTTTAGCATGTTGAAGCAAACAAACAATGCTATGCTATGTCTTTTTCCTGTTGTGCTAAGTTATCCAACCAAAAAGTTGATGCAGCCGCAACATCAGCCATAGAAATGGCAGGTCTGAGAATATAGCCAGAATGCAAATAAGCTTTCCTTAAATAAGATTCAATCTTCCTATCTAAAGGATCCTTAAAAGAAGTACTATCTTCCATAGGAATAGTAGTACATTTAGCAAGAGTAGAAATAGCCTCATCAACCTTAGGGACTTTTTCCCAAAACTCTAATTTAGCCACTGGCAAAGGATACAACTTTTTAAACCTTGAAGAAGGAACAAAAGAAGTACCAGGCTTAGACCATTCCTTAGCAATCACATCAGAAATAGCATCAGGAACAGGAAAAACCTCAGGAGTAGTCACAGGAGGTTTATAGACAGAATTTAAACATTTACTGGATTTATTATCAAGAGGACCAGACTCCTCAATATCCAAAGTTATGAACACTTCTTTTAACAAAGAATGAATATACTCAATCTTAAAAAGATAAGATGATGTATCAGTGTCAATGTCTGAAGTAGGATCTTCTGAGTCAGAGAGATCCTCATCAGAGGAGGATATATCAGTATGTTGCCGGTCATAACAAATTTCATCAGTATTATCAGAAGTTTTAAAATACATTTTACATTTATTTGAAGGCGGTATAGCAGCCATAGGCCTCTAGTTATAAAGCTCCAGATGGAGCTTGACGGCCCCTGTTTCTGGCGAGTCTTCAGACTCACCAGAAACAGCAGTTATGAAGCAGTGGTCACAAAGACCGCTGCTCCATAACCTGTTCCCCTGCTCTGAGCAGGCGGACAGACATCGCCGGAAATCAACCCGATCAAGTACGATCGGGTTGATTGACACCCCTCTGCTGGCGGCCCAGTGGCCGCGAGTCTGCAGGGGGCGGCGTTGCACCAGCAGCTCTTGTGAGCTGCTCGTGCAATGCTGAATACGGCGAGCGTGTTGCTCGCCGTATTCAGCGATGTCTGTCGGACCTGATCCGCACTGTCGGATCAGGTCCGACAGACATTAATAACTAGAGGCCTTAGCCTTCTGTATCGCATCAGCAATATAATTTTTTATATCAACAGGGATGTCATGTACTTTAGATGTTGAAGTAACAACAGATACTGTACTAGCACTAATAGAAACCTTTTCTGCATGCAAAAGCTTATCATGACAACTGTTACATACTACAGCTGGAGATATAATCTCCACTAATTTACAACAGATACACTTAGCTTTGGTAGAACTGTGTTCAGGCAGCATAGTTCCTACAGCAGCTTCTGAGACAGGATCAGATTGAGACATCTTGTAAATTATAAAAGAAAAAATAACATTTAAACAAAAATATCATATTTCTACATATAGCAGTTTCAGGAATGGGAAAAAATGCAAATGCTAAAATTGGCAAAAAAAGCAAATAGCATAGCCCTCTGAGCATAAAGAAGGCAAGGAGCATATAGGAAGTTAGGTAAAATAAAACTAAATTTTTTGGCGCCAAGAATGACACATGACGCAAAAGGAAGTTGAGAATTTTTTTGGTGCCAACAAGCATGCAACTTGCGTCATAACAAACACAATTTCGTGCCAAACAACCTAGCATCAACTAAGACGCAGGAAATGACAAAATTTACGTCATTACAGACGCACATTCGCACCAAGAATGACGCAATAAATAACAGCATTGTGTGCCCTCACAAGCCTAATTAGCCCGCAAGTCAAATTGAAAAAAAGACTATACCCCAGGTAAAACAAAATTCATAAAACATGATTCCCATAATTAAACTTCCAGAATTCAAAGGGAAATACACATAGATCTGACTCATGGCAAATATATGTAAAAAACATATATTTAAAACTTTATACATAAAGCTCCAAACCATAGCTGAGAGTATCTTAAATAATGATACATATATCAGATAGCCAAACCAGTACTGAAAGCTATTAGCAGAGGTAATGGTATATAAGAGTATATCGTCGATCTGAAAAGGCAGGTAGGAGATGAATCCCTACAACCGATAACAGACAACCCTTGAAAAAATTTCCCGCTAGGGAAACCATAAAATCAAATAGGCGATACTCTCTTCATATCCCTCTGACAAACACTGTACTCTGAGAGGAATTGGGCTTCAGAATGCTTAGAAGCGTTTATCACAGAAGAAATCATAAAAATCAAGCACAAACTTACTTCACCACCACCTCCATAGGAGGCAAAGAATGTAAAACTGAATTGTGGGTGTGGTGGGGGTGTATTTATAGGCATTTTGAGGTTTGGGAAACTTTGCCTCTCCTGGTAGGATTGTATATCCCATACGTCACTAGCTAATGGACTCTTGCCAATTACATGAAAGAAAGGTATTTTTTTTTTTTTTTAATTTATTAGAGAAATTAGGTTTGTATACAAGACAGGTATATCCAGAACAACATATTTCAGATTATGCATACAATATTGAAACCTTCTGCAGTGGTAAGCATTTCTCACTAACTCAATGCGTAAAATATTAGTGATTACATACAAAAAAAAAACTATGCATAGACTATAAACTGTTAATGTACCAGTATACCGGCATTGACCTAAAATGGGGTGTCTCAATAATTTGCATTCCATTTGTTTCTAAAAGTTGTGGTACAACATGAATTACATACCGTAGTTCCATCACAAAACCCCTTAAGGACCCGTGTAAGCCAGAATAGAGGGGATATTTTGTCGCTCACCTAAGATAGGTGCCATTTATGAGTGTGTTAATGTAGTATTCAAATATTCTTCCCACAGGAAGTATATGGATTGATAATCGTCAAGTCGGTATGTCTGTCTATAATGATATTTTTCTAGCTCCAGGTTATGTGTGACTGTGCACCTCCAGGTCTCTATTGTGGGAAGGTCCATTTTTTTCCAGTTTAGTGGTATCAGCCTTTTAGCAGTGTTAACAATTATTGTCAGGAGTGATAGTCTTAACTTACATTTAATTTTGGGAAAAAGGTTGAAAATTAGAGTGTACATGGTAAAGGGCAAGGGGATATGCAATACCTGTTCAATTTCTTTTTTAATGGATTCCCAGTATTCTTGATCTTTCTGGCATTGCCACCATATGTGAGATGGAGTTCCACTGTTTTGCAGCCCCTCCAGCATAATGCTGGAGCACTAGGGAATAATTGGTGCAAACGTGCTGGTGTGTAATACCATCTGCACAGCAGTTTGAGATTCATCTCCAGTATGGAAATCGAGGAGGTGGATTTGCTCATATATTTGAATATGTCATACCATGTCTGTTCTGGGATGGGAGTATCAATCTATCTTTCCCATCCATTAACATAGGATGGCAAGGTTTTATAGTGGGACGTTTGAAGTTGTTTGTGTGCTATTGAGAGGATACCTCTGTCTGGGAGTTGATTAATGCATAGGTTTTCAAAGGGGGTCAGGGGGCGCGTGAAGTGTACTTTAAATGTGTTCGCAGATAGAAAGTGTACCAGTTGAGAGTATGTTAGCCAATGTTGAAGTCTGTTGCTGCACTCAGCGGCAAGATCTATTTGTGGTTTGACCTTTCCATCTTTAAAAAAAGTGTAAACTGGGAGAGAATCCCCCAGGGTTACTGCAGGGGATTCATTCACTCTGACTTTTAAAGGGCAGGCTGTGTTTCCTATTATTGGAGTCAGAGGAGAAATCATTGTTGAGATATTTGCATATCGTTTTATCCCATAATTTGTATGTTTCTCGAGTTGGGGTTGAAATAGTGTTCAAGAATGATCTCTGATTAGAGGGGAGCCAGCAATTCCCACCCAGGTTATGGTGGTTGGCCAAATGAGTTTCTATCTGCACCCATTCCTTATACCTAGCATGTTTACACCAGTCCACTACCCTAGTCATAAAGGTGGCCAGTCTATAGTGCTGTATGTTAGGTGCCCCAATACCCCCTAGCTCCCTAGGTCTATACAGTGTAGCTGTAGCGATACGTGGGCATTTTATTTGCCCATATGAAATTATTTAACATTTTTTGCAGCCTATGTATCAATGAATCGGGGAGGGGTATGGGTAGGGTTTGTAGTAGGTACAGTATTTTGGGTAGTATGATCATTTTAATGGCGTTAATCCTTCCCAACCATGATAAAAATTTGTTATTCCAGCTTCTCAATAACGAGGTTATGTTTAGGATAAGGCTCTCGTAATTTAGTTTTAGAATGTCCTGTGTGTTCTGGGTTATATGAACACCCAAATACTTGACAGCTTTTTTCTGCGCTTTAAATTGAAATTGCTGTTGTAATTTAGCTAATGTTGTTGGTGGTAAGTTAATATGTAATAATTCAGATTTGGCAATATTGATACTAAAATTTGAGAATTTCCCATATGTTTCTAATGTGTGTAGCAAAGCGGGGATTGAGTTATCTAGATCAGTGAGGGTGAGGAATATGTCATCCGCGTAGAGTGTGACTTTATATTCTGCTGGACCTATTTTATGCCCTGTGATCCTAGGATTGTTTCTTATGCAAGAGGCTAAAATTTCCATGGACAAGACAAATAGTAGCGGTGACAAAGGGCAGCCCTGTCGGGTTCCATTATTAATTTGGAATTGGTGTGAGAAAGATTCGTTCAATTTAACTTCTGCCCGAGGTGTATTGTACAGTGCAAATATTTTCGCTATTAGTTCTTAATCAAATCCAAATTTGAGTAGGGTTTGTTTCAAAAAGGTCCAATCGAGCCTGTCAAAGGCTTTTTCCGCGTCCATTGATATGAACACTGATGGAACTTGGTGGTTATGGGCGAATTCTATAAGGGTAAAGATTTTGGTAGTGTTGTCCCTGGCTTCGCGTGCGGGTGTGAAGCCTGCTTGGTTTATATGTACTAGAGATGGAAGAACTGCGTTAATTTGTGTTGCGAGTATTTTCGCGTATAGTTTAATGTCTACATTGAGTAGAGATATCGGGCGGAAATTAGCTGGTGTGTTTGGTTGCTTACCAGGTTTTGGGAGTACGGATACCTGTGCTTCAAGCATTGTGGGTGGGAAAGGGTGTTCGTCTGTGACCTCGTTGAACAATTCAGTAAGATGTGGGGCAAGTATTGAGGAGAAAGCTTTGTAATATTTGGCTGTAAAGCCGTCTGGGCCTGGACTTTTTCCATTAGGTAAATTAGTTATTGTGCATTGGAGTTCCTGTGTAGTTATAGGCCTTTTTAAGGCTTGCAGTTGTTCCGATGTGATTTTGGGGACTTGGCACTGATTAATATATGTGTTAAGGTTGAGGAGATGTTCCTCAGATGGGGGTTCTTTTGTAATATTATATAATTCCGTATAATAATCTTGGAAAGTGCGGAGAATCTCTTTAGTAGTATAGAGAGGTTTCCTATGGGTTGGGCCTTGTATCTCGTATATGAACGATTTAAACCTTTTCTTTTTTAACGCGCGTGCCAATAGTTTACCTGCCCTATTGCTCTCGTAATAAAACATACTGTTTGTTTTTTTATGTAGGGTTTGTACTCAATTTCTAGGAAATTATCTAAAGCTTTACGGGCTGCGTTATACTCCTGCAGTGTCGTAGGGTCTGTTGGATTACATTTCAGCGCGTGATCTAGTTTTGTAAACATTTCTGTTAATGCTTTGTACTGCTAGCAGTAGTGTTGCTGTTGTAGTGCCTTTAATTTTATTAATTCTCCTCTGATCACGCATTTGTGCGCCTCCCAAATTATATAGTTATCGTTTACCGAATTGACATTATGATTAAAATATTCTGTTAAAAGTGTTGATACTGTATCTAAAGTGTATGGGTTGTTTAACAGGGTTTCATCTAACTTCCAACTAAAGGGTTCTGAGCGTGCTTCATTCCATGAGAATCTTAGTGTTACCACTGAATGGTCAGACCATGAGATCGGTGAGATCTCGCAGCAGCGTACAAAAGTTAGTCCTTTTTGGTTAGTAAATATATAATCCAATCTGCTGTAGGATTTGTTGGGATTTGAGAAAAAGGTGTAATCCCTTTTGTCAGTGTGTATAAAGCGCCAAATGTCATATAAATTAAGGTTTTTCACATTTTTCCACAGGATCGTGGAGATTTTTTTAGATGCCGAGATTTTGGGGTTAGAGCTATCCTATTCTGGTTGTAGGGGGAAATTAAAATCTCCTGCTAAATATATGGGGCCTACCGCAAGATCTAAAATATTCTTAAATGTATTCTGGAAGAAGGGGGCCTGTTTAAGGTGTGGGGCATATATGTTCACTAATGTTATGGGTTTGCCATATAAGAGTCCCATTAGACCTAAAAATCTACCCTCCCTATCTTTAATTGTGCGAGTTAACGTGAATGGTAGGTCTTTTCTAAGAAGAATGCTAACTCCTGCTTTTTTTATTGGGTCCTGAGCTGTGGAAGTGTGTAGTGAATATTTTCCCAAAATATTTGGGTTCCTTGTTATGTTGAAAGTGGGTTTCCTGTAAAAAAAGGATGTCTGCTTGTCTTTTGGCTAGGTCTGATAATGCTTTAGATTGTTTGTGGGGTGAATTCAGGCCCTTAGCGTTCTGTGTTAGTAGTGTGAGAATACGTGCATCATTACCTGTGGGTTGTGTCATCGTCACATGAGAGCATATATGTCTGGAATGCAGCACGGTATCTGGTACAAGAATTGAGTACGGTATCGGTAAGAAAACAGCTTCTCTGCGAAACAGGTCCATAACAATATAAACATTGCAAACAAAAAATACGAACATACAAACAAACAAATATGAAATGAAACAATTACTTGAACATGAACTCAAAACTCTCTTCCTAATATAGGGCATATTGAGAGTGCTTTTTGGGGAATTTACCAATAAATTGCAATTACAAGCCCTAACGTATCTAGTTAGAAATGATCTATTCTGGCTAGCTAATTTTATGGACTAACTAGTCACATACTCCAACCATCTATACAACAAACAAACAATATGGGAGATTATCTTGCTTTTGAATCTTTCTAAGCACATCCTGAGAATTTACATGTTAAGCTATATAGGCTCATGAGGCTTTGCTAACGTGATCTATGTTAGAACCATTTTGTAAATTTTACGTACTATCAAGGCACCTATTCTATATGCCTACACGACAAACAATATAAGAATTTGTCCATCTTTCAAACCTCCTTAGGCACATCCTGTACTCCTACATAGCAAGCTTAATAGGCTCAAGGTGTTGTGCTAGAGTGTCCCAAACCAGGAGCGCTTTTCCTTGGTGATGAGGGGACTGTAGCCTTTGTGTTTGGTCTCTTGATAGCAGGCAGCGTTGCCTCAGCAGTATGGTCTGTCTCTATAGGGTCAATACCCAAAGATGAGCAAAATGTAGAAATGTCCTCTGGAGACTTACAGATGAGTCTAGTGTTGTCCCTGATTACCCATATTTGTGCTGGGAAACCCCATCTGTAGGGGATCTTTTTGTTCCGCAGTGATGTCGTGAGGGGTGCAAATTCTTTTCTTTTTTGCAGTGTTTCATATGATAAGTCCTGGTAGAACTGTATCACTGTGCCCCTAAATCTAATTGGTTGATTCTTGCAAGACTGATTTAGCAACATCTCTTTCTCTAAGAAGTTTTTAAATCGTATAACAATGTCTCTAGGGGGTGCTGTAGCAGGGGGCTTAGGGCGGAGAGATCGGTGTGCTCTCACCCACTATATATCCGTAGTATGTGAAGATTCTTTAATATGCTGGAACAAAGCTTGTAGATATACTGGGAAATCTCGGGGTAAGATATCTTCAGGTACCCCTTGAATTTTTAAGTTCTTTCGCCGACTGCGATTCTCCAGATCCTCCAGTTTTTCTTGGAGGTTGTATATAATTTCCTGTTGCGATGAAACTCGCTCAGTTAAGACATTTACTTCTTCTTTTAGTTGATCTTGGGTGTTCTCTAGTGATTCCATTTGAAATCCCAGGGTATGAATATCTTGTGCCATAGTGGCCAGCTCCTCCCTTATACATGTGCGCACTATATTTGCTATATCTTGTTTGGATGGTAGATTATGTAAAAGGGCTGTGGAAAGTTGTGAATCAGATATTTGTGGGATGGGGCCGTCACCCTGCTGGGAGTCAGAACTAGGAGATTTCCCTCCCTTGCCAGTGTCTGCACACATAATGTCAGTTGGTTCCACCGCTTGCAGAAATGAGGACATAGTTAGTGTTTTGGTGGCAGTGGACCTGGCAATTTTGTCAGGTTTGCTTATGCGCCTAGACGCCATTTGCAATATTGTTAATGTTCAGAGAGCCGTGTGATATTTGTTGCAAATAAATATATAGAGTCCTGGGGGGCGGAGCTAACCGCCAAAGGGACAAGACGCATGATATGATAGCTCCCGACTTTATCATTGAATGTGGGGGACTAATTTAGGCTTAATGCCTCCTAAATGACAGAAACTATACTTTATCCCCTGTCATAGAGCCTGCTGATCAGTTTGGAGTAGGTGCTTGATGTGCTTTGCTGTATGCGGTCAGAATTGCTAACTGAGGCCTAACTTTAAGCTGCGATGATCATGGAGGAACACCACATGACTGTATGGGCCCTCTTTGACTACTACGATAACAAGCTAATGAGCCGGCTAGACAGGCTTATTGAACTCAGCCGACCTCTAGGTGTGAGGCGGGATGCCGTTAGCCTTACTGAAGAAGAGAACCTAATAGGCAAGAGTGAAGCTGTTGCCCCGGGAATTTCTGCCTGTCATTTCTTATTGGAAACGGCCGCCCACCTAGACGCTCCCCTAGCTCCCGCCTGCAGCGATCACCTATTATATACCTCTGACCGAGGAGACCCGATCGATACTCAGGAGCAGAGGGGAGTTCCTGCCTGTCAGCAAGGTGCGTAAATCGTGGGAGACATTGACGGTGAGGCTCTCAGAGAGCTGAGTGATGGGCCCGTGAGTATGTGTGGCCAGAAACTTGCTACTCCGACGTCGTATGGTCCTGACAGGAGGCCCCTTGTCCCCCACTATCCCGATGCTCCGTTGATCATTTGTCCCTTTACACTAACTTACGTGCAAGTTCCCCACGATCTTTGGAGTCATTGTGGGGCTATGTATCAGCAGAACTGTACTTGCAGGAAAACTGGCATGGGCTGAGCTTACATGTCATCTCTGAGACTTCGCACAGATGCCCTAGCGATAAAAATATACCCTTGCTTAACATATGCAGTGACTCTTAATGCTCCTCTCCCCTACTTTATGATGGCAACATTGCCTGAGACTATACTAGGGAGATCTCTTGTGTAATTTAAAGATAAGATAGATGTCCATATAATACACACCTCAGTGACATTCTGTGCTGCAAATATGTTCTTTTACTGGGGTTTCTGCTGCTTGGTTCCAATGCATAACTGACTAGTTAACTAAACTAGTTAATCCTGTTAGCCCCCTCCTGAGAGTGTGTGATGCTGGGGAAGAGAGTGGTTCCATCAAAATAATACTTGGGTAACATGGCCTGTACAAAGAATGGGACTCCATCACCAGTCTTAGATCTGCCCCCCTCTCCCCTCCTCTCCCCCCCCTTCCCTCTCCCCGTCCCCTCTCCCCGTCCCCTCTCCCCCCCCACCCCTCTTCCCCCCACCCCTCTTCCCCCCCTCTCCTCCTTCCCTCTCCTTCTTCCCCCCATCCCTCTCTTCCTTCCCCCCATCCCTCTCTCCCCTCTCCCCTCTTCCCTCCATCTCTCTCCCCTTTCCCCCCTTCCCCCCATCTCTTCCCCCTCTCCCCCTCCTCTTCCCCCTTTCCCCCCCCCTCCTCCCCCCTCTTCCTCCCCCCTCCTCCTCCCCCCTCCTCATCCCCCTCCCTCCTCTCCCCCCCTCCTCCCCCCTTATTCCCTCCCTCCCCCCCCTTCTCTCTCTCCCTTCCCCCCCTCTCCCCCTTCCCCCCTTCTTTACTCCCCTCTCTTCCCCCGTTCTCCCCCTTCTTTACCCCCTTTTTTTTTTTTTTTTTCTTCTTAACCCCTTCCCCTTCCTCTACCCCTTCCATCTCCCTTCCTCCCCCCCCCCCCTACCAATTGTGTAGTAAAGGGATAACTAGCTTATCCTCTATGCTCCCTTTTGGCAGAGTTGTGCAGTCTCTGCCCTGTTCGTAGAGTCTTTGCCAGAGTTTGTACCTATATAAGTGTAAAAATTGGCTCTTCGGATGTTAAGCTTTATTATGAATGTCATTCTGTGTTTAATGTTTATTGACTGCTTATTACTACAGGTTTCGTGTAACTGTTAGCTCACTTATATTTCCAACATATAGGTTAGAACTATTGGTAGGTTGTCTAAGGTTCAGAGATTCTGGAGCGTCCAACATATATATTTCTCAGGTAATTTGTAGGGTGAGGTCTTGGGGGTGCACTGATGCAGCTGTTATAGAGGTGCTTTACTGAAAGTTAACAGAGGTATAGGTAACTTTGAACGGCAAATTTAGTATATATGGCTAACCGTAGGGGGACCATCTATTTCTTTGCTGGCATGATATAGCCAGGCTTGTTAAGATTATTAGCCTCCGACTAGACTTATTTAACAATTTTCCACTACCTACCCGCTATGGTGCTATAATTATTTAATCACCCCCAAGTGACTACAGAGTTCTGTAGCCCAGTTTACCTCATATTTTTTGCTAGATTGCAAACCTTCTTGAGACTTCAACCTTTAGTTTTTCTTTTTCTTAATCTTAATGTTCTTATACCACTTGTAAGTCTGTGAGTTACTAATCTTTCTTATATATTAGTACTTAAACTTATTTGTAGTGCAGTCCCTACAGTCTTATTTCTCTGACACAGTGATAGATATCGGTAATATTCAATGTTGTTTCAATGTTGTTTCATTTACTTTTATCATCGCCTTCAATTTTGCTCCTAAGTTCTTGGGCCTTCCCGTGGTCCTAGTTGTCATAGGAAGGAGTATGTCAGTGTAGGCCCCGATTTGGCCTATACTATCCAAAAGCCCTCTGAGTAGTACATTTAATTTATAGAGGTCCAAAAGTGGCCCCAGCTATCTTTGAGGGAAAAGAGGGTGATTCTGAGTTTGCTCTTCAACTGTTGTACATCTGTTTTATATCTCAACTTGGGAATACTCTGTGAATGTTCTGACAAGAGATTTTTCCCTACATTTGTTCTTATGCATTTGTTTATGTTCTCGATACTTATCTTGTCAGATGCTATGTGTCATGTGCCTGCTGAGGCAAACTGTTTTTTTTTGTCCTGGAAATTGTACATTCCCTCAATAAAAAAAGATTTAAACAAAAAAAAATATATAGAGTCCTTAGTCTCCTGTTGAAACTTGTAGTTAGTATGAGTTCTGCAGCCCATGCAATAATATTCCACCTTATAATCAGGCGTGTTGAACTCTGTATTCAGCATTGTTAGTAGAGATGGTGCATATACTTAAATGTGATGTTTTGATGTTGTACAAGGAGTCTTGCAGCTTTGTGTATCTATATGTGGCTGTTGAGGCATGCATGGTACACTATGGATCCACCGTTATTGAAAGAGACAGTGCCTGTATTAGAAGATCACATTATTTGTTAATTTTTGCAGCTAATGTTACAGCATCATCCTATACAGGAATGTGGCGTATCTGGTGACTTGCAGCTAATAACACTGTATTAAAAGTTTTTAGCACTATATATGTCTACAAGCTACTCGCTCTGTTTTATTCTGGGGCTTGAGAGTTACTGAGCATCTGAACGGTGCTTGTAGTCTGCTCGTTTTTCCAAGTAGACATTTAATTTCATTATTTGCACATCTCTTAGGATCCGAGTGTGTGAGCCTTACATTTATTATGTAATATATTCAGTTAGCTTACCCCCTGCAGTTGCGGTCTCGGTCTTTGTGTGCTTCAGGGATGCTATCCGCCTAAGCGGATCACCCGTGCGTCTTGGCAGATTGCCTTGTTAGTTGCTGCGAAGCGGTGATTAAAGCTTCACTTTCCGTGCGAGGGGTTTCTGATGGCGGTCGGGCTCCACTTCCGGTTCAGGTTGTGGCGTAGTAGGTAATGATCCTAATGCAATGAGTTATATGCACCGTGTCGGTAGTCGTTGCTCCAGACAAATCAGCTGCTCGTGCTCACTGGTGGTTCAGGAACCGTCTCCCATACTGTGTTGCTCGGAAGTTTATTATAATGCCAGAATATTTAGTAGTTTTAGGGCTACTTGCACGGTGCTCCGGTTTTACACTGCTCTCATGGCAGCTTCCGGCTCCGCCCCCATGAAAGAAAGGTAATTTTATTGCATTTAAAGGGACAGTTTTTTTTGCATGTTTTGTATTTTTTTTAAACTTTCATTATTAAAGTTTTTTCAGCCCTTCACCTCACGAGTGCTCAGATTTCTGATTTATAATAGTTTGTATTGTTTTAAAAGATAGATAATCCCTTTATGACCCATTCCCCAGTTTTGCACAACCAACAGAGTTATATTTATATACTTTTTACCTCTGTGATTACCTTGTATATAAGCATCTTCTGACAGCCCCCGATCATATGACTTTTCAGTTATCTATTGACTTGCATTTAGTACTGTGTTGTGCTAACTCTTAAATAACTCCACAGACATGAGCACAATGTTATCTATATGGCCCACATGAACTAGCAGTCTCCTGTTGTGAAAAAAAAATAAAAAAGCATGTGTTTGTAGTGGCTTTGAAACAGGCAGAAATTTAGTGGTTTAAATGTTGTAATGTATATTAATATATGTTAGTTGTGCAAAGCTGGGAAATGGTTAGTAAAGGCATTATTTATCTTTTTAAACAATATAAATTTTAGTGTAGACTGTCCCTTTAAATTGTATTAGCAAGTACAAATTCTACAGTACTGTCTACATTTTCTGGGACTTAGCAGCATCACTATGAGTTTTAATTTAGAACCATTGATAAATACATACAATGCAAAATAAAATAAAACATGTGCACTTAAAAAAAGGAGCCCATTGTTTAATCCAATCAAAATCTTACATGAAAACATGTGACTTGCCAAAAGTCTTTAAAGGGACAGTCTACCATAGAATTGTTATTGTTTAAAAAGATAGATAATCTCTTTATTACCCATTCCCCAGTTTTGTATAATCAACACAGTTATATTAATATACTTTTTACCTCTGTGATTACCTTGTATCTAGGAACCTTCTTCCAGCCCCCTGATCACATGACTGAGGCTGTTTATTATCTATTGTCTTGCATTTAGCATTGTTTTGTGCTAAATCTTAAATAACCCCCTGTGCCTGAACACAGTGTTATCTATATGGCCCACGTGTACTTTCTGTCTCTTTGTGTTGAAAAGAGATTTAAAAAGCATGTGATAAGAGGCAGCCCTCAAAGGCTTAGAAATTAGCATATGAGCCTACCTATGTTTAGTTTAAACTAAGAATACCAAGAGAAAAAAGCAAATTTGATGATAAAAGTAAATTGGAAAGTTGATTAAAATTAAAAGTCCTATCTGAATAATGAAAGTTTAATTTATACTAGACTGTCCCTTTAATATGAAAAGTGCTTTGGTGACATCACAGTGTCAAAGCTTAAAGGAACAGTAAAGTTTACATTAAACTTTTATTTCTTAGACAGAGCAGGCAATTTTAAATAACTTCCCAATCTGTTATCAAATGTTTTGTTCTAGTATCCTTTGTATAAGAGTAAACCTATGTAAGCTTAGGAGCAGCAATTCACTGTTAGGAGCTATATAGTAATTGGTGACTGCACATATAGGCCTTTTTTCATTGGCTCATTCAATGTGTTCAGCTAGCTCCCAGTAGTACATTGCTGCTGATGAACCTACCTAGGTTTAATCTTAAACAAAGGATACCATGAGACTGAAGCAAGCTTGATAATAGAAGTAAATTAGAAAGCTGTCTAATGTTGCATGCGCTATCTGAATTATGATTAATTTAGACTTAACTGTCCTTTCAACCCCATTAGCGTAGTGCTTATAAATCCGCATTCAAACACATAGACAGCCATCATCAGTAGTACTGAATTCATTGTCATGATTTACTCTTGTTTTGGCCACATGGCTTTTGCTTTGCCAAATGTTTATGAAACTCCATGTAAAAACCCTCTGAAGAACCTTGCAATACATGTGTTTATTATCATTTTCCTTTTACTACAAGGGCCTTATACAATGTAAACATTGTGCTGGTCTTGTGCTCCCTATGGAGGGGAAAAAGCAAATTCTATAATCTAGCAACTGACCTACCTGAGCTGCCATACAATGGTTTTGTATGGGAATACTGATGGATTGGAATGGCAAACATTTAAAGAAAAGGATATTTATGCTGCTTTAACAAGGTGTGTGTTGCTCACATATTTAAATGAGTATTTCATTAGTATTGAATTACTTTTATGTCAAAATGACCTTTTATTGTTCAGATAGAGCATACAGTTTTAAAAAAAATATATATTTTCAATTTACTTATTTTGTTTAATCACATTTGTCTTTTTTATTCTTTGTTAAAACAAAGACAATTTAAATGACAAAAATGCCTAGGTAGGCTCAGGAGCATGCACGTCTTCATGAATGTATTACTACTTTGATTCCAACAATGTATACCATTGTCACAAACATTGATGCAGACACTTTTTCCATATATGCACACCCTTGAGCCTACCTAGGTAGGTTCTCATGGAAAGGGGGTAGGGTTTAAAAAAGAATATGAAGATGAAAATGTGCATTGACAGAATTATTACATTTATTTTTTTCTTTTATGTCACACTGTCTGAATAATAGAAGTTTTATTTTATACTCCATGGGGCCTATTTACTATCAGCTGTGCAGACAAGGTTCTCAACTGAAAAACAGCTTTGCAGCATATGGGCAGTGAACCACATACGTGCGCTGCCCATCTACACCATTACACACTGAAGCAAGTGTGTAATGCTACCCCCTTCTCTCGCATGATCAATCACATGAGGGAAGGGCCTGTCAATCCTCCAGAGCAAGTATGTTTGGGATGATTTCTTTCCACACGGAAAGACCCACAAGGGCTCCAAAGCCACGTACGCTACTTAGCAAATGGAACCCCATGGCCCCTATTTAACAAAGTCTGGCGGACCTGATCCGACAGTGCAGATCAGGTCCGCCAGACCTCGCTGAATACGGAGAGCAATACGCTCTCCGTATTCAGCATTGCACCAGCAGCTCACAAGAGCTGCTGGTGCAACGCCGCCCCCTGCTGACTCGCGGCCAATGGGCCACCAGCAGGGGGGTGTCAATCAACCCGATCGTACTCGATCGGGTTGAATTCCGGCGATGTCTGTCCGCCTGCTCAGAGCAGGGGGACAGGGTTATGGAGCAGCGGTCTTTGTGTAATATGTATATTCACATTATACCATGTACAAATACATTTAATTTATTGTTACATTAAACAGGTCTTATTATAAATGCTGGCTTGCAGTAACTTATTGCAGTGGCCATTTATAAAACCTGTTTATGAGGTTAATTTAAACACTTCCTTGATAATAAACACGTCAGTAGTCCTTGTGAAAAATAACACCAACAGTAAAGAAATAATGCAGACCATGTAATAAACTAGATGACAAGAGATTTTTAATAGCTGTTTAAAGTCTCTGTAAAATATACAAATAGTAAAGCAGTGCAAGCTATATTTAACAATTAAAAATACAGTTATTCTAGATAGATGTGGCAAAGTAAATGTTGAATTTGCATAGGAAGGGATCAGTCATGAAAACTCTGCTTTATTTTCATTTGCAAGAAATCCATGCAAGAAGTAATTTGTGCTCATCTTTTCTGCAAGATGTCTGAAATTGAATAGGTGTTTTTGAACTTTAACAGTCTATATTTTCATGACTATTCCAGAATACAATTATGCTACAAAACAAAATGTCAGTAATTCAATATCTGCAACATTTCCCAAAGAATAACCAAGATATCAAGACTGGTGGCTTATGGAGATCTTGGAATGGAGTTGCAGCAAATCACACTGGGTCATGGCTAGGGGGGGGGGGGGGGCTTTGCACTCCTTGAATAGTAGTAAAGAAATATGACAACTAAAGAAAAATGGTGGAAAATATATATAACTACAAAAGAAAGAAGAGTTGTGGTTAATATATATGAAAATGAAGGAAGAAGAATGGTGGTAAACAGGTGTGACAATCACAAATGAATTGTGGTGATAAACACGTGACTTTGAAGAAAGTAGTGTGATGTAAAACGGGTATGACTACAAAAAAAAGTAGAGCGGTGGAAAACAGATGTGATTAGGAAGAATGAACTGTGAAGGTAAACAGGTATGACTAAAAAAAAGAAGAGTGGTGGAGACTACGAAGAAAGACGAGATAGACTATTATATGAAAGAAGAATAAGACACATAAATGTATGTATCACAATAAGATAGGGAATACAGCACTCTTTTAAAGTATAATTTATGCAAGAATCAGATTAGATACAATAAAAACCTTCAGCCAGATTACGAGTTTTGTTTTATGAGTGACTCGCAATAACTTGCAAGTTAGCGCTGCTATTACAGGTTTGCAAAAACCCGGCGTTTACGGGCGATATGGCTGCTTTGAGCTCCATACTGCACACAAATACCAGCGCTGCTTTGAGCTGCTTTGACATGCTTGTGCATGATTTCCCCATAGACATCAATGGGGAGAGCCAGCTAAAAAAAAGCCTAACAACTGCAATGATGGAGTGTAAAGCTACGTAACGCAGCCCCATTGATGTCTATGGAGAAAGAAAATGTATGTTTAATCCTAACACCCTAACATAAACCCTGAGTCTAAACACCCCTAATCTGCCGCCCCCGACATCGCTGACACCTACATTACACTTATTAACCCCTAATCTGCTGCCCCCAATGTTGCCGCCACCTACATACATTTATTAACCCCTAATCTGCCGCTCCCAATGTCGCTGCCACCTACATACATTTATTAACCCCTAATCTGCCGCCCCCAACATCGCCGCTGCCACTATACTAAAGTTATTAACCCCTAAACTCTGGCCTCCCACATCACTAACACTAAATAAATATATTAACCCTTAAACTTAACCCTAAGTCTAACCCTAACCCTAACACCCCTAACTTTAACATGATTAAAATAATTCTAAAAAAAACTACTATTAATAACTAAATAATTCCTATTTAAAATTAAATACTTACCTGTAAAATAAACCCTAAGCTAGGTACAATATAACTAATAGTTACATTGTAGCTATCTTAGATTTTATTTTTATTTCACAGCTAAGTTTGTATTTATATTAACTAGGTAGACTAGTTAGTAAATAGTTATTAACTATTTACTAGCTACCTAGTTAAAATAAATACAAATTTATCTGTAAAATAAAAGCTAACCTGAGTCACACTAACACCTAACATTACAATAAAATTAAATAAATTAAATAAAAAAAAATACATTTATATAAATTACAAAAAATAATAAACACTAAATTACACAAAATAAAAAAAGAAATTATCAAAAATAAAAACAAATTACTCCTAATCTTTTAGCCCTATCAAAATAAAAAAGCCCCCCCCAAAATAAAAAAAAAACCCTAGCCTACACTAAACTGCCAATAGCCCTTAAAAGGGCCTTTTGCGGGGCATTGCCCCAAAGAAATCAGCTCTTTTACCTGTAAAAAAAAAATACAAACAACCCCCCAACAGTAAAACCCACCACCCACACATCCAACCCCCCCCAAATAAAAGCCTATCAAAATAAACCTAAGCTCCCCATTGCCCTGAAAAGGGCATTTGGATGGGCATTGCCCATAAAAAGGCATTTAGCTTTTTTACGTTTCCCAAAACCCTAAGCTAAAAATAAAACCCACCCAATAAAAAACTAACACTAACCCCCGAAGATCCACTTACAGTTTTTGAAGACCAGACATCCATCTTCATCCAAGCGGCAAGAAGTCCTCAACGAAGCCGGGAGAAGTCTACATACAAGCGGCAAGAAGTCCTCAATGAAGTCGGGAGAAGTCTTCATCCAAGCGGCAAGAAGTCGTCCTCCAGGCAGGCAGAAGTCTGCATCCAGACGGCATCTTCTACCTTCATCCTTCCGACGCCGTGCGGCTCTATCTTCAAGACATCCAGCGCGGAGCATCCTCTTCATACGGTCCCAGCCGTACACTGAAGGTTCCCTTTAAGGGACGTCATCCAAGATGGCGTCCCTTGAATTCCCATTGGCTGATAGAATAGGATTGATAGCCAATAGGATTGATCTACAATCCTTTTGGCTGACCCAATCAGCCAATGGGATTGAGCTCTCATTCTATTGGCTGTTCCAATCAGCCAATAGAATGCGAGCTCAATCCTATTGGCTGATTGGATCAGCTAATAGGACTGGAGCTCAATCCTATTGGCTGATTGCATCAGTCAATATGATTTTTTACCCTTTAAATCTGATTGGCTGATAGAATTCTATCAGCCAATCGGAATTCAAGGGACGCCATCTTGGATGACATCCCTTAAAGGGAACCTTCAGTGTACGACTGGGACCGTATGAAGAGGATGCTCCGTGCTGGATGTCTTGAAGAAGGAGCTGCTCCACGTCGGAAGGATGAAGATAGAAGATGCCGTCTGGATGAAGACTTCTGCCCGCCTGGAGAACGACTTCTTGCCGCTTGGATGAAGACTTCTCCCGGCTTCGTTGAGGACTTCTTGCCGCTTGGATGAAGACTTCTCCCGGCTTAGTTGAGGACTTCTTGCCGCTTAGATGAAGGATGAGGATGGATGTCCGGTCTTCAAAAACTGTAAGTGGATCTTCGGGGGTTAGTGTTAGGTTTTTTTAAGGGTTTATTGGGTGGGTTTTATTTTTATATATTACTTTTTTCTTATATATTACTGGGTCTGCACCATTAAGTGAATGGCAAAATATTAATAAAAAAGGTAAAAAATTCTATAAAGCTGAGCTTGCTTATTATATATAGGGTTTTATTTTTAGCTTAGGGTTTTGGGCAACGTAAAAGAGCTAAATGCCCTTTTAAGGGCAATGCCCATCCAAATGCCGTTTTCAGGGCAATGGGGAGCTTAGGTTTATTTAGATAGGATTTTATTTTGGGGTTGGTTGTGTGGGTGGTGGATTTTACTCTTGGGGGGTTGTTTGTATTTTTTTTTACAGGTGAAAGAGCTGATTTCTTTGGGGCAATGCCCCGCAAAAGGCTCTTTTAAGGACTATTGGCAGTTTAGTTTAGCCTAGGGGTTTTATTATTTTGGGGGGGCTTTTTTATTTTGATAGGGCTATTAGATTAGGTGTAATTAGTTTAAATATTTGATAATTTATTTTTTATTTTGTGTAACTTAGTGTTTGTTTTTTTGTAATTTAGATAATTATATTTCATTAATGTAATTTATTTAATTGTAGTGTAATATTAGGTGATTATTAGTGTAAGGCACGTTAGGTTTTATTTCACAGGTAAATTTGTATTTATTTTTACTAGGTAGTTAGTAAATAGTTAATAACTATTTACTAACTAATCAACGTCGTTAAAATAAATACAAACTTACCTGTGAAATAAAAATAAAACCTAAGCTAAATACAATATAACTAACAGTTATTTTGTAGCTTGCTAAGGTTTTATTTTACAAGTAAGTATTTATTTAGTTTTAAATATAAATAATTTAGGTATTAATGGTAATTTTTATTTGGAATCATTTTAATTATGTTAAAGTTAGTGGGTGTTAGTGTTAGACTTAGGGTTAGGTTTAGGGGTTAATAACTTTAATATAGTGGCGGCGACATTGGGGGCAGCAGATTAGGGGTTAATAAGTGTAGTTAGGTGTCAGCGATTTTGGGGGCAGCAGATTAGGGGTTAATAATAGTAATGTAGGTTGCGGCAATGTTAGGGATAGCAGATTGGGGGTTAATAATATTTAACTAGTGTTTGCAATGCAGGAGTGCGGTGGTTTAGGGGTTAATATGTTTATTATAGTCACGGCGATGTCCAGAGCGGCAGATTAGGGTTAATAATTTTATTTTAGTATTTGCGATGCGGGAGGGCCTCGGTTTAGGGGTTAATAAGTAGTTTATGGGTGTTAGTGTACTTTGTAACAGTTTAGTTATGAGTTTTATGGTACAGCTTTGTAACGTAAAACTCATAACTACTGACATTCAGGTGGCGGTACAGATCGTGTAGTTATAGGCTGTACCGCTCACTTTTTGGCCTCCCAGGCAAACTCATAATACCAGCGCTATGGAAGTCCCATTGAAAAAGGACTTTTTGAAAGGTGCGGTAGTTACGTTGTGTGACGGCCAAAAAGGTGTGCGGTACAGCTATACCTACAACACCTGTAATACCAGTGGTAGTGAAAAAGAGCCATAACGCTGCTTTTTCACTCATAACGCACAACTCGTAATCTAGCTGTAAGTTAGTGATAAAATGTTGCAGCATTCAAGAATGGTATCAGGCTCACTTAATAAGCATACCAAATACAAAGCATAGTATATACATAAAAAAATAGGAATAGACACCTCGGATATAGGTATCTGCTCCAACTATGTGATCGGTCACTGTGATAATAGACACCAAGAAATGAGAGTGTATAAAAGCCGTATAAAACAGCTAACATATATAGTGCCTAAGTGATCAGCTACACCCCATCTGTACACCTAGTTTCCCAGAACACTCCAAAGGGGTATAACTAGGACAGATATACTCGGGGATCTAAGCTAAATTTCACAGTATAAGGCGTAAAATAGCAAGGATACAAAAGCATCATAAAACGGATATCATAATATAACAGACATAGGTGATATGAAGCTGAGTACACTACACCCCTACTTACCTTAGGACCCCCTTGAAGTAGCCAAGGGAGCTATACCTGGGAAGTATAATACCTGGGGATCTAAGTGTCTCAGTAATTTCTCCCTGCATAGACATACAGCTAAAGATAGTATAAATCCAAGTAATATAGTACAACGGTATACACACTGCTAATCATACAAATGGTGGAACCAAAATGTTGATTTAGGCTCAGGCCTTGCAGGACAAATGTCTTGGGGAACACAGTCATCATGTTAAATGTTCCTCCGGAACTATATTTATCGTCATCCTCTGTGTGTGTACAAAGCGGCAGTGCAGTTATGCTTTATAGGCAAATTATCGTATTCCATCGCAGGGGAATAAGATTACCATACCACTGACCCAGTTAGTTTATTCGCACCTTTCTGGTGCACAAACGATCTGTCCATTATCTGTCCGAAATCTGTAGGATGCTGTAGGGTTTAATCCTAATATACTTGCTCTTTTCAAACTTGGCGTCTCAGAGCTCCAAACCACTCTCACTCGGTGAGAAGAATCACATGAAACTGTCAGCCAATGCTAATGCACGTTTCACCCCCTCATCATTAAGTGGGACGGGGCTTCCACAGGGCTAATTTCATATCCACATTTGCACTGTTTAAGTGCTCCATATTAACTCCGCCCCTTGTTAGGTGAAAGCTTAAGCAAGAACATTATGTACATTGCATAGGTAACTTCATGATCTACCTACTTGTGGTTCAAGGTATTTACATTTTATTTACAAAGTTTGTAATAACTTGTGACAGTTTTCATACAGGTTGAAATTGTAAGGGGCCAAATTATCAAGCTCTGAATGGAGCTTGATGCCCCTGTTCCCACACAAGCCTTTAGGCTCACTGGAAACAGCAGTTATGATGCAGCAGTCTTAAGACCGCTGCTCCATAACTGGTTCGCCTACTCTGAGGCTACGGACATCAGTCCGCCCGATCCAATACAATTGGGCAGATTGACACCCCCTGCTACTGGCCGATTGGCCATGAATCTGCAGAGGGCGGCATTGCAAAAGCAGTTCAAAAGAACTGCTTGTGCAATGATAAATGCCAACAGAGTATGCTGCCGGCATTCATCGATGTCTGTCGGACATGATCCGCTGAGCAGATCATGTTGGACAGACCGATGATAACAGACAAAATTATTTATACAATACATTATAGGCTGCTAGTCTCTAGTTTTTTGCACAGACAATCTATCAATAGCTACAGTCATTTTAATTAGCACAACAAGTGGAGACATATAGCCTTGATCAAAAATATTCTATTTGGAACCAAGGATTGCAATAAAGACTGTTTAGCACTTAGACTCTGTAGTCACTAATACATCTTAATAAATGCATACCGTCCTTTTAATGTACAGTTTATCCAGTACTTGATCCTGTTTTCTAGGGATCATGTTATTGGGATAAAACATAATTTATATAGCTTTTTAACCTAAAAAGCATGCATAATCCAAATTTTTATTTAAGACATTTTGGTTTAGGGTGGACAGTCTATAGATCCATCTGCTTTCTTTTTGCAGTAGGACCTTATCATTATTGCCCCCTCTGCCATGGAGGATCCCTTTGTCTATACCTACACATTTTAGGCAGTCAGGATTACTATTATGGAACGTGGCATAGTGTCTTGCAACACTGCTTGTTTGCACTTTTTGTTTAATGTCATCCCTATGTTCAGTGAATCTGTCCTTAAAAACTCTTTTCGTTTTTCCAACGTAGTAACATGGACATGAACAATGCAAAACATACACTATCCCAACAGTGTTGTAATTGAAGAAGTCTCTAATCTTATATATCCTACCATCTTTAGCATGAAATTGCTTTGTTTTCTCCATAAACTTGCATGCTACACATTTTCCACATGGGAAATTCCCTAATTGTTTTCTGATTAGAAAGCCAGTCTGACACCAGTGGTTTAGATACATATTTACTTTTAACTAATTTATCTCTGAGGTTCAGCGCTTTTCTGTCTCTCAGAAGCAGAATTTTCCCTACCTCTCTACCTACAGGGCCGTCTTTAATATTGACTGGACCCTGGGCAAAACATTTCTTGGGCCCCTCCCCCACCCCATGCAATTTCGCTCTCCACCCCAACATCCCAAAAAACAACTAAATCAATTTATTTTATAATTATTTTAAATTATTAGCCCAGCAGTGGATCATCCACTGCTGGGCTAATCATTTTAAAAAAGAATGAAATAAATTGCAATATTTGAATCTGGACCTAAGCAGTACTAATAAGTAAATAAATATATAAATTCCTCCACTGTGGATTCATTTAATATTCTTTTTAATGTGAATCTGGTGTGAGGTTAGCTGGTTAAAGAGATTTAGGGCAGCCAACAGGAGCAAAGCAAGGTAAAGGCTGAGGACGAAGCATGGAGGTGCAAACACATATAAGTTTACTGACTGGAACAGCTGTAAAATCTGCAACAGAGAAAACATTAATGTGTGAAGTATCAGCATGACACTATACATCAGCCACAGCAGCACATGTCACTTATTTGCTAGGAACAAGTTCCCTCTCACCCTGCACTAGACAATGCTGCATTGGGAGGGGCATGTGTGTGCACTCACTTATTCTTCCCACTGACCTTTCTACAAAGCACTGTTCCCCTAACAAACTTCAGTTAGTTGATCTTAGGGCCACAGCAGAAAGAGCAGGGCTAAGGGGACCAGCAGACTGGATGCTGTCTGCCCAAGGCTGCATGGATACAGTGTGAGATGAGTCACACAGCCTCAAGACTGAAGAGAGCAGTGTATGCAGCTGCACAGATGCTCAAATCCTCATGTGCCTGCCACTCCAGCTGTCTGCTGCATGTGCCTACAGTCAGCCCTACCCAGAAACAATACCCACCACCAGAGCAGTTACCTGGTAACAGTGGTAACCCCAGTAGGACCTTTTCTGATGCAGTGGGAATGGCAGGATGCCGAGTTAGGGCTTTGCATTCAGTGCTGCACAGTGCACATCTAAAACAGCACATGGCAATAGCTTGGCATGTCACATGACACCGGCATGTTCTGGCACAGTTTTAAAAATATATATATATATATATAAGCAGAGTACTTTTGACTGTGACAGTATTAGGACTGAATGTGTGTGTTCCCCATGTCACATCAACAGTCTGGTATGAACCATAAAAATAAATAAAAAAAAATTTTTTAGGACTCTTGGGCCCCTCAACATAGACTGGGCCCTGGGAAGCTGTCCCTTTTGCCCTGTGTTAAAGACGGCCCTGTCTACCTACATTTTCATCGCTAGTAAGGATTAATGTCTTTTAAGAATTCTCCTCAATGTTTCCCAATGGCAATTGAATTTAGTTACTAACCGCATATTACTATCAGATGCCTTCTTCTGTGAGAACAAAAGTGCATCCCTGTCTGTTTTCCTAGCTTCAGCTATTACTATTTTAGGGTACCCTCTTTCTAAGAATCTTTTTTCCATTTTTTCTGCATGGAATTAAATTTTGTTCTAGAGGTGCAATACCTACGTAAACGCAGGAACTGACCTGTAGGAATACCTCTTTTGAGGTGTTTGGGGTGGTGGCTTGATGCCAGTAGGAGCCTATAAAAAATTAAATGTTAATTTAATATTATGCTGTTTTCATTGAGATTAGATATAAAGGCTTGCAGAGATTCAACAGGACCATCCCAAATGAGAAGAACGTTGTCCACATATCTTAACCAGAACAATGCATGCGTTTCATACATCTCATTAGGGTATACTTTTTCTATCTCCCATGCTCCCAGGTGAAGACAAGCATAAGTGGGGGCACAAGTCGCCCCCATTGCTGTCCCCCTTATTTGTTTGTAAATTTTGCCATCAAAGGTAAATATATTATTTTTCAGGACGAAATGTAGAGCTTTAATCACAAAATCAGTGTGACTTTTGAACATTGTTCCTCTACTATCCAGGACATTTCTGCAAGCGTCTATGCCTATGTTATGTGGGATGGAAGAATACAAGCCTTCTACATCTAGAGATACCAGGAGAGCATGATCTGGGACTATTATCCCATCAATTTTACGTAATAAATCTGTGGCATCGTAATAAGAAATGGTTTTAAAAAGTAATCAACATAATTACCCACATTTTCATTTAAGCTTCCTATTCCTGCACTTATTGGGTGTCCCAGAGTATTTACTGGATTCTTATGGATTTTTGGGATGCAGTAAAATACTAGAAAAAGTGAGGGTGTAATACACACCAGTGTGTAATCACACCCTTAGGGGGCGCCTCCTATAGCATATAACATAAAATATCATATAATCACACAACACAAATGTAAAACTAGAATAGTGCCATAGAAGAGATACATATAAGTGTACCAAAAGCAGTCCAATAGATGATGGTAATAAAGTCCCAATCAGTAATATGTCCAAACACAGTAGGCAGCTCTCGGTCTTAGGATGGTCTTCCTGGTAGATGGATAACTGAAAAAAGAGAGATTGTGTGTGGATTGCAGATTTTGGTCTCTGACTGTACTAGGCCATGTTTGGCGCCTCTGTGTTCTCTATTTTTTCATGCAGTAAAATACTGGCATAACCGGAAACTCAGGAAAAAGATATTTAAACTTATTCAGGGTGATATCATTATTTATTATATCCCAATAACATGATCCCTAGCAAACAGGATCAAGTACTGGATAAACCCTGCATTAACAGGACGGTATGCATTTATTAAGATGTATTAGTGACTGCAGAGTCTAATAAGTGCTAAACAGTCTTTATTACAACCATTGATTCCAAATAGAATGTTTATGATCTAGGCTATATGTCTCCACTTGTTGCGCTAATTTAAATGATTGCAGCTATTGATAGCTCGTCTGTGCAAAAAACTAGAGACTAGCAGCCTATAATGTATTGTATAAATAATTTCGTCTGATAGTGTGAAAACAGACTTGAGTTTCAACCTGTATGAAAACTGTCGCAAGTTATAACAAACTTTGTAAATAAAATGTATATACCTTGAACCACAAGTTGGAAGATCATGAAGTAACCTTTGGAATGTATATTATGTTCTTGCTTAAACTTTCATATTACAAGGGGCAGAGCTAATATGGAGCACTTTAACAGTGCAAATGTGGATATAAATATATAGCCCTGTGTAAGCCCCGTCCTACTTCATGACGAGGGCATGAAAAGTGCGTTGGCATTGGCTGACCACATCACGTGATTCTTCTCACCGAGTGAGAGTGGTTTGGAGCTCTGAGACAGCCAAGTTTGAAAAGAGCAAGTATATGAGGATTAAACCCTACAGCATCCTACAGATTTCAGACAAATAACGGACAGTTAATTTGTGCACTGGAAAGGTGCGAAGAAACTAACTGGGTCAGTGGTATGGTAATCTTATGCCCCTGTGACGGAATACAGTAATTTGCCTATAATGCATAACTGCACTGCTGCTTTTACACACACAGAGGACGACGATAAATATAGTTATAGTTTTAAAACGACTGTGTTCCCCATGAAGTTTGTTCGGCAAGGATTGAGCTTAAATCAACATTTTGGTTCCACTATTTCTATGATTAGCAGTGTGTATACGGTTGTACTATATTACTTGGATTTATACTATCTTTTGCTGTATGTCTATGCAGGGAGAAATTACTGAGACACTTAAATCCCCAGGTATTATACTTCCCAGGTATAGCTCCCTTGGTTACTTTAAGGGGGTTCTAGGGTAAGTAGGGGTGTACTCAGCTTCATTTCCCTATCACCTATGTCTGTTATATTATGATGTCCGTTTTATGATGCTTTTGTATCCTCTCTATTTTATGCCTTATACATTGAAATTTAGCTTAGATCCCCGAGTATATCTGTCCTAGTTATACCCCTTTGGAGTGTTCTGTGGGGTCTAGGTGTACAGATGGGGTGTAGCTGATCACTTAGGCGCTTTATATATGTTAGCGTTTTATACATCTTTTATACACTCACATTTCTTGGTGTCTATAATCACAGTGACCGGTCACTTAGTTGGAGCAGATACCTATATCTGAGGTGTCTATTCCTATTTTTTTATGTATATACTATGCATTGTATTTTGTATGCTTATTAAGTGAGCCTGATACCATTCTTGAATGCTGCAACATTTTATCACTAATGAAGTGTTTATTGTATCTAATCTGATTCTTGTATAAATTATACTTTAAAAGAGTGCTGTATTCTCTGTCTTATTGTGATACATAAATGTATGTGTCTTATTCTTCTTTCATATGGTAGTCTATATGTTTTAAAGGGTATGCATTATTTTTTCATATAGAATTCTCCTTTGCAGATTGTCCTGTTATGGAGGTGTTAGCTACATTTTAGTATAGTACTTATTATATAGGTGGTCTCCCTAGTACATTCTCTAACCCTTATGTTATATGAAGAAAGAAGTGGTGTCATGTACATTTGACTATCAAGAAAGAAGACTGGTGGCATGTAAATGTGACTATGAAGAAAGAAGTGGCATGAACATTTGACTATGAAGAAAGAAGAGCGGTGGCATATACATGTGACTATGAAGAAAGAAGAGCGGTGGCATATACATGTGACTATGAGGAAAGAAGAGTGATGACATGTAAATATGACTATGAAGAAAGAAGAGTGGTGGCATGTACATGTGACTATGAAGAAAGAAGAGTGGTGGCATGTACATGTGACTATAAAGAAAAAAGAGTAGTGGCATGTAAATGTGACTGAAGAGAGAAGAGTAGTGGCATGTACATGTGACTATGAAGAAAGAAGAGTGGTGGCATATATATGTGACTATGAAGAAAGAAGAGTGGTGGTATATATATATATATATATATATATATATATATGACTATAAGCAAAGAAGAGTAGTGGTATGCTCATGTGACTATGAACAAAGAAGAGTGGTGTCATGTTCATGTGACTATGAACAAAGAGAAGAGTGGTGTCACGTGACTATGAACAAAAAAGATTGGTGGAATGTACATGTGACCATAAACAAAGAAGAGTGGTGGCATATACAGTATATGTGACTATGAACAAAGAAGAGTGGTGGCATGTACATGTGACTTAAGAAAGAATAGTGGTGGCATATATATATATATATATATATATATATATATGACTATAAGCAAAGAAGAGTAGTGGTATGCTCATGTGACTATGAACAAAGAAGAGTGGTGTCATGTTCACGTGACTATGAACAAAGAGAAGAGTGGTGTCACGTGACTATGAACAAAAAAGATTGGTGGAATGTACATGTGACCATAAACAAAGAAGAGTGGTGGCATATACAGTATATGTGACTATGAACAAAGAACAGTGGTGGCATGTTCACGTGACTATGAACAAAGAAGAAGAGAGCTGTTTAGAAAAGTTAATCTAATTATTTATATACAAAATTCACCATTAAAGACTTAAATGCAACAGGTTTAGTGCCAATTGCTGAGCAATGTTGGCCTATTTAAACCATGAATTGCTTACTATACATAACCATTGTAGCTGCCCTAATAAAAAACATAAGATTAATTAGACATCAAGTTGGGAGACACACCAGATAGAAGCTTGTGTGTTTCTATGTAAATAAAGATTAATGAGAATTGTACAGTATTTCAGACAGTTAGGATATTTTCTTTTCTTAGTGGTGCTCACACTGTTCAGTGTTCAATATGGTATGTGACTTTTATCTTTACATGTTCAGTTATTAGTAAGTGGATGGCAAAGCTGAAATCACAGATATGGTCGGATTTGCAGCCAGTCACTTAACAAACTGAGCTGATGAGGTGGCTCGCTGTATTATGTTCTTGATTACAGTATGTTCTTTACCTTTTCCTGGTGCAAGAATTAAATCCTTTTGTACTTCCAACAATAATACATAGAGTACCAATACGTTGACTAATAATTGCTATGTTTTATTACCTGCAGATTTTTTGTTAATAGGCAAATCTTATATGCCAATTTCTTTAGTCCTCACGGGCAGGGTTTAAAGCACTATATAAAGTATTACTCTGTTACAGCGAGAGAAAAAAACTAGTTATTTATATGGTTGACTGTGCATTACCATTTGCATGTGATTGCATATTGACAAGTATATAGATCAGATTATGAAAAAAATATATATTGACTATTTTAAAAAAATATATTGAAATTCCAGATATCGATCAATGCATTTAATTAGACAACATATTTTTTGCTTTAAGCGTATTAAGTTTAGCACCCATGTCTGCTATTCTGGGGGACATGTCTTTATGTATTTGCTGCATAGGTAGGGAAAATCTATTTTATGATATATTAGATAAGATATATTGATAACACATTTTTGATAAATAAATATAAATCTCAAATGAAAAAAGCAAAAGTAACAAATACAAAATAATAAATAAATATTTAAATAAATTCATTAATTGCAAAGTATTGCTGGATTATCCATAAACGAGTTGTTCAAATGTATAAATGACAAAACATAAGCAAGAAAATATTAGAACATTGAAATATGAAATGGACAGATTGATTGATTATGACAAGAAGAAGGAAGGCCAAACTGCTAACTTATTTTAATCATTATACACATCAGAGCAACTAATCATCCAGAGTCTGTAGCAAAACTGAGCTTACTTGCCCTTGAAAAAAAATGTGATACATTTAAAAAAGAGAAATGTGTGCGTGTGCATGTGCATGTGTAAGAGATAGGACAATGATTCATAAATGAAACAAAACCTTTAAAGGGATAGGAAAGTCAAAATTAAACTTGTATGATTCAGACAGAGCATGTTATTTTAAGACAATTTTAAATTCACTTCTATTTTCAAAAGTACTTTGTTCTCTTGGTATCCATTGTTGAAATGCACATATCCTAAACTAGTGGGAGCTAGCTGGTGATTGGTGCCTGCCCACATTTGAATATTGTGATTGACTGACTAGATTTGTTCATCTAGCTCTCATTAGTGCATTGCTGCTCCTTCAGGAAAGAATTATATGTTCTATCTGAATCCTGAAAACAATGGATTTCATGTACATTTAAGATGAAAAGCAGAATTAAAAATTATTATCATTATACAAATGCTGACATTTGTGGATTAAAACTAAGTTTCCCATGTTGGAAATGGGGGGGCGGGGGAGTATTTTTGTACTTTTATTACTTTAACACCATTGATTGTCCCAGACGGACTAATGATTAGGACTAAATATCTTGATTTTGCTTATGAAGGGACTAATGTTTATATTAGTATATTTTTGTACCTACTAATTATGTAAGGGGTTGACTTGTTTCCTTTTATTATGCCCATGTTTATTCAGCAGTGATTAGAAACCAACAGCTAGATTACGAGTTGTGCGTTACGGCTCTTAACACTGTAAATTTTGTATTTTCTGCGTTAAAACAGCACCGCAGCCATTACGAGTCTTGTCGGTATAGCTGTACCGCAAGCCTTTTAGCCTGTAACGCAACGTCAGTACAGCACTCGTAAAAATTATGTTTTTAAATGGGATTCCCATAGCGCTGGTATTACGAGTTTTGCGTTGAGGCTAAAAAGTGAGCGTTACACTCTAAAATGACAAGATCCGTAACGCCATCTAAAGTCAGTAGTTATGAGTTTTACACTACAAAGCTGTAGCATAAAACTCATAACTAATTTGTTAAAAAGTACACTAACACCCATAAACTAAACGCAAATACTATAATAAATGTATTAACCCCTAATCTTCCGCTCCCGAGATCACCGCCACTAATCAAATTTATTAACCCCTATTCCGCCACTCCCAACGTCACCACTATATTAACGTTATTACTCCTAAACCGCCGCCCTCCCGCATTGCAAACCCTATTTAAATATTATTAACCCCTAATCTGCCGTCCGCCCACATCGCCACCACTATACTAAAGTTATTAAGCCCTACACTGCCGCTACTATAATAAACCTATTAACCCCTAAACTGAAAGCCCCCACAATTAAATATTATAAATTAAACTATTAACCCCTAAACTGAAAGCCCCCACATCGCAATAAACTAATTTAAACTAGTAACCCCTAAACCTAACGCCCCCCTAACGTTATATTAAAATTACAAGTCAAGCGGGACTTCAAAAATTGTAGGTGGATCGTCGGGGGTTAGTGTTAGGTTTTTTTTAAGGTTTTTTTGGGTGGGTTTTATTTTTAGATTAGGGTTTGGGCAGCAAAAGAGCTAAATGACCTTTTAAGGGCAATGCCCATACAAATGCTCTTTTCAGGGCAATGTGTAGCTTAGGTTTTTTTAGGTTTATGTTTTTTTATTTTGGGGGGAAGGTTGGGTGGTGTGTTTTACTGTTGGGGGGGTCTTTGTATTTTTTTTTTTACAGGTAAAAGAGCTAATATCTTTGGGGCAATGTCCCACAAAAAGCCCTTTTAAGTGCCATTAGTAGTTTATTGTAGGCTAGGGTTTTTTTTTATTTTGGGTGGGCTTTTTTATTTTGATATGGCTATTAGATTAGGTGTAATTCTTTTTTATTTTTAATAATTTTGTTTGTTATTTTCCGTAATTTAGTCTTTTTTTGTAGTAATTAGATACTTTGTAATTTTTAGAGTAGTGTTAGGATTTTTTTAATGCGTAGGTTAGTTTATTTAATTGGTAGTTAGTTTAATTTTAGTTTAATAATTATATTAGTTTAATTGTTAATTTAAACTTAGTTTTTTTAATTTGACAGGTAAGTTTAAATTTAATTTAAGATAGGGAAATTGTAATTTTAATATATCAAAATAAAAAAGCCCACCCAAAATAAAAAAAACCCTAGCCTACAATAAACTACTAATGGCACTTAAAAGGGCTTTTTGTGGGACATTGCCCCAAAGATATTAGCTCTTTTACCTGTAAAAAAAAAAATACAAAGACCCCCCCAACAGTAAAACCCACCACCCAACCTTCCCCCCAAAATAAAAAAACATAAACCTAAAAAAACCTAAGCTACACATTGCCCTGAAAAGAGCATTTGTATGGGCATTGCCATTAAAAGGTCATTTAGCTCTTTTGCTGCCCAAACCCTAATCTAAAAATAAAACCCACCCAAAAAACCCTTAAAAAAAACCTAACACTAACCCCCGACGATCCACTTTCAATTTTTGAAGTCCCGCTTGAACGATCTTCATCCCGGCGGAGAAGTCTTCATCCAGACGGCCTCTTCAATCTTTTTACCGGCGGCGAAGTCCTCATTGAAGCGGCAGGAAGTCTTCATCCAGGCGGCCTCTTCAATCTTCATCAAGGCAGCATCTTCTATCTTGATCCCGGCGGCGCTGAGCTGGTCCATCCTGAAGACATCCGGCGCGGAGCATCCTCTTCATACAGTCACCGCCATACACTGAATCTTCAATGCAAGGTATCGTACCTTGCATTCCTATTGGCTGAAAAATTTGAATCGGCCAATAGAATGAGAGCTGCTTAAATCCTATTGGCTGATTTTGAAGAGGATGCTCCACGCCGGATGTCTTCAGGATGGACTGACTCCGCGCCGCCGGGATCAAAATAGAAGATGCTGCCTGGATGAAGATTGAAGAGGCCGCCTGGATAAAGACTTCTCGCTGCTTGGATGAGGACTTCGCCGCCGGGATGAAGATTGAAGAGGTCATCTAGATGAAGACTTCTCACCACCTGGATGAGGACTTCTCTGCCGGGATGAAGATCGTTAAAGCGGGACTTCAAAAACTGTTAGTGGATCATCGAGGGTTAGGGTTTTTTTAAGGGTTTTTTGGGTGGGTTTTATTTTTATATTAGGGTTTGGGCAGCAAAAGAGCTAAATGCCCTTTTAAGGGCAATGCCCATCCAAATGCCCTTTTCAGGGCAATGGGTAGCTTAGGTTTTTTTAGATCATTTTTTTTTAATTTTGTGGGTTTGGGGGGTGGGGATTTTGTAATGTTAGTGGGGATTTGTATTTTTTCAGAAAAAGAGCTGATATCTTTAGGGCAATGCCCAACAAAAGGCCCTTTTAAGGGTATTGGAAGTTTATTCTAGATTAGGTTTTTTATTTTGGGGGTGTTTTTTTTAATGGTTATTAGAATAGGAATAGTTTTTATTATTTTTGATAATGTGTTTGCTATTTTGTGTAATGTATTTTTTTAGGGGGGGTTTGTAGCAAAAGAGCTGTTTAACTTAGGGCAATGCCCTACAAAAGGCCCTTTTAAGGGCCCTTGGTAGTTTGGGGAGGGTGGGTTTTTATACTGTTAGGGGTGTTTGTTGATTTTTGTAGGAAAAGAGCTATTTAACTTAGGGCAATGCCCCCCAAAAGGCCCTTTTAAGGGCCCCCAAAATGCCCTTTTAAGTTTTATTTTACAGGTAAGTTTGTATTGATTTTAACTAGGTAGTTAGTAAATAGTTAATAACTATTTACTAACTAGTCTACCTAGGTAAAATAAATACAAACTTACCTGTGAAAAAAAATAAAACCTAAGCTAGCTACAATATAACTATTAGTTATATTGTAGCTAGCTTAGGTTTTATTTTACAGGAAAGTATTTAGTTTTAAATAGGAATTATTTAGTTAATAATTGTAAGTATCATTTAGCTCTATTTTAATTATGTTAAAGTTAGGGGGTGTTAGGATTAGGGTTACGTTAGGGTTAGGTTTAGGGGTAGGTGTAGGGAGTTAATAGTTTAATTTAAGTTGTTGCGATATGGGGGGCTGGCGGTTTAGGGGTTAATAGGTTTATTTAGTGGTAGTGATGTGGGAGGCCAGAGGATTAGGGGTTAATAACTTTATTTAGTTGCGGAGATGTCAGGGAGCGGCGGAATAGTGGTTAATAACTTTAATATAGTGGCGGCGATGTTGGGGTGCGGCGGAATAGGGGTTAATAACTTTAGTATAGTGACGGCGATATCGGTAGCAGCAGATTATGGGTTAATACCTTTATTTCGGTGGTGGCGATATCGGGAGCGGCAGATTAGGGGTTAATAACAGTAGGCAGGCGTTGGCGATGTCGGGGGCAGCAGATTAGAGGTGTTTAGAAGTGGGGTTTATGTTAGGGTATTAGGTTTAAACGTTAGTTTCTTTTTTCCCATAGACATCAATGGGGCTGCGTTACGGAGCTTTTCTTTCCACGATTGCAGGTGTTAGACTTTTTTCTGACCTGCTCTCCCCATTGATGTCTATGGGGGAAGCTTGTTTTTGATGCAGGAATGGAGCTTAAAAGCACCATATCGCCCGCACAAGCCAGGTTTTTTAAAACTTGTAATGGCAGCACTATAGGGGATTAAATAACGCCACTCTTGTTGCATTTGTTAATTTCCCTATAGCACTCAAAACTCATACGCCTAGATTTAGAGTTTGGCGTTAGCCGTCAAAAGCAGCGTTAAGGGGTCCTAATGCTGCTTTCTACCGCCAGCTGGTATTTAGAGTCAGCCAGGAAAGGGTCTAACGTTCACTTCCCTACCGCGATTCCAGGCTACCACAGATCCCCTTACGCCAATTGCGTATCCTATCTTTTCAATGGGATCTGCCTAATGCCGGTATTTGGAGTCTTGGGAGAAGTGAGTGGTAGACCCTCTACCGACAAGACTCCTACCGCCAAAAAAAGTCAGTAGTTAAGAGCTTTATGGGCTAACGCCGGAACATAAAGCTCTTAACTACTGTGCTATAAAGTACACTAACACCCATAAACTACCTATGTACCCCTAAACCGAGGCCCCCCCACCAATGCTGCCACTATAATAAAAAATTTTAACCCCTAATCTGCCAACCGGACACCGCCGCCACCTACATTATACCTATGAATCCCTAATCTGCTGCCCCTAACATCGCCGACCCCTATATTATATTTATTAACCCCTAATCTGCCTCCCCAACGTCGCCGCTACCTTACCTATATTTATTAACCCCTAATCTGCCGACCGGACCTCGCCGCCACTATAATAAATGTATTAACCCCTAAACCGCCGCACTCCCGCCACACAAACACTAGAATAAATAGTATTAACCCCTAATCTGCCCTCCGTAACATTTCCGCCACCTACGTACAATTATTAACCCCTAATCTCCCGCCTGCACCGTCGCCGCTACTATAATAATAATATAATATAATAATAATAATCCATCCAACGAGGACCTCTGGCGTGGCGCTTCCTTCCTGGCCGACGGACTAACGACGAATGCTTGATTGGATCAGCCAATCGGATTGAACTTCAATCTGATTGGCTGAATGAATCAGCAAATCAGATTTTTTCAACCCTAATTCCAATTGGAATCCGAGGGACGCCATCTTGGATGACGTCATTTAAAGGAACTGTCATTCGTCGTTAGTCCGTCGGCCAGGAAGGATGCTCCACGCCGGAGGTCTTGAAGATGGAGCCGCTCCTCGTCGGATGGATGAAGATAGAAGATGCCGCTTGGATGAAGATGTCTGCCGGTCCGGATGTCCTCTTCTGCCCGGATAGGATGAAGACTTCTGCTGGTCTGGATGTCCTCTTCTGCCCCATCGGATGAAGACTTTGGCCCGGCTGGGTGAACACGGCTCAAGGTAGGGAGATCTTCAGGGGGGTAGTGTTAGGTTTATTTAAGGGGGGTTTGGGTGGGTTAGAGTAGGGGTATGTGGGTGGTGGGTTTTAATGTTTGGGGGGTTGTTTTTTTTTTTTACAAGTAAAAGAGCTGATTACTTTGGGGCAATGCCCTGCAAAAAGCCCTTTTAAGGGCTGGTAAAAGAGCTGGTTACTTGGTAATTTAGAATAGGGTAGGGTATTTTTTTTATTTTGGGGGGCTTTATTATTTTATTAGGGGGCTTAGATTAGGTGTAATTAGTTTAAACTTCTTGTAATTCTTTTTTATTTTTTGTAATTTAGTGTTTGTTTTTTGTGTATTATAGAATAGTTTATTTTATTGTATTTTATTTTAGGTAATTGTAGGTAATTTATTTAATTTAATGATAGTGTAGTGTTAGGTTTAATTGTAACTTAGGTTAGGATTTATTTTACAGGTAATTTTGTACTTATTTTAACTAGGTAGCTATTAAATAGTTATTAACTATTTAATAGCTATTGTACCTAGTTACAATAAATACAAAGTTGCCTGTAAAATAAATATAAATACTAAAATAGCTACAATGTAATTATTAGTTATATTGTAGCTATATTAGGGTTTATTTTATAGGTAAGTATTTAGTTTTAAATAGGATTAATTTAGTTAATTTTAGGAATATTATTTTGTTTAATTTAAATTAGGGTTGTTAGGGTTGTTAGGGTTAGGGGTAGAGTTAGGTTTAAGGGTTAATAACTTTATTATAGTAGAGGCGACGATGCGGGCGGGAAATTAGGGGTTAATAATTGTAGGTAGGTGGCGGCGATGTTAGGGAGGGCAGATTAGGGTTTAATAAAATTTATTATAGTGTTTGCGAGGCGGGAGTGCGGCGGTTTAGGGGTTAATACATTTATTATAGTGGCGGCGAGGTCCGGTCGACAGATTAGGGGTTAATAAGTGTAGGTAAGGTAGCGGCGACGTTGGGGGGGCAGATTAGGGGTTAATAAATATAATATAGGGGTCAGCGGTGTTAGGGGCAGCAGATTAGGGGTTCATAGGGATAATGTAGGTTGCGGCGGATTAATAATATAATGCAGGTGTCAGCGATAGCGGGGGCGGCAGATTAGGGGTTAATAAGTATAAGGTTAGGGGTGTTTAGACTCGGGGTTCATGTTAGGGTGTTCGGTGCAGACTTAAAGATTGTTTCCCCATAGGAAACAATGGGGCTGCGTTAGGAGCTGAACGCTGCTTTTTTGCAGGTGTTAGGTTTTTTTTCAGCCCAAACTGCAAACTGCCCCATTGTTTCCTATGGGGATATAATGCACGAGCACGTTTTAGCTGCTTACCGCTACCGTAAGCAACACTGGTATTGAGGGTTGAAGTGGAGCTAAATTAGGCTCAACGCTCCTTTTTCTGAGCCTAACGCAGCCCCTCAGACAACTCTAAATACCAGCGTTGTCTTAAGGGTGCGCTGGGAAAAAAGCAGCGTTAGCTACGCGGGTCTTTACCGACAAAACTCTATATCTAGGCCATAATCTAGGCGTTTATATTCTTGCCATGTCAAATAATTGAACCATTTTTATATGGGAAATTCAGAGGGAAACCCTTTGCCCACTGTGCTTAGAGAAATGCAGCCACACCTCTATTGACAATGCCCATATAAGCTGAAATGTACCACTGGGGTTGGCTATACAAATACATTTCTTCAGAGTAGAAGGACCTTGGTTCTATGGGAATTAACTGTCCTTCTGGATGTTCTAAATTAATTTATAGGAAAGTTGTTTTTGCGAATGGCAAAGGTAGGCTAGGAGAATGAGCTGTTTTTGATCTGTGTTGAACACCTTTGTTATGCTTTTAACCTTGATATTTTTATTGCTAAAGGAAGTCAGTATTATACAACTAAATATATAATATAATGCCTGCTGAGTAACCTTATATAAACCAAACACATACAGCTAAAATTAGTTGTGTATACCTCTTATTCAGAGGATTATTGCCCATTGCCCATTTTTGGATGCGGCACCATGGATAACCACCATCTCATGGAACAAGCTGTGGAAACTTGTTTCCAGAGTCTCTTTTTGCTTTCAAATATTTACTTTAAAAGAATGGTAAATATTGGGTCCTGTGTCTTTCTAAAAATTTGACATGTTCTTGCCAAAAGATATATAGACAGATATTTAGATATATAGAGTTCCATTTTGAATCTTCATCAAAAGATATGCAGGTGAGATGATATCATTGAAATAAAAAATTGAAATACAGCTTGCAATGAACCATTTTCACTCCAACATACTTTTAATATTACTAATAAAAAATAATATATACACTCAATTCGTAAACTTACAAGCAAAGAGACATCCACCTAATGTAACGGCTGTTACCCTATCGCCCTTTCTAAATACACCCTTTGTCAAAACATACTGCACTGTGAAATAGTTAATATATGGAAGGAGTATAACATCAGGAGGATGAAATCCAGTTCTTCGCACAAAAACAGAGCACTATATACTGGTTAAAAAGTCAACATTTAATCACCAGAAAGCACCAGAGTGGCTTGAAAATACATCAGGTGACATAGCTATGGTTCTGTTTGTACCTACACTCCTCAGTACGTCCAGATACCTGTAAGTTTTAATGAAGCGATTAAATGTTGACTTTTTATCCAGTATATAGTGCTTTGTTGTTGTGCGAAGAACTGGATTTCATCTCCCTGATGTTATATTGCTTCCACATACCTTTAATATTAGTTGTTCCTAAATACTTCTATGTTCACCAAGTGGTGCAGGCTTATGAAAAATAACCCCAAATAAGCATCGTTATATAGTTAGATCTCCGTATAGTTATATTCCTTAAAGCTTCATATTAATTGGAAATTAGATAAAAGTAATTATTCTATACTATTCTTTAGAATGTATTCATGAAAGCATTTGAAATAGCAGATATTTTGTCAAATGAGATCCATCGAATAACATAGGAAATTGCTTTATTTATCTCAAGTGGGTACTGGGATACTGTAAATAAGTTGATGAATAATTCAGTGTAATCCAAACTGAAGTCCAATCAATTGAAGTTGATATGATTGTCATATGCAGATTACACTAAATTATCGTCTTCTTCTAGAAGTAGACAAGTGATTCCAATGTAAATCAGGATTTCTCATGACACGCGTTTGGTTACTTTGATATCTTTGTCTTAAAGTAAAAATACATATTGACATTACTGGTGGATAACATGCACTGCTCATTGATTGGTTTATTTTCTTTTTTCAAGTAAATATTTTAGCATTAAATAACATTTTTTTTTCTCAGACAATTCAATATATTTACATTTTCTTTGAGCAGTCGCAATTATTCAAAAAGGTTTGTTTTTTTAAAGTAGCTTTTAATATATACATATAGCACAGAATAACAATATGGTATTGTAAAATATTTAAAATAAACATTCTTATACTTCTATTCTCAAAGTTCTTAAGATCTGAAATAAAGTTACTTTATTACTTCTTTATTTTTCATCATTGTGAACTGACATCAGTGCACACATACATACATATATACATACACACATACAAATACACACATATACTGTATGTGTATATAACCCCATTGAAATCAACGGAGCAACATTGAAACAACTGCCACATAGCCCACCGCAGATTACCCCGCTACACTATTAACCCAAAACCACAACATAGCTCACTGCAAATTGCCCCATTACACTATTAACCCCACATATGCCACCGCAGATAACCTAAAATCTCTACCATTACAAAAAATGAAAAACACTACACAAAAATAAATTACCAAAAAAAAAAACCCCAACCAGTAAGACCTATCCTAAAACTAAAGTCCCCTTGAAAGAAAAATCAAACTAACACTAGAACCTACTCAAATTCTCCTGAAAAGTGCATTTTTGGGCAGTGCACTAGTTGAAATGATTAGCTTGTTTGTATAAAAAAAAAAAATCCCTATACTAAAACCAAAATAACTCCCCACCCCAACCCCCCAAAGAAATAACTTTTAAAAACCCTATCCTATCAGTGATTAAGCTCTTTCACTCAGAAAAAATACCCTATCCAAAACAATATGCCCTGAAAAGGGCATCAGTGATGCTAAGAAAACACCCCTAAAACCTATCCTAAAACTAAAAAAAACACACACAAAATAACCTACCGCTAAACCCCAAAAGTTGGTACTCCCCAAACTTGAATCCAACTTCTTAGGGGGCAGCTATGTGTTCATGGTGGCAATCCTCTTCAATCTTCCAATGAGGCTGTCCTCTTCCATTTGATGCTTCTTCTGATCATCCGTCCAAGGTCAGTCTTCATGCTGTACCTGCAGCACACTGAAACTTGAATGCGAGATTCCCCCTTATATAGGGGTGCCCTTGTATTTTGTTCTTAGTACAATCCATTAGAAAAAAACTTTCAATTTATTGGCTGATTAGACTAAGAATTCAAAAATCAGCCAATGGAAATGCAAGGGCACCCCTATATAAGGGGGAACCTCACATTCAAACTTTAGTGTGCTGCCAAGACAGTATGAAGAGTACAAAAGAGCTTAATAACTAATGCTCTCTTCAGTGCATCTTTTTTAAGGATAAGATTTTTTTTTTTTTATTTGAGCAAAGAACTTAATCACTAATACCTTTTCTCTTGCAAGGTGTATCCAGTCCACGGATTCATCCTTACTTGTGGGATATTCTCATTCCCTACAGGAAGTGGCAAAGAGAACACACAGCAGAGCTGTCCATATAGCTCCCCCTCTGGCTCCGCCCCCCAGTCATTCTCTTTGCCGCTCTAACAAGTAGCATCTCCACGGGAGGGTAAAGTGAATGTAGTGTTAGATTTGTAGTTTTTTATATCTTCAATCAAAAGTTTGTTATTTTTAAATAGTGCCGGTTTGTACTATTTACTCTCTAGCAGAAAGTGATGAAGAATTCTGCTGAGAGGAAAATGATTTTAGCATGTTGTAACTAAAATCCACTGCTGTTCCCACATAGGGCTGAGGAGTACCGGAAAACTTCAGTTGGGGGGAACAGTTTGCAGGCTTAACTGCTATAAGGTATGTTCAGTCATCCTTTTTCTAGTCAAGATTTAGTAATGCTAGAAGACTGACAAGAATCCCCATGTGGGGAAGGTAAGCCATATTCTGAGACTCAGTATAGAATAAAGGCTTAATTAACAGGGCTCAAAGACTGGTGGACACTGTTAAAGGGCAATCGATTATTTATAGTGAATTTATAATCATTATACAAGTTTTTATCACTTTTGGAGTGTTATTTGGGGTTTTATTCCACATGGCAAAATTTTAGACACCTATTTAGGGTATTGAAGGCCCCACAACTCCGGAGTGGAGAGGGAGGGGGCCTAAATTTCGCGCCTCAGTTGCGCAGTTCATATTGCAGACAGCTTCATGCAGCTTCACATGGAGGGTCCTAAGACTACTTGAGGACATCATAGAGGCTTATTTCTCATCAAACTAATCCCCAGGGGCAAGGTAGGGCCACAGCAGATTGCTGTGGCATGGTGCTGTAGTTTGCTAACCGGTTGTCAGCTTTAGGTTGCTCCGGTTCGGGCATTAAGGGGTTAATTGACTTGATATTTGCTGTGCAATCATTCCAAAGCATTAAGATAGTGTGGTTAAAATTTCAGAAATATTGGATCATTTTTGAAGATTTAGTAAAAAAGTGTGTGCTTTTATTATTTAAAGGCACAGTACCGTTTTTTCTCAAATTGTATTTTTCAGTCTTTGAGTGCTGTCTAAGTCTGTTTAACATGTCTGAGCCTACAGATAGACGTTGCTCTATGTGTTTAGTAGTCATGGTGGAACCCCCTTTACATTTGTGTTTTAAGTGTGCTAATGTATCTATGCATTTTAAAGATAACGTTGTTTCACTTAAAAATGTAGCCCAAGATGATTCTTTAACAGAAGGTAACGAGGATAGCCCACCTTCCTCTCCCCATGTGTCGACACCAGTTACGCCCGCGCAAGCGATGCCTTGTACCTCTAGCGCATTGGCCCCTATTACATTACAACAATTAGCAGCAGTCATGGATCATTCCCTTGCGGCATTTTTATCCAAACTGCCAGTTTTTCCTAAAAAGCGTGATAGCTCAGTTTTAAGAACAGATTATGAGCAATCAGAAGCTTTGGAAGGTTTATCTGTGGTACCCTCACAACACTCCAAAGTGACGGTGAGGGATGTGCTGTCCGAGGGAGAAATTTCTGATACAGGAAAGGTTTCTCAGCGGGCAGAATCAGATTCCTTAGCGTTTAAATTTAAGCTGGAACACCTCCGCGTACTGCTTAAGGAGGTATTAGCTATGCTGGACGATTGTGACCCCATGGTGGTCCCAGAGAAATTGTGTAAAATGGACAAATTCCTAGAAGTCCCTGTATACACTGATGCATTTACGATCCCGAAGAGGGTAGCGGATATTGTGGATAGGGAGTGGGAGAGACCAGGTGTACCCTTTGTTCCCCCCCCTATCTTTAAGAAAATGTTCCCTATAACTGATCCCAGGCGGGACGCATGGCAGACGATCCCTAAGGTAGAGGGGGCAATTTCAACACTTGCCAAGCGCACAACCATACCAATTGAAGACAGTTGTGCTTTCAAAGATCCTTTGGATAAAAAATTAGAAGGTTTACTAAAGAAAATATTTGTTCAACAAGGTTTCCTTCTCCAACCTATTGCCTGCATTATTTCTGTGACTACTGCAGCGACTTTCTGGTTTGAGGCGCTGGAGGAGTCGCTCCAGACGGAGACCTCATATGACGAAATTATGGATAGAATTAAGGCTCTAAAGCTGGCTAATTCTTTTATAACAGATGCCGCTTTGCAATTAGCTAAGTTAGCGGCGAAAAATTCTGGTTTTGCCATCATGTCGCGCAGAGCGCTCTGGCTTAAATCATGGTCGGCCAATGTGTCGTCTAAAACTAAGTTACTAAATATCCCTTTCAAGGGAAAGACCCTTTTCGGGCCCGAGTTGAAAGAGATTTTTTCGGATATCACTGGGGGAAAGGGCCATGCCCTCCCGCAAGATAGGCCTTTTAAGGCTAAAAACAAGGCTAATTTTCGTTCCTTTCACAACTTCAGGAGCGGTCCTGCTTCAACCTCTGCGACCGCAAAGCAAGAGGGTAACTCTCCACAGCCCAAGGCAACCTGGAAGCCTTTGCAGGGCTGGAACAAGGGTAAACAGGCCAAGAAGCCTGCAGCTGCTACTAAGACAGCATGAAGGGGTAGCCCCCGATCCGGGACCGGATCTGGTAGGGGGCAGACTCTCTCTCTTTGCTCAGGCTTGGGCAAGAGATGTTCTCGATCCCTATGCATTAGAGATAGTTGCTCAGGGATATCTTCTAGAATTCAAGGACTTTCCTCCAAGGGGAAGGTTCCACATTTCTCATCTGTCTACAGACCAGACAAAGAAAGAGGCGTTCTTATGCTGTGTAGAAGATCTAATCAAGATGGGAGTGATATGTCCAGTTCCAATTACAGAACAAGGACTGGGTTTTTACTCAAACCTGTTTGTGGTTCCCAAAAAGGAAGGAACTTTCAGACCAATCCTGGATCTAAAAATTCTAAACAAATTCCTCAGAGTTTCATCCTTCAAGATGGAGACCATTCGGACAATCTTACTGATGATCCAGGAAGGTCAATACATGACTACCGTGGATCTAAAGGATGCGTACCTTCATATTCCTATCCACAAAGATCACCATCAGTTCCTAAGATTCGCCTTTCTGGGCAAGCATTACCAGTTCGTGGCCCTTCCCTTCGGATTGGCCACCGCTCCAAGAATTTTCACAAAGGTGCTAGGGTCCCTTCTAGCGGTACTAAGACCGCGGGGCATTGCTGTAGCACCCTATCTGGACGACATCTTAATACAGGCGTCGTCTTTTCCCAGAGCAAAGGCTCATACGGATATTGTTCTGGCCTTCCTAAGGTCTCACGGGTGGAAGATGAACACCGAGAAAAGTTCTCTGTCCCCGCTCACAAGGGTTCCCTTCCTGGGAACATTAATAGACTCGGTAGAAATGAAAATATTTCTGACGGAGGTCAGAAGGTTAAAGCTTCTAAGCACTTGCCAAGCTCTTTATTCCATTCCTCGGCCGTCTGTAGTTCAGTGCATGGAGGTAATCGGATTAATGGTAGCAGCAATGGACATAGTCCCTTTTGCTCGAATTCATCTCAGGCCACTGCAATTATGCATGCTCAAACAGTGGAATGGGGATTATGCAGATTTGTCTCCTCGAATCCAACTGGACCAGAAAACCAGAGATTCTCTTCTCTGGTGGTTGTCTCAGGATCACCTGTCTCAGGGAATGTGCTTCCACAGACCGGAGTGGATCATCGTAACGACCGATGCCAGTCTGTTAGGCTGCGGCGCGGTCTGGGTTCCCTGAAAGCTCAGGGCTTATGGTCTCGGGAAGAGTCTCTTCTCCCGATAAACATTTTGGAGCTGAGAGCGATATTCAATACGCTCCACGCTTGGCATCAGCTAGCGGCGGCCAAGTTCATCAGATTTCAGTCGGACAACATCACGACTGTAGCATACATCAATCATCAGGGAGGAACAAAGAGTTCCTTAGCGATGAAGGAAGTAACCAAAATAATCAGGTGGGTGGAGGATCACTCTTGCCACCTATCTGCAATTCACATCCCAGGAGTAGACAACTGGGAAGTGGATTTCCTAAGTCGTCAGACTTTTCACCCGGGGGAGTGGGAACTCCACCAGGAGGTATTTGCTCAGCTGACTCAGCTTTGGGGCATTCCAGAGTTGGATCTGATGGCGTCCCGTCAGAACACCAAACTTCCTCTTTACGGATCCAGGTCCAGGGACCCCAAGGCGGCGTTGATAGATGCTCTAGTAGCGCCTTGGTCCTTCAATCTGGCCTATGTCTTTCCACCATTTCCCCATCTCCCTCGGCTGATAGCCAGAATCAAACAGGAGAAGGCCTCGGTAATTCTGATAGCGCCTGAGTGGCCACGCATGACTTGGTATGCAGACCTAGTGGACATGTCATCTGTTCCACCATGGACACTGCCAATGAGGCAGGATCTTCTAATACAGGGTCCATTCAAGCATCCAAACCTAGTTTCTCTGCAGCTGACTGCTTGGAAATTGAACGCTTAATTCTATCCAAGCGTGGGTTCTCTGAATCAGTCATAGATACCCTGATCCAGGCTAGAAAACCTGTCACCAGGAAAATTTACCATAAGATATGGCGGAAATATCTTTGCTGGTGTGAATCCAAGGGTTACGCGTGGAGTAAAATTAGGATTCCAAGGATATTGTCTTTTCTCCAAGAAGGATTGGAGAAAGGTTTATCAGCTAGTTCATTAAAGGGGCAGATATCCGCTCTGTCTATCCTTTTACACAAGCGTCTGGCTGAAGTACCAGATGTTCAGGCGTTTGCACAGGCATTAGTTAGAATCAAGCCTGTCTATAAACCTGTGGCTCCTCCATGGAGTCTAAATTTATTTCTTTCAGTTCTTCAAGGGGTTCCGTTTGAACCTTTACATTCCATAGATATTAAGTTATTATCTTGGAAAGTTTTGTTTTTGCTAGCTATATCTTCTGCTTGAAGAGTTTCTGAATTGTGTGCTTTGCAGTGTAATTCACCCTATCTGGTGTTCCATGCAGATAAGGTTGTTTTATGTACCAAACCTGGTTTTCTTCCTAAAGTTGTTTCTAATAAGAACATTAACCAGGAAATCATTGTTCCTTCCCTGTGTCCTAATGCAGCTTCTAAGAAGGAACGGCTTTTACACAATCTTGATGTGGTTCATGCTTTGAAATTCTATTTACAAGCAACTAAGGATTTCAGACAAACATCTTCTTTGTTTGTTGTTTATTCTGGTAAGAGGAGAGGTCAGAAAGCGACTGCTACCTCTCTTTCTTTCTGGTTGAAAAGCATCATCCGATTGGCTTATGAGACTGCTGGGCAGCAGCCTCCTGAACGAATTACAGCTCATTCCACCAGAGCTGTGGCTTCCACTTGGGCCTTCAAGAATGAGGCTTCTGTTGAACAGATTTGTAAGGCAGCGACTTGGTCTTCACTGCATACTTTTGCCAAATTTTACAAATTCGATACTTTTGCTTCTTCGGAGGCTATTTTTGGGAGAAAGGTTTTGCAAGCAGTGGTGCCGTCCGTTTAGGTTACCTGTCTTGTTCCCTCCCTTCATCTGTGTCCTAAAGCTTTGGTATTGGTATCCCACAAGTAAGGATGAATCCGTGGACTGGATACACCTTGCAAGAGAAAACAGAATTTATGCTTACCTGATAAATTACTTTCTCTTGCGGTGTATCCAGTCCACGGCCCGCCCTGGCAATCAAGTCAGGTTAAAAATTATTGTTTAAACTACAGTCACCCCTGCACCCTATGGTTTCTCCTTTTTCTCCTAACCGTCGGTCGAATGACTGGGGGGCGGAGCCAGAGGGGGAGCTATATGGACAGCTCTGCTGTGTGTTCTCTTTGCCACTTCCTGTAGGGAATGAGAATATCCCACAAGTAAGGATGAATCCATGGACTGGATACACCGCAAGAGAAAGTAATTTATCAGGTAAGCATAAATTCTGTTTTTCAGGGCATCTTTTTTAGGATAGGCTTTTTTTTAAAGATAGATTTTTATTGGGGGGGTTACTCGGGTTTCAGCTAGGATACTGCCCAACAAATGCCATTCTCAGGGCAATTTTTAGAGTAGGTTTTAGTGTTAGTTTAGTTTTTTTTTTTAGATGTGGGCTTTTTTTAAGGGGACTTTTGTTTTAGGATAGGTTGCTGTATGGGTTTATTTATTTTTGGTAAAAAATGTTTGTATAATGCTAGTGTTTGTTTGTTTTTTGAAATGGTAGTGTTTTTTTGTGTAACATAGGGGTCTTAGTCTAGGGGTTTTGGGGGGGTAGCTGTAAGGAGGTTTAACTGGTATTTTGCAATAGGGGGTGTGGTGGTTAGGGGTTAATAGGTTAGGGGCATTTTGCAATGGGGGTTGTGTTGGTTAAGGGGTTGATAGGTTAGGGGGAATCTTGCAATGGGGGTTGTGGCAGTTAGGGGGTAGTTTTTCAATGGGAATATTGGCAGTTTAGGGTTTACTAGGATAGAGAGTTTATAGCAGTTGGCTATGTGGCTTTTTAGGGATTAATAGTGTAGCGGGCTAATTTGCAGTGGGCTATGTGGTGGTTTAGGGGTTAATAGTGTCACGGGGTGGACAGAGTAGGTGGAAAAACTATTATCTTATTTTTTTGGGTGCTTAGTGCAATTTGTTTCTCAGCCCAAACTCTTTACTTGAGCTTTGAGTTCACGTAAAAAGTTTGAGAGTAAAATGCAATTGTGTTCAAGCGATTACATTTACTTTCAATTTGTAATACAAGCACACATTGACACTCAACGCTGCCCATAGAAAATATGGGGAACTTAATTTACCACAAAATGTGCACAGTCTTTTTATATTTACACTTTTTCATTCACCAGCTCCTAATGAGCATGTGCAAGAATTCGCAGAATATACGTCTTTGCATTTGGGATTTGCTGATGGCTGTCACATGGTACAGGAGGAGTGGACATTTTAAACATCTTTCCAATTTACTTCCATTAACAAAATGTGCACAGTATTTTTATATTTACACATTTTCAGTCACATGCTCCTACTGAGCATGTGCAAGAAATCACAGAATATAGATATATGCATTTGTGATTAGCTGATGGCTGTCACATGGTACAGAAGGAGTAGAAATAGACATAACTTTGACATTTCTCAGAAAAATATCTACTGAAGTGTAGACTAGGGGGCCGATTTATCAGTGTCTGGCGGACATGATCCACTGTAGCAGATCATGTCCGCCAGACATCGCTGAATGCAGACAGCATACACTGTTGGCATTTAACATTGCACAAATCAGTTCTGGTGAACTGCTTGTTCAATGCCACCCCCTGCAGATTCGCGGCTAACCAGCCGCTAGCAGGGGGTGTCCATCAACCTGATCGTACATGATCAGGCGGATTGCTGTCCGACGCCTCTGAGGAGGAGTATGCGTTAAGGAGCAGTGGTCTTAAGACCGCTGCTTCTTAACTCCTGTTTCCAGTGAGCCTGAAGTCGCACGGAAACAGGGATATTTGTCACCATTCAGGCCATGATAAATCGGCCCCTAGGAGCTATTGCATTGTCTCATGAGATCACAGCAAAACATTACCTCAGCACTGCTCATGCTGAATGTTTACTGAGTACTTACTGTTGTGAGATGAAGACATTTTGAGGTACTATATCTTCATTTTTTACATAGAGATGTTCAAGTGATATTTTCTTGTCATCTTTTTACAGTTGCATCACTTACAATGATTTAGCAAATGGGTATTATATCCCTTTACTGTTTTTATCTTGTAAGGTAAATATTTTATGTTACAGGAATACAGCACCATATTACAACAAACTCTTAAAAAATGTTACTATATTAATTTAGTTTCCTGATTCCTTTGTAAGAGTGGTATTTGTAGCTTACTGGATAAAAGGGACATGAATATCATGCATTAAAGGGACATTAAATACTTTGAGATAGTGGGGCCTATTTCTGAAGCTCCGAATGGAACTTGATGCCCCGTGTTTCTGGCGAGCCTGCAGGCTCACCAGAAACAGCAGTTATGAAGCAGCGGTCACAAAGACCGCTGCTCCATAACCTGTCTGCCTGCTCTGAGCAGGGGGACAGACATTGCCGCAATTCAACCCGATCGAGTACGATCGGGTTGATTGACACCCCCCTGCTGGTGGCCCATTGGCCGTGAGTCTGCAGGGGGCGGCGTTGCACCAGCAGCTCTTGTGAGCTGCTGGTGCAATGCTGAATACGGCGAGCGTATTGCTCACCGTATTGAGCAAGGTCTGGCGGACCTGATCCGCAGTGTCGGATCAGGTCCGCCAGACCTTGATAAATAGAGCCCATTGGGTAAGCCAATAACAAGAGGCATATTTGTGCAGCCAGCAATCAGCATCTAGCTCCCAGTACTTTTTGGCAAAGGATACCAAGAGAAGGAAGCAAATTACATAATAGAAGTAAATTGGTAGTTGTTTAAAACTGCAAGCTCTGCACGCACCATGAAAGAAAACGTTTGGGGTTTAGGTTCCTTTAATGAGTTTACAATTTTATTTCCTATGAAAGGGAAATCAGAATTAAATTTGAAATGCTCAGCTTTCAATATTTCATTAGAAGAATTTTTGCATTATATATCTATTTGCAAAATTCCTCTTGTAAAAGTTATAACTATTTTGATAATATACTGTGCTCTAAATCCTCCAAGCATATAGAGGTAGGTAACATGTTTGCATACTCCCTGCACTCAATTATCAAGTGCTGTTGAAGTTATGCACTGTTCAACTGCTAGCACTCAAAGTCTGCCCATAAAGGGACATGAAACCCAAACATTTTTCTTTCATGATTTACAAAGATCATGCAATTTAAAACATCTTTCCAATTTATTATTATTATTATCATTTATTTGTATAGTGCCACCAAATTCGGTAGCACTGGGTACAGTGATAGGAGTATCCAATGACAAGGATTTGTGATAAAATACAAAACATAACAAAACTAAACAGATCTAGTACAGGAGGAAGAGGGCCCTGCTCCGGAGAGCTCACAGTCTACAAGTTTAGGGTGCAGAGACATAAGGTTGGGGTAGCTTGTCACATCGGTTGTAGTTGCAGCAGTGAGTCAGGCAGTTCATGTATTAGTTTGGATAGGTTGAGAGATGGAGGAGAGATGGTAAGCCTCTCTGAATAGGTGCATCTGAAGCTATACAAGGTTGGAGACAGTCTTATGGAGTGGGGTAGAGAGTTCCAGAGGACAGGAGCAGCACGTGCAAAGTCTTGGAGGCGGGAGTGAGACGTAGAGATAACAGGAGTGGAGAGATGTAGGTCAGAGGTTGATCAAAGAGGATGGGATGGGGAATATTTCACGATGAGAGAGGAAATATAGTTGGGAGTTAGATTGTTGAGTGCTTTGTAAGTTAGGGTTATTACTTTAAATTGTATTCTGGAGTGTATGGGAAGCCAGTGTAGAGACTTGCGGAGCAGCTAATGTAGATCGGCTACTTAGGTGGATGAGTCTATCAGAAGCATTCATAATATATTTGTGTACTTAAGCTAATTTAATTAATTTGCTTCATTCTCTTGATATCCTCTCTCTGTTGAAAAGCATATCTAGATAGGCTCAGTAGCTGCTGACTGGTGGCTGCACATAGATGCCTCATGTGACTGACTCACCCATGTGCATTGCTATTTCTTCAACAAGGGATATCTAAACAATGAAACAAATTTGATAATAGAAATAAATTGTAAAGTTGATTAAAATTGTATTCACTATCTGAATCATGAAAGAAAAAAATTGGGTTTCATATCCCTTTAATATTAGAGTTAAATAATAAAAAAAAATGAACTATTTGTATATGAACAAAAATAATGAGCATTTAATTATCTAAGTTCTCTTTTGCTAATTAGCCCTTTATTATCTTCAATTCTGTGTGGGATTTCTTAAGATACCGGACATACACTACCTTGTATATGAAAGGGATCTAATAAAAGTTCTCAGAACTTACTCATGCATCTCACTATTATTCATTTGTTTGTGCCTTGCCAGAGAGCCGGAGCGATAAAGCCAAGCGTTTGTTTAGACATTACACAGTTGGATCGTACGACAGCTTTGATGCCCCCAGGTAAGAACCTCCTGTTCATTCTTAGCCTGTGTTCCATCTGTCTGCAGGCACTGTACATACATATTTTGTCTTCAAGGACATTCACAGTTGTGATTTTTTAGACATTAGTGAAGTCAGCATGAACCAGATCATTGAGAAAGGAGCAAACAAATTCTATATTCCTTGTTTGTATTGTAAGTTCAGATCTGTAGATGACATAATGTAAAATTACTGACTTGAAAACGTATAGTTTAATATTTAGTTCAGAACCTAAAAGATCAGATGCTGAGTAACATATTTGTTATTTCATAAAATAGATAATTTATATTATAAAGGATGGTAAAGGGTGGCTAATGCCCTATTGCATGAACACGTGTATTATGCTGTGATATATTTAAACTGTATATATATATATTTTGTTTTTGCCTCTAAGCACAGATATGTAGTCATTATTTGTGTACTGAATGCAACTATACAATAATTGCAAAAACACTTAAAGTTCTTAAAACTGTATATAAATGGTTTTTATTTTTTTAACTTTCTAATGTACTCCAATGATCAATTTTTCTTTGTTCTCTTGATATTTTTATTTGAATGTATGCTTAGGAGCCGGCCCATGTTTGGTTCAGCACCTGGGTATCGCTTGCTGATTGGTGGTTATCTATAGACACCAATCAGAAAGTGCTACCCAGGTGCTGATCCAAAAATAACCAGCTACTATGCCTACATTCTTGCTTTTTCAAATAAAGATAAAAAGAGTAACGAATAAACATTGATAATAGGAGTAAAATAGAAAGTTGCTTAAAATTGCATGCCCTATCGGAATCCTGAAAGTTTAATGTTGACTAGACTATTCCTTTTACAAATTATATAGCAATATATTGTGTCAATTATAAACTAAATATATAATTGATATATAATTGACATATTTAACATTAGTGGGGAAAGTCTGTCAATTTCCTTTGTGTAATTATACTTTCTATTCTGCTTGTGTGTAGATCATTTTACTAATATAAGTTGAACTATGTACCATGTTCTAAAAATAGAAACAAACAGTACAGAATTATCAATAAATGCATTATACTTTATAATAATGTGGTTGATTGCAATCCTTTAGAAAAATGTATCAAATGATTTATCTACAAAAATCCCCATAGACTTTTAATTGTTTTAATTGGTATTTTTCTGTTGAAAAGCATTGTGATGAATATGTGTTACATTAAAGTTTGAAATGTAGTTTTACCTCTTTGGCTATGCATTATGTATCCCATTCTGGGCTAGATAGCAAGTGGCGCTAACGTTAGTGTGCATGTACAATATAAGACTATTGCGGACGCATTAATTTGTGCACATATTTCAAGTTGACAGTAAATGGGTTTGCTTGAGCGCAACTGTAGACCTGGTGTAAAGGTTTAGGGCTAAAATAAAAGTTGCACCCTGATAAAAGTATATGGCCATGTATTTTAATGCAAAAGGGCTATATATATATATATATATATATATATATGTATATATATGTGTGTGTATGTGTGTGTGTGTATGCGTATGTGACTAATTTATAATTCTATATTAATATTTCATGTGTTTTACTGTGTATTTACTGTAAATATTTAACATTCCAATGTTCTTCACATATAGGACTATGTTATTTTTATTTTAAATGCTTATTTCTATATTTATCCATTTATACCTATACTTATATAGGTATAGGTACATATTTGACATTAACATTATCAGATATATATGGAAATATATATTTAATAATAAATAAAAAAAAATCTATGCGAAGAACATAGGAATACAAAATATGCGTTAACCGCTTTGGGTTTCGCAATGTATGTTTAACAAGGTAACTGGTTAGCGCACATGAAAATGCAAGCTATCTTGCATATATATATATATATTTTACAGTATCTATAATACGGGTTTCACTCATGCTCAAAAGTTTTACTTTCAACTTGTAATACGCACACTAGCATGGGCATGCAAAAAGATTACTTTTAGCAAAGTTTAATCTTGAGGGGAAGCGCTAAATAGCACGCCACTTGTAATCTAGCCCTCTGTCAGGCAAGGAGTGAAGTGTTGAGATCCTGCTTGGAATAATGTTTAATTGATATGATTGCATTTTTAAAGGCATTATAATAGTAGCTAAATAATAAAATTGCATGACATTGAATTTTGTGATCTGCTATGAATAGAGAATGAATATTTTAAACATTTGCAGATTGTAGACTGTTAATTCGTGATGTTTAACAATATATTCAGAAAATATAGGTTTCAAGGGTGTACAAAAATGGATATATCATAGGAATCTAGAAGTAGATGCTAATGGTTCTTTCTCATAAAAAGGTTAAAAGAACATTCTAATACATTGATGACAGGCTTAAATTTATCAGCTCAAGCAATTTCTTCCTTACTAACCATAGTTGACTATGCGTTTATTCAACACCCACAAAGAGGTTACTGAGATAATAAATGCCTTGATATTTTAATATAATAATGTTTAGTTATGTGTTGTAAAAAAAACTTTTAATATATATATATATATATATATATATATATATTGTTGCCCCTTTTCATATGAATTAGCTTTAAACATTTTGAATTTTCTAAGCTTTGGACCTGGAAAGCACCCTACAGACTTCTTGATGCTTACTCTGCATTTGTTAACTGGCTTTAATACATAACTGCAAAATAATGCAGTTTATACTAACATTATGACCAAGGCTAGCCTTGTTGATGGGTTGAGTTTGGCTATTGAAATAAAAAATGCAGCAAACACATTAAAAATTTTAATTTGTCTTGGATGATATTATTCTATAGGATCACTATACAAATGCCTTGTAATTACATGGGGGTCTATTTATCAAGCTCCGAACAGAGCTTGATGCCCCGTGTTTCTGGCGAGCCTTCAGGCTCGCTAGAAACACAAGTTATGAAGCAACGGGCTAAAGACCGCTGCTCCATAGCCTGCCCACCTGCTCTGAGGCAGCGGACAGAAATCAACCTGATCAAATACGATTGGGTTGATTGACACCCCCTGCTAGTGGCCGATTGGCTGTGAATCTGCAGGGGGCGGTATTGCACCAGCAGTTCAAAAGAACTGCTGGTGCAATGATAAATGCTGACAGCGTATGCTGTCGGCATTTATCGATGTATGGCGGAAATGGTTCACTATAGCGGATCATGTCCGTCCGCACAATGATAAATGGACCCCATGGTGTTTACTGTCCCTTTATACACCTAGGTAAAGCTCAGGAACTTCCAGCTTTGATGCTCCCAAGTGTGAACTTGCAAGGGTTTACCACATAGGGATTGATTCTAATCTTTTCATTTTCTCCATTTTTCTTTAAATAAGTTGATCACAATCTTTCTGAGTCAAACACAACTGATTGTTAACTCATGTGAGATCTCCATTTTAACACTATGGCACTTAGTACTGCCAATAATAGATGCAGATCACTGAAATAACAAACGGGTTAAAGGGGTTAATGGAATGTGTGTGTGTTTACCATTGGATAGAATGGGGTTTAGAATTTTTAAACAATGAATGACATGTGTATATGGGCATAATGGGTATGCTGGTCATGTTTTTCAAACTTTTACAAATCATTAAGAAAACCTTGTTTTCTATTTTGGTGAGATTTTCATATAAAATCAAGAAGAACAGTGTTAATTTCCATTAGAAGAAAGTGGCTGCATCTTGTTTTATTTTCTAAAACGTGATGTTAACAGTTCTTACCCTGTAAATTGTAAAAATGCTAAGTGACAAGGTTTTAAAATGAATCCAATGTTGCAGGACTCACTGTATAGACCACGATTTCCAAGTTGAACCCTCACTGTACAGACTGCAACTTCCAAACCTCAATCTCACTGTAAAGACCGCAATTCTAAACCGCTCTGTAGTGAATGTAATTTTCAAACCTTACTCTCACTGTAAAGAACTTGATTTCAAAACCTCACTCTCACAGTACAGACTGTGATTTCCAAACCTGACTCTTACTGTAGAGACTGTGATTTCCAAATATCACTCTCACTGTATAGACTGAGATTTTCAAACCTCACTTTCACTGTACAGACTATGATTTCCAAACCTGAGAGAACAGGGTTTCTCTTTGCCATATTTATATACTGTAAGTTTAAGAAAATCACACTTTTAACCAAATAAGACTTAATGACAACATAAATCCAGATCATGACAACGAGATTGCTAAGATTAACTCTATTCATAAAGATAATACTGTACATGACATGAGTGTGATTGCTAAACACCATTTCTTGATATTTAGGTGGTGATTTAAATTTTCTTGCATTTCCTGCAAATCTTGTTAGCCAGTACGAGATATCCCACCTCAATTAAGTTCTTATATATGTATAAATGTCTGGCCCAGGCAAAAGAAGAATGGCAGCACTCCAGTATCTTAAAAAGTCACTTAGTTTATTCTTCATCTCCAAAGAAAACAAACAACGACGTTTCGGGTGTTTTCCCCTTAATCATGTTGCATACACAATACAATACTGTTGCACCTTAAATACCATAAACCACTCCCACTCTGACACCTATCACACCTGTGTCCATTACCTTACCATCACCTTAGCATTAACCATACTTTGTATCTATCATGCCCTCTAGTGGTCATTATAGTATACCAACTTCCATAAATCTATATAAATACACACGGTTATAAAGGGCCTATATCATGCAGCTCATGCGTCTATTTATTTTATATTCCATCATGTATCATTAGACATTTACAAAATACATATTGAAATGAATAGAACCTCCCTGAAGATGTTATAAAAAGATAGACAAATCTAAATCTTTATTCATGCTGGTTGGTCCTTTAGCTTCTAACTTATATATTGAGTATAATTCTGGCACAGGTAGTATATTGTCTGTTGTCAGGCAGCTGGATTTCCTATTTATTTTACAGTGGTCTTTTGGATCTCAACTGCAGATTTAGATGTGCGTGTGAAAGAGAAACAAGAGTTGCAAGTTAAGTGCTGTGCTCTTGTTATTATGTTACAGGAGTGACAGAGGAGTATCAACCTGTAATCTGTTGACAATGTTGTAGTTTCCTGAAGAGTAGATAATACTGCCTATTTATAGCCTTGTAGGTGATAAACAGTAATCCATTAAAGTATGGCCAATAACGGAATCAGTCTTTGTAGGTTCAAAGGCAGTGTGCTGCTCCTTCGTATTGCAAGCAGGTTCCCTTGTGAGTGAAGTTTAGAAAGGGGTGTAACCTACAAGGTTGTAGCAGAGCTTTGTCTTGCTGACAGCTGAATGAGGTTGAAATGGGGGCGGAACAGTCTGTGTTCTGTTGTAGTGGTGTTACAGATCAGGTAAAAATCCTTTGTTCCAATATATATGTTTCCGTTCTTATAGATTTGTTAAACACTGGAAGGCGTTTGAGCCGAGGATACCGCAAGTCAAACTAAGGTATTTGTTAGTCCATAGAGGTTTAGCGTTATGTGCAGGAGTCAGCTTAGAACGCTCTGTGAAGCTGATGTTGCTAGGAATAGCGGCGTTGATTAACCAGTATTTTCAGTTAAGCATGACCTTAGGAGGGTTCAAATTAATCCTTGCATTGTCACAGGAATGTCAGTTCAATTTGGTCATGTGCAGAACGAGGAGATTTGTAGGTTTTAGCCTTAAAGGTTCTTCGATGTGGAGCCGTTTGTTAGAACAGGAAGGGTAGCTACACAACTAACCATTAATTGGCAGGTGGTGAAGGGTTGTATGGGAGTTTATAGTGAAGAATTAAAGGTATATTCATCCCCTTGTATAAAACCCTGACACCCTGACATCTGTCCAGGAAGGGACCCTAAGGTTGGGAAGTGACTATAAAAACACAGTCCCAGCACAGAGGATAAAACCCAGGATGTGACCAAAATAGTAGTGGGAGCAAACAGAAGCAGAGTTGATATCCAGGCCAGAGGTAAGAAACGAGCGGGCAAAAGACAGTACAGAATCGGTAGGCAAAACGAGTCCAGGCAAAAGGTCACAACACTTCCAGGTAAAGGCAGACAGAATCGTGGTCCAAAGGAGAGGTAAAAAACAAGCAAAGTCAGCAACAAGTTAAGCCAAGTAAGTCTCTCAGGATAATCACACTCAGGAAAAGATCCTATACACAGGCACACACAGGAAGCAGGAAGCTGTTTATATAGGCTGTTGATTGAGTAACTACCTGCAGCTGGCAGGCAGGTGGAGCCAGAGGGCTAGCCAGAGCAGATAGTAAAATTAGCAGTTCTAATGCAAAAACCTGAATCCTTCAGTGGCTCAGACAAAAGGTAACTGGCCAGAGACTAGAAGTCCCAGGATCAACTCCACGCACAGGACATGCATACTGTGCAATGCTTACATAGCCCCCTCCTCAAGGTTCCTCTCCGGTGAACCTTACAAGGACAATGAGGAAAACGTCTGTGGAATTAAGCAATCAGAAGAGGGGCATGGCGATTTTGGGCAGGAATCCAGCACCTCTCAGAGATGGGATACTCCTTCCATTCTATAAGATATTGTAGTTGCTGATTGGGAATGTGAGAATTTAATATTTTGGACACTTTATATTCAGATTTCCCATCAGCAAGTACTGGAGCAGGAGACTGCATCTTTTTGGTGTATTGGTTGCATAAAGCAGCTTACAACAGGGAAATATGAAACACTAGATGCATCCGAAGAAAGGAAGGCAACTTGAGCTTAAAGGCAGTGGGGTTGACTCGACTGTTAGTATATACTACAATATAATTTACTATTGTCTCAGCAGTAACCTCTCATATATTAGTACTATTATTATTAGAATATCGCCACAATTTTTTGTAAGTTTATTAATAACGGCTCTAACCTTCGGTTAAATATTATCTCGGCAGAGCTTTCCAATATATTAGTTTATCTCAGGGGTGCCCTCCAAATAAAATTGTTGGCATATTCCAATAATATTAGAATATGTATTATTTTACTATAAGTTCTGATCAGGTGGCATCTTTTTAAACACAGCGAATTATATCTGTCGAGTAAAGAGGATTCAGTTTGGATAAATATATACAGATTTATTAAACATTAAACAAGATACTAACAAGTGATATATCATTTGATTATACACAAAACAAACTGATACACTATGAAATAAAATATGCTATTACACTTTGTTTTAGCCCTATAGGTACAGATCTAACAGTGCAGTCATATCAATGCAAAATAAATCAGCGAAAATCAACTCTGCAGTATGTGTTACTAACAATGGTTATTTAATACAATCTTAGCCAAATATTACCATTAAAATTATGTCTTGGTAACTTAACAATACAATGCAGCCAAATGACATATAACAAAAACCTCTATAATGCTTCAACAAGTCTCAGCCTTAGGGAATATAAAACAACTAAAATTAAATATATTTAAAATAACGCCCAGGGTTTTCCTTACAATGAGCTGACTATCTATAACAAGATTTCTTGTATTGTTAGATGAATTAGATTCCTAGACAAATATAACCCAGACTATAGGGGTAAGCACATATAAAAATTGGGCCTATAATTATCTAATACAAATCTTAATAAGGACTTTAAATGCAATAACTGCTTAAATATAATTAAATATTTTTTTTTACTTCCCCACAAATATTTGCTCTCCAAGCCTCTAGTCAAGCTGTATGTTCCCACTGTATACGGTCCCACAGAATCTCTTAGTCCACAGGAAAAACAGGCAGAAGTCTCAAAGGATATAAAAAATATAAGATGGGTACCACCAGGATTCAAGGTTCTCTTTCAGGGAATTTTGGACAGAGCTTTCAGCTCACTTTCAATAAGTGTAAGATCCTTTGTGAGTGTCCTGTGTCCCAATTTATCCTGAACTATAACTCCACCCTAATCTCTAACAGACATTCAATGATGTGTGAGGATCTGCAATGCTGTGATTGGATGAATACTAATTAACTTTTTGGAGTAATGCACCCAATGTTAAGTATAGCTGGTTATTATTTTACTAACTGGCCACAAGATGGCGATTGTGACTTGTGCCATGAAAGTGAACTATTTCTTACATTTACATTTTTTTTCTTTACTTTATATTTTTGTATGTCTTTGTAGAATTTATATCTTTCATTTATTTAAAGCGATGCATTTATATCTTTAATTTATTTAAAGGGATGAGCTTAAGTTTGAAAACAGACCAAATACACTTAAATATATATATATTAGGGCTGCAACTAACAATTATTTTCATAATCGATTAATCGGCCGATTGTTTTTTCGATTAATCGACTAATCGGATAAAAAATAAATAGTTTCCTATATTTAAAATAAAATCCACATACTGAGTGTTATAAATATAAACTTCTGACAAAAATTTTACATTAAAACTACTGTTGGTCCAATTTTTTGAGCAGCAGAACAAATTTTTATAATTAAGCAAAACAAAACCACAAACTGTTTGAAAAGAGGTAGAAGTAGAAAGAGTTAGACTATCACTGTTTATAACATTCTGTTATTCACTCTTTCAGAAACTTTGCATTGAAATGCAAAATTGTCAACATGTCCACACGCTCCTGGCTGAGGCTAGTTCTCTTTTTTGCAAGCTATTTTGCCTGCATAAATAGGGTTTTGCCAATTTCACCAAGGTGGGCTATTTATCTTTGTTAGTTCTCCACCAATGCAAGGGGCCTCTTAACAAAGTAAGCCTGGACTTCATTCTGACATTAAAATATCTTGAATATCTATATGCTATGGTAAATAACCATCTATAAGGTTAGGGGGAAAAATATCTAGTCCACTCTTAAAATAACAGATATATACTTACAGAGGTTGAATTTGGTACATATTTCAATTAATTAAAAATAGAAAAAAGGGCTAAAGACTAAATATCAGTAAAAGGATACAACCTTTACACATTTATCTATAGAGTACATATATCAGCAATAGCAAGCGATCCGCTAAAAATTGTGCAAACGGGTAATAGTGACATCAATTCATATAACAAATGCCATCAATCTAGGGCTAGGTGTAAATAACAAGCTTGGCACTATATCATACAAAGCATAGTCCCAAATCACCTGATTTTATATAAACAATCCAAATTATGACACCTATTTTATTTCTGGGTTGCACATAAGACAGGAGTTATAGTGTCCTAAAAAAGTAAAAAGTAAAATGTCTGTAGACATCCTTTAGGCTAAGGGCATAACCATAAAACACAATACCATGTGCAGGAGCTCATTGGAGTAAAGCAGCTGGTACTATGCACAGACCAACTAATTGCCAACCAACTAATCGATTATGAGATTCGTTGACAACTATTTTCATAATCGATTATTATCGATTATGCCGATTAGTTGTTGCAGCTCTAATATATATATATATATATATATATATATATATATATATATATTCATGGCTTATCATGTGGTCACTGTATTTTAAAATTGGGCATCTAGTTACTCTCATCACCTCATTTGAAATAGGTATACATAGGCTTTAACATATGGAGATATATTTATATATACATCAATCTCCATATATTTCATTTATCTGAATACATACATGCATATACATTAGGGATGGGCGAATGTGTACATTTTCGAATTTCGAATGTAGAATGAATGTTATTACCGAAATTCGAATTATAAATCTGAATGTTGATAAGAACGAATATTCTTAAAAATTCTAAAATCGAATGTTATTTACAGTTTTCGAATGTCACTTTCGAATTCGAATGTTTATAATTATATCGAATGTCCACATTCGAAATTTCGAATTTAACATTTTATTTAACAAATACTATTCAGAAGTTCAATAGTTCATGTGGTAGGGCAGGAATCTAGTAAATTGATACATAATAGATACAAATATATCATTTTGAATGTTTCTATATAGAATATTGCATAATTCGAATATTACATTTAAAGAAAGCATGCAATATTCGAATTCGAAAAATTCGAATTTATATGTTTGTAAATTGTAATACAAACATATAAATTCGAATTTTTCTAATTCGAATATTGCATAATTCGAATATTACATTTAAAGAAAAAGCATTAGAAATACTATTACAATATAAATTCGAATTTTTCGAAAAGAATATTTTCGAATGTAATCATAAAATTCGAAACCGAACATTCGAAAATCGAATGTTAGAATGTTATGTATACATTTGAAATTCAATTTGAACGAACGAATGTTTTAAAATTTGTGCCGTTTTTCGAATGTTGCGAAACATTCGCCCATCCCTAATATACATACATCTACATATATTTATACATACAGTATATATATATATATATATATATACATACATACATACATATGCATACATATACACACATATACATACATACATCCATGCCCACTTATATGCATGCACAGCATTTATCACAATTTTATGTAACAATTTTTTTATATACAGTTCATACTTTAACTTTTTACATTTCCTTCCCAAACAAATGTTGTATTTTGTTTATTTTAGGGAGTAGACTATGAGGCCGATTTAACAAATGTCTTGCGGACCTGATCCGACAGTGTGGATCAGGTCCGCAAGACATTGCTGAATGCGGAGAGCAATACGCTCTCCATATTCAGCATTGCACCAGCAGATCACAAGAGCTGCTGGTGCAACGCCGCCCCCTGCAGACTCACGGCCAATCGGCCGCTAGCAGGGGGGTGTCAATCAACCCGATCGTACTCGATCGGGTTGAATTCCGGCAATTCCTGTCCGCCTGCTCAGAGCAGGCGGACAGGGTTATGGAGCAGCAGTCTTTGTGACCGCTGCTCCATAACTTGTTTTTCTGGCGAGTCTGAAGACTCGCCAGAAACACGGGCTGTCAATCTCCGTTCGGAGCTTGAATAATAGGCCTTTGTGTCTGAGCTGGCCACTAAGCCAGAAGGCATCCTGTTAACATATGAGTGAGGGGCCATTTGTTTGTAATTCTATTCATTATAATATGAGTTGTTCTCAGACAATAGATCTCCATTCTATTGATAACCCCCCCCCCCCCAGGTAACTCTTGGGCACATGCTTTTGTTATGTTTCATTGTTATCTTATAAGTCATGGAGGTGTGGTAAATGTTAGCCAAATCCTCCTTTTAAAGCATTTGGGTTTGTTTAATTAAAATACTAGATCGAAAACGAGGGACAAAGGGTCTCTTTTTGTGTTATCAAACACCCCAGGTGACTTCCTCTGGAAAGTTAACTCTTGGACAACATATGATCCAAGATTAATTTTAAATACATTTCCTGTATCAAAGTAATTGTTCTTCTAAATAGATCAAATAATCCTTCTGATATAGACAACTCCCCACAAATGATGCAACACGACGGAGTATGTGGAATGGACCGACGAACCTGAGACCTAATTTAGCTGAGGGTTGTTTGAGTTTAATGTGTTTAGTGAAAAGCCATACCAAATCTCCTACCCGATAATCCGGAGGTACTCAGCGTTTTCGGTTAGCAGTCTTTTGATAATTGTCATTAGTGAACTGTAATACCCGACAAATGGCTTTCCACTGTTTTTGAAGTAACTGAGTTCTGTGGTCTGCAGCAGGTACCCCAGTGGACTTATGTACGATAGAAGACGGTCCAAGCAACTCTAGCACGGTAGGCTCCAAATAGGTAAACCGGAAATACGTGGAGGACGTCCAAATGTAACACTGATTTCCTGGAGCGCTGTAACAGTGTAGTAGATGAACCACTCTGCAATGATAAATATCAAGGTAAAAAGATGTAGGCACTGCAACAAGGTGCTTTGAAAAAATCCATTAATTTGTTGATAAAAAATCAATGTAAATACAAATGTTTATGGAATAAACAGACTGACAGACAGGCAGTTGGGACAAAGACAGATGACACCTTGTTGCAGTGCCTACATCTTTTTACCTTGATACCCCAGTGGACTGTAGTTCCAGAGGAAAGTTTTTTGGTTAAAAGCCAAAAGCAGCCAAAAAAGGTGGCATTCGGTGGGCAGAGTGATAGGTAGAATTATGACAGAATTCAGCCAAAGGTGGTAGTTCAGTCCAATTGTCATGGGTGGCTGAAATATAGTTTCTTAAGTAGGCTTCTAGATCTTGATTTACTCTTTTGGTCTGGCCATTAGACTGCGGGTGGTAGGCAGAAGAAAGAGAAACTGTAATTCCTAGATTTTGGCATACAGCTTTCCAGAATCTTAAAACAAACTGAGTACCTCTGTCAGAAACTATATTACTGGGTAACCCATGGAGTCGTATAATTTGTGATATGAAGCAAGTTGCTAACTCTTTGGCAGATGGAAAGTTCCTCAGGGGTATGAAATGTGCCATTTTGGAAAATCTATCCACAATTACAGTGGTGTTTCCTTTTGAATTAGGTAAATCTGTGATGAAATCTATACTCAAATGTGTCCTCGGTTGTTTGGGTACTTGTTAGTAGTTGGGTACTGAGTGGATGTAACAGTATTTTGACAAGGAATCTTATTGGCCGAACAATGAGTACAAGCTGAGACATATTGTTTTACATCAAGGGACATAAGGCTGAAGTTGTTGGAGCGTCTTTTCAATGTAAGGGTGACCAAATAGTGTACTGTCATGAGCTCATTGTAACAGAGTCTTTCTCAGGTTTGGTGGAACAAATAATGTGTTAGCGGGTGTAGCAGGTGGTCTTTGATTAATTTGTGCATCCTGTAATTGTTTAAGCAAGGAAGTGGAAATGACTGCAATGACCTGTTGTGGTTTGAGGATGTCATCCATAGGTTCTTCCAAAGGCTCATCAGGAAAATATTGTCTTGAATGAGCATCTGCTTTTTTATTTTTGGAGCCTGGTATATATGATAGGTTATATTTGAACCGGGAAAAGAACAGTGACCACCGGGCTTGTCGGGCTGTGAGATGTTTGGCAGTTTGTAGATATATGAGATTCTTGTGATCAGTCAAGAATGGCATGGATGTGCCCTCAAGTAAGTGTCTCCACTCAACTAGGGCCACTTTTCAGATCTTGAGAATTTCTTTAAGAAGAATGCTAGAGGGTGTATTCGTCCGGATTTAGGATTTCTCTATGAGAGAACTGTCCCTGCAGCCATATCTGAAGCATCCACCTCCAAAATATACTGAAGGGAAGGATCCGGATTTTGCTGATTTTGGGCTGTACTGAAAAGCTACTTAAGTTTCTGAAAGGCATCCATGGCTTCCTTGGGCCATGTCTTACAGGAGGTGGATTTCCTGGTAAGGGACACAATGGGTGCAGTGATGGTAGAGAAACCCCGGATGAAACATCTGTAGTAGTTAGAAAATCCCAGGAAGCGTTGAATACCTTTTAGGGAGGTAGGTTGTGGTCATTGCTGGATTGCGAATAATTATAAAGGGATCCATATCAAATCCAGAGAATGAGATGATATAACCCAGAAAGGGAATCAAAGATTGGTGAAAAAGGCATTTTTCCAACTTGGCATAGAGACGATTCTCCCATTGTCTTTATAGTACCAATTTGACATGCTGTTGATGCTCACTCAGGTTCTTAGCGTATATAAGTATGTGTCTAACTAAATTATAATGAACTTATTTATAAAGTCCCGAAATACTTCATTAATAAAACGATGAAAGCATTACTGAGTCCAAAGGGCATTACTTGGTATTCAAAATGCCCTAGGCGAGTGTTGAAAGTGGTTTTCCACTCATCTCCTTCCTTTATGAGTATCAGATTATAAGCCCATGTAAGTCTAATTTGATATATATCGTGGCATCTCTTAGATAATCAAAAAGTTCAAGGATGAGCGGAAGAGGGTAAGAGTTCTTAACAGTGAATCGGTTTAATTCCTGGTAGTCTATACAAGGTCTGAGACCCCCATCCTTCTTCTCAATAAAGAAGAACCCAGCCCCAGCAGTGGAAGAGGATGCATGGATAGACCCTCACTCAAGATTTTCAGAAATGTTCTCCTCCAAAGCTTTGGATTCAGAGTGAGAAATAGGATAGGTCTACCCCTTAGGAATAGGTGCTCCAGGAAGCAGGTTGATAGCACAGTCCCATTCTCAATGTGGAGGAAGGATCTCTGCATTCTGTTTGGATAATACATCTTAGAATTCTGAGTACATATCTGGAAGTGCCGAGGGGGAAATAGAGGCAAACTGTGTAGTGTGGTTCTTTTTTATAGGACTTGACAAACACTGGTTAAAACAAGTAGCACCCCATGAAGATAACTCTCCTGTAGATGGAAAAGATAGGGTCATGTTTCTTAAGCCAGGAGAGACCCAAGATGACTGGAACATGATGAGATGAAACTAAATCAAACATTTCTGTGTGGAGTACTCCCACTGTGGTGATAAGGGGTTTGGTCTGCAGAGTAATCACACCTAATCCTAACAGCTGACAAGAAATAGTTGAAACGTAAGAGGGTGGAGATTTCTCTTGAACTAGTAGGCCTTGAGCAGTAGCAAAGGTATTATCCATAAAGATTCCTGCTGCTCCAGAATCAATTAAAGCAACAGTTTGTACTTTGGTGGTGGCATAATGAAGAGTTATTTTTAGTAGTATTCTAGACTTGTTGGAGAGTATTGTTTACTTAATTCTGCCCTCCAAAAAAATAAGCCCTGGCTCTTTACTGGTCTGGTAGGACAGTCTTTGAGTAGATGACCTTTTTGACTACAACATAGGCAAAGGCCTAGGTTACGTCTGCGTCCCTCTCAGCCTCAGAAATATGGATGGAACTGATTTCTATAGGTTCCTCAGGAGGAGGAGAAGATACTGCAGCAGGTGGAGAACTGAAGTGAGCAGTCAAGCGAATCATAGGTTTACAGGTTCTTCAGCTGCGGTCCTTTTCCATTTGTCTTTCCTGATGTTGTGAGTCTAATTTAATTCAGAGTGAGATAAACTCCTCAAGGGAGTTGGTATGTCTCTATATACCAGTTCATACTTTATACGTTCACAAAGACCTCGTCTGAATGCAGCCTTCATCGCCCCGGTGTTCCAGTCTGTTTCTGCAATTAGTTTACAGAACTCTATAGCATATAGGGCCATGGACTCTGAACCCTGTTGCAATTCTAGGAGTGAGTGCTCAGACATAGCTACTCTACCAGGCTTGTCAAAGACAACTTGATTAGCAGAGTTGATTCAGAGTTCTGTACCACTGGGTAATTCTTTTACAGGAGAGGAGAAACCCTTTAATAATGATATAATAAAGGTAACTTCTGCATCTGAGGTAGAAAACGACTGTGGATCGTTCTTGAAGTGCAGGCAACATTGATCGAGAAATCCCCTACAATCATCTGGAGTACCATCAAATTTTTCAAGGAGTGGTAGTTTAGGACCTGGAGCACAGACAATGAAAGGAGTGATTGGTTGGGAAGCAGCTGGTGCAGATTAACTGGCTTGGCAGATAGCTTTAAGCATGGAAGTGAGGTGATCCAATTTTGAATCCAAACTCTCTAACTGTGCAGCATGAACTCCAAGCAACTGTCCCTGATGACTCACTTCCTCAGGGTCCATGTTGGCCTGTGAATACTGGCACAAGTAGTATATTGTCTGTTCAGAAAGGGACCCTAAGGTTGGGAAGTGACTATAAAAACATAGTCCCAGCACAGAGGATAAAACCCAGGACGTGACTAAAATAGTAGTGGGAGCAAGCAGAAGCAGAGTCGATATCCAGGCCAGAGGTCAGCAACGAGTAGGCAAAAGACAGTACAGAATTGGTAGGTAAAAAGTAACAAAGTCCAGGCAAAAGGTCAAAACACTTCCAGGCAAAGGAAGAGGTCAAAAATAACCAAAGTCAGCAACAAGTTAAGCCAAGTAAGTCTCTCAGGATAATCAGACCCAGGAAAAGATCATATACACAGGCACACACAGAAAGCAGGAAGCTGTTTATATAGACTGTTGATTGAGTAACTACCTGCAGCTGGCAGGCAGGTGGAGCCAGAGGGCCAGCCAGAGCAGATAGTAAAATAAGCAGTTCTAATGCAAAAACCTGAATCCTCCAGTGGCTCAGGCAAAAGGCAACTGTCAGTCGTATAGGATCAGCCCAGGATTTAACCCAACTGCTAGCGTGAAAAGTAAAACACATGCTAGCACACTGAGAAATATCCAGGACGTGACCCACTCAGGAAACAAAATAAGCAGGATACAATTTCTTCCCAAAAGAAATAGCAGCTCTGTATATTTTCTTGAGAACTGAATTGATACTCAAGTGATAACGGTAGACTTCTTTTAGTAAGATTACCTTTAGGTAGTTGAAAGGAAAAAATGAAAATAATGTCTCTTTAACCCCTTAATGACCACAGCACTTTTCCATTTTCTGACCGTTTGGGACCAAGGCTATTTTTACATTTCTGCAGTGTTTGTGTTTAGCTGTAAGTTTACTCTTACTCATTTACTGTACCCACACATATTATATACTGTTTTTCTCGCCATTAAATGGACTTTCTAAAGATACCATTATTTTCATCATATCTTATAATTTACTATAAAAAAAAATATAAAATATGAGGAAAAAATGGAAAAAAAACACACTTTTTCTAACTTTGACCCCCAAAATCTGTTACACATCTGCAACCACCAAAAAACACCCATGCTAAATAGTTTCCAAATTTTGTCCTGAGTTTAGAAATACCCAATGTTTACATGTTCTTTGCTTTTTTTGCAAGTTATAGGGCAATAAATACAAGAAACTCTTTGCTATTTCCAAACCACTTTTTTTCAAAATTAGCGCTAGTTACATTGGAACACTGATATCTTCCAGGAATCCCTGAATATCCCTTGACATGTATATATTTTTTTTTAGAAGACATCCCAAAGTATTGATCTATGCCCATTTTGGTATATTTCATGCCACCATTTCACCACCAAATGCGATCAAATAAAAAAAATTGTTCACTTTTTCACACATTTTGTTACAAACTTTAGGTTTCTCACTGAATTTATTTACAAACAGCGTGTGCAATTATGGCACAAATGGTTGTAAATGCTTCTCTGGAATCCCCTTTTTTTCATAAATAGCAGACATATATGGATTTGGTGTTGCTTTTTGGTAATTAGAAGGCCGCTAAATGCCACTGCGCACCACACGTGTATTATGCCCAGCAATGAAGGGGTTAATTAGGGAGCATGTAGGGAGCTTGTAGGGTTAATTTTAGCTTTTTTTGTAGTGTAGTAGACAACCCTAAGTATTGATCTAGGCCCATTTTGGTATATTTCATGCCACCATTTCACCGCCAAATGCGATTAAAGAAAAACATTTTTTTTCACAATTTTAGGTTTCTCACTGAAATCATTTACAAACAGCTTGTGCAATTATGGCACAAATGGTTGTAAATGCTTCTCTGGGATCCCCTTTGTTGAGAAATAGCAGACATAAATGGCTTTGGCGTTGCTTTTTGGTAATTAGAAGGCCGCTAAATTCCGCTGCGCATCACACGTGTATTATGGCTAGCAGTGAAGGGGTTAATTAGGTAGCATGTAGGGAGCTTGCAGGGTTAATTTTAGCTTTAGTGTAGAGATCAGCCTCCCACCTGACACATTACACCCCCTGATCCCTCCCAAACACCTCTCTTCCCTCCCCCACCCCACAATTGTCCCCGCCATGTTAAGTACTGGCAGAAAGTCTGCCAGTACTAAAAATAAAAGCTATCCTTGATAAAAAAATGTTTTAAAAAAAGGCATATTTACATATGCTGCTCTGGAGGATCCCCCCTTAGCCCCCAACCTCCCTGATACCCCCCAAACAGCTCTTTACCCATCCCCCTCTAACTTATTAGTAGCCATCTTTGGTACTGTCTGCCAGTACCCAATTTATAGTAAAATATTTGTTATTATTCTTTTTTAAAATAATTTTCTGTAGTGTAGCTTGCCCCCCCCAAAAGACCAACCCCCCACCCCCTCCCAGATCTCTTAGATTGACATAATTTAGATATATGTGGCCCTCACTGCCACTTTTCTCCCATCATTTTTCTGTAGTGTAGCGGTTCCCACCCGCTCCCTACCCGTTCCCTATCCGCGCGCGCACCCGACGTTCCCCCCCCACAATCCCGCCCTCCTCCACATCATACGGCCCATCGATGGCCGCCCACCCGCCTCCCAGACTAGCTCCCACCCACCAACGAAACAGGCCATCGATGTCCGTTGCAGAGAGGGCCACAGAGTGGCTATCTCTGCATCGGATGGCCAAGGGGGGTTATTGCAGGATGCCTCGATGTTGAGGCATCACTGCAATAACCGGAAAGCAGCTGGAAGCGAGCAGGATCGCTTCCAGCTGCTTTCCAGACCGAGGACGTACGCCATACGTCCTCAGGTGTTAAGTGTATTTTTTTTGAGGACGTATGGCGTACGTCCTTGGTCGTTAAGGGGTTAAACAGGTCTGCAATAAAAATAATAAGTGTCCCTTAAAGCAGGTTTTGCAACAAACAAATGATAAGCGTCCCTTTAAGTAGGTTTGAATCCAACAATAAATAAATGTTCCTTTAAACAGGATTGCAACAAATAAATTATAAGCGTTCCTTTAAGCAGATTTGAATCCAACAAAAAAATTAATGATCCTTTAATCAGGCTTGCAACAATTAAATAAGCGTCCCTTTAAGCAGATTTGAATCCAACAAAGTAATTAATGATCCTTTAAGCAGTTTTGCATCAAATAAAAGATAATGACCCTTTTAGCAGGTTTGCAGCAAACAAATAATAATGTCCCTTTAAACAGGTTAACAGCAAACAAATGATAAATGTTCTTTCTTTTTTAGCAGATTTGCAACAAACAAAACATAATGTCCCTTTAAGGAGGTTTGCAAGGATTGAGGCAAATAGCAAGGTCAGACAGGAAAAGGTTAATATTTCCAGGAGAGCAGATTGAGGGTCTAGGCATAAGCAAGGTCAGGCAGGCAATAGTCGTTATCCAGAAGTCAGTTTGTGGGTCTAGGCATAAGCAAGGTCAGGCAGGCAATAGTCGTTATCCAGAAGTCAGTTTGTGGGTCTAGGCATAAGCAAGGTCAGGCAGGCAATAGTCGGTATCCAGGAGACAGTTTGAGGGTATAGAATAAGCAAGGTCAGGCAGGCTATGATCAGATACAGGTTTCAGGAATAAAGTACTCACAGCACCGGAGACAGGTTAACAAACGGGCCCCTAGTAAGATCTCCCGCCGTCCTTTAAAGGCAGGGGAGATGGGCCGTGACATCAGAGGGAGTGTCCGAGAACGCGTCACGTTGCTAGGCAACGTGACATAATGCAAACAGAGGAGATCCGGGAGCCGCAGCGACACGGCGATGAACGGAGTGAATCATGACAGCAACTGGCCAAAGACCAGAGGTCCCAGTATCAACTCCAGACACAGGAAATGCATACTGTGTGTAATGCTAACAAATTCATGCTGTTTTACCTTTTTGTCTCTGTTACCCCCATATCTGGGTACTTCTATTTGATCAATAATTTGGAATCTTAGCTGCGAAACATTATGTCCCACTTGTAAAAAATGCTCAGCTTCTGGGGATTTAATATTTTTGGTGTTAATGTTCGATTTATGTTCAATAATTCTGTCCCTTATTTGACGGGTAGATTCACCTATATAAATACGGGCACAAGGGCATTTAAGAAGGTAGATAGCATAAGTTGAATTACATGTAAATTATCCCTTTATATCAAATTTATTTCCTCTCTTTGGATCGGTAAATGAAGATCCCTTGATCATATTATTACAATTTGAACAGTTTAAACAAGGGAAACAGCCTGTATTCTTCTTCCCAATAAAATATTGTTTACTTGTTTTTGTAGAACCAATATCTGCTCTAATTGTTGTATCTTTTAAATTTTGTGCCCTTCTATAGGCTGCCATAGAGGGTTGCTGAAATTCCATAATTTCTGGATTGCAAATTTGTAATACATGCCAGTGCTTGCATAGTGGCTTTTGTACCAAATTTAAAGTGATGTGTTGTGTAGCTGTATTTAATGAATCAAACCAATGCATATAGGGACCCAATGTCGCCCAGCCATACCCCAAAGATATTTTCGATATAGCACCACCAAGTGGCACCATATTGCAAAAACAATTCATGTTGGTAGACCAAAGTCTCCTCAAAAATATTCATAAATATATTTGCGTATGTAGGGGCGACATTGGATCCCATAGCAGTACCTTGTAGTTGTATATAGAACTGATCTTGAAACAGAAAATAGTATCTTAAAATAATATCCAAGAGCTGCAGGATAAAACCAATCTGCCTATTGTTATACATACCAGATTGTATCAATGTTTTTTCAACTGATTCTAGTCCACTAGAATGAGTGATCAAGGTGTATAGGCTAGACATCTAAGCGGAATAGAATACTTTTATTTATTTTAAAGATCCTAGGACAAATTTATATGCAGCTCCTGGATGCCCAATTGTGTCTAGCACTGGCTCTATTCTCTGAAACATTTCAATATAGTTAGATTGTATTTTAAGGCAATTTGTAATTGAATCATCTTCCTATATTCAGGATACAGGAGACTTTCTAACGCCTAGATTTAGAGTTCTGCGGTAGCCGTCAAAAGCAGCGTTAAGGGGTCCTAATGCTGCTTTTGGCCGCCCGCTGGTATTTAGAGTCAGCCAGGAAAGGGTCTAACGCTCACTTCCAAGCCGCGACTTTTCCATACCGCAGATCCCCTTACGCCAATCTTTTCAATGGGATCTTCCTAACGCCGGTATTAAGAGTCTTGGCTGAAATGAGCATTAGACCCTCTACCGACAAGACTCCATCCGCAGAAAAAAGTCAGTAGTTAAGAGCTTTCTGGGCTAATGCCGGTTCATAAAGCTCTTAACTACTGTGCTCTAAAGTACAATAACACCCATAAACTACCTATGTACCCCTAAACCGAGGCCCCCCCACATCGCCGCCACTATAATACATTTTTTAACCCCTAATCTGCCGACCGCACATCGCCGCCACCTACATTATACCTATGTACCCCTAATCTGCTGCCCCTAACATAGGCGACACCTACATAATATTTATTAACCCCTAATCTGCCCCTGCTACCTTACCTACACTTATTAACCCCTAATCTGCCGACCGGACCTCGACGCTACTATAATAAAAGTATTAATCCCTAAACCGCCACACTCCCGCCTCGCAAACCCTATAATAAATAGTATTAACCCCTAATCTGTCCTCCCTAACATCGCCGCCACCTAACTTCAAGTATTAACCCCTAATCTGCCGACCGGACCTCGCCGCTACTATAATAAATGTATTAACCCCTAAAGCTAAGTCTAACCCTAACCCTAACACCCCCCTAAGTTAAATATAATTTTATTCTAATGAAATAAATTAACTCTTATTAAATAAAGTATTCCTATTTAAAGCTAAATACTTACCTGTAAAATAAACCCTAATATAGCTACAATATAACAAACCTACTCTAAGCCCCCTAATAAAATAAAAAAGCCCCCCAAAATAAAAAAAATTCCCTACCCTAATCTAAATTAAAAAAGTTAACAGCTCTATTACCTTACCAGCCCTTAAAAGGGCTTTTTTTGGGGCATGCCCCAAAGAAATCAGCTCTTTTGCCTGTAAAAAAAAACACAATACCACCCTCCAACATTACAACCCACCACCCACATACCCCTACTCTAACCCAAACCCTCCTTAAATAAACCTTAAATAAACCTAACACTACCCCCCTGAAGATCTCCCTACCTTGAGCCGTGTTCACCCAGCCGGGCACCGATGGACCAAAAGAAGACACCCGGAGCGGCAGAAGTCTTCATCCTATCCAGGCAGAAGAGGACATCCGGACCGGCAGACATCTTCATCCAAGCGGCATCTTCTATCTTCATCCATCCGACGAGGAGCGGCTCCATCTTCAAGACCTCCGGCGCGGAACATCCTTCTTCGACAACTACTCGACGAATGAAGGTTCCTTTAAGTGACGTCATCCAAGATGGCGTCCCTCGAATTCCGATTGGCTGATAGGATTCTATCAGCCAATCGGAATTAAGGTAGGAAAAATCTGATTGGCTGATTGAATCAGCCAATCAGATTCAAGTTCAATCGGATTGGCTGATCCAATCAGCCAATCAGATTGAGCTCAGAACAGCCAATAGAATGCGATTTAAGGGGGGTTTGGGTTAGAGTAGGGGTATGGGGGTGGTGGGTTGTAATGTTGGGGGGTGGTATTGTGTTTTTTTTTACAGGCAAAAGAGCTGATTTATTTGGGGCATGCCCCGAAAAAAAGCAATTTTAAGGGCTGGTAAGGTAATAGAGCTGTTAATTTTTTTAATTTAGATTAGGGTAGGGATTTTTTTTTATTTTGGGGGGCTTTGTTATTTTATTAGGGGGCTTAGAGTAGGTGTAATTAGCTTAAAATTCTTGTATTCTTTTTTATTTTTTGTAATTTAGTGTTTTTTTTGTTTTTTAATTTAGTTTAGTTTATTTAATTGTATGTAATTGTAGTTAATTTATTTAATTAATTTATTGATAGTGTAGTGTTAGGTTTAATTGTAACTTAGGTTAGGATTTATTTTACAGGTAATTTTGTAATTATTTTAACTAGGTAGCTATTAAATAGTTAATAACTATTTAATAGCTATTGTACCTAGTTAAAATAAATACAAAGTTGCCTGTAAAATAAATATAAATCATAAAATAGCTACAATATAATTATTCATTATATTGTAGCTGTATTAGGGTTTATTTTACAGGTAAGTATTTAGCTTTAAATAGGAATACTTTATTTAATAAGAGTTCATTTATTTCGTTAGAATACAATTATATTTAATTTAGGGGAGGGTTAGGGTTAGGGTTTGAATTAGCTTTAGGGGTTAATACATTTATTATAGTAGCGGCGAGGTCTGGTCGGCAGATTAGGGGTTAATAAGTGTAGGTAAGGTAGCGGCGACGTTGGGGGGGCAGATTAGCGGTTAATAAATATTATGCAGGTTTCGGCGATGTTAGGGGCAGCAGATTAGGGGTACATAGGTATAATGTAGGTTGCGGTGGTGTCCGGAGCGGCAGATTAGGGGTTAATAGTGTACTGCAGGTGTCAGCGATAGCGGGGTCGGCAGATTATGGTTTAATAAGTGTAAGGTTAGGGGTCTTTAGACTCGGGGTACATGTTAGGTTGTTAGGTGCAGACTTAGAAAGTGTTTCCCCATAGGAAACAATGGGGTTGCGTTAGGAGCTTAACGCTGCTTTTTTGCAGGTGTTAGGTTTTTTTTCTGCCCAAACTGCCCCATTGTTTCCTATGGGGGAATCGTGCACGAGCACGTTTTTCAAGCTAGCCGCTACTGTAAGGAACGCTGGTATTGAGAGTTGAAGTGGCGGTAAATATGCCTGTACGCTCCCTTTTTGGAGCCTAACGCAGCCCTTCAGAGAACTCTAAATACCAGTGTTATTTAGAAGCAGCGCTACAAAAAAAACATGCGTAGCTAACGCACCCCTTTGGCCGCAAAACTCTAAATCTAGGTGTATGAAAGTTAGAAAATATTACAGTTCCAGTGAATAAAAGTATTCTATTCAGCTTAGATGTCTCTAGCCTATACAGCTCGATCACATACCCAAATATATTTATGAATTTTTTTGAGGAGACTTTTGTCAACCAACATTCATTTTTTTCGACAATAATTTTTTTTTGACAATATATTTGGGGTATGGCTAGGCAGAATTGGGTCCCTATATACATTTGTTGATTTATTAAATACAGCTACATGACACATCACTTTAAATTTGGTACACAGTGAGGAACATATTGACTTCTTGGACACGGCTATGATTAAACAGGAGGAGCGTTTAATGATTGATCTTTATGAAAAGAGTACAGATAGGAATAGCCTACTACATGGGCAAAGTGCAAACCCCCCGCATTTAAAAAAAGTATTTGCCAAGAAGTCAATTAATGCGTGTTAGACGCATAGGGACCCATTTAACAAGCCTCGTAGGGAGCTTGTGGGCCCGTGTTTCTGGCGAGTCTTCAGACTCACCAGAAACACAAGTTATGGAGCTGCGGTCTAAAGACCGCTGCTCCATAACCCTGTCCGCCTGCTCTGAGCAGGCGGACAGGAATCGCCGGAATTCAACCTGATCGAGTATGATCGGGTTGATTGACACCCCCCTGCTGGTGGCCGATCGGCCGCGAGTCAGCAGGGGGCGGTGTTGCACCAGCAGCTCTTGTGAACTGCTGGTGCAATGCTGAATACGGAGAGCGTATTGCTCTCCGCATTCAGCGAGGTCTTGCGGACCTGATCCGCATGTCGGATCAGGTCCACAAGACCTTTCTTAAATAGGGGCCATAGTCTCAGATGACAACATTGCTAGAAATAGATTGCAAGAAATGGGGCAATCCTTTATCAATAAGGGAAATTACCCCCATTTTGTTCAGACAGAGATCTCTGATATTTTGAGGGTCACCAGGTGAGAATTACTGACAGATAGAAAAACAGATAAAGTAGCAACACATCTGTACATAAGAGGATGATTTTTTTCTGGGGACTATCACTGTATATTAAGCAGAGAGATACAAAAAACACTATGCAAGCACTGGTATATATACAAATTTGCAATACAGAAATTATAGAATTTCAACAACCCCCATGGCAGCCTATAGAAAGGCACACAATTTAAAAGATACACTAATTAGAGCAGATATCGGTTCTACAAGAATAAGTAAACAATCTTTTATTAGGAAGAAGAATATAGGCTGTTTCCCTTGTTTAAACTGTTAAAATTGTAATAATATGATCAAGGGATCTTCATTTACACATCCCAAGACAGGAAAGAAATTTGATATAAAGGGATACTATACATGTAATACAACTTATGCTATCTACCTTCTTAAATGCCTGTGCACCCGTGTTTATATAGGTGAATCTACCCATCAAATAAGGGAAAGAATTATTGAACATAAATCGAACATTAGAATCAAAAATAATAAATCACCAGTGGCTGAGCATTTCTTTTACAAGAGGGACATAATGTTTCGCAGCTTAGATTCCAAATGATTGATCATATAGAAGTACCCAGACATGGGGGTAACAGAATTTTTTTTCTAAAACTGCGTGATTTATACAGGATATATAAGTTAGGACCAGCAGGCATGAATAAAGATTTTGATTTGTCTATCTTTTTATAACATCTTTGGGGAGGTTCTATTAATTTCAATATGTACTGTATTCTGTAAATGTCTAATGATACATGATGGAATATAACATAAATAGAGGCATGAGCTGCATGAATCCCTTTATAACTGTGTGTATTTATATAGATTTAGGGAAGTTGGTATACTATAATGAACCTAGAGGGCATAATAGTTACAAAGTATGGATAATACTAAGGTGATAATGGACACAGGTGTGATAGGTGTCAGAGTGGGAGGGGTTTATGGTATTTAAGGCGCAAGAGTATTGTATTGTGTATGCAACATGATTAAGGGGTAACACCCGAAACATCGTTGTTTGTTTCATTTGGAGATGATGTTTGAATAAACCAAGTAACTTTTTAAGATACTGGAGTGCTGCCATTCTTCTTTTACCTGGATTATCTACCTGGACTTTTGTGTGAGGTCCTGAATGGCATGTGCACCCACTGGATACACAGGTGCTGGTTACACTTTTCTTTAAAGTAAATGTCTGTCCCACCCAGTAATAAGAGACTATACAATAGTGTTGAATATTGTTGTAATAAATCTAGACCATATATTGATAAATACATCTAAAATTGTGTCTTTGGCCATTTCAGAATATATTGCACATGCACAAGAAAATAGAATGTTTCAGAATTATCTTGGAATACTTTCAAATATGTCAGAAGTCCAGTTCTGCACTTTATCAACACCCTATGGAGCCGATTTACCAAGCAGTCAATCGGCCCCAATGCATCTGTTTCTGCACGAGCCTTCAAGCTCGTCGGAAACAGGAGTTAAGAAGCAGCGGACATTAATCCACCCGATCTCATATGATCGGGTTGATTGACACTCCCTGCTAGCAGCCGATTGGCCGCAAATCTGCAGGGGACGGCATTGCACAAGCAGTTCACCAGAACTGCTTGTGCACTGATAAATGCTGACAGCGTATGCTGTCGGCATTTATCGATGTGCGGCGGACAATGTTAAATCTATCCCTTTGTGTGCTGAATTTGTTGTTTCCATTTTCATGCTGAAATAAATTGCAAATCCCGTTCTCAGGAGGATTATGATTGCGAAAGCATTGCTCTGCATGCATTGTATTAAATTTTCCCAATATGGAAATGTTGTAGCTTGTATTGTGATCACTCAGAAATGGGAAGATTAGAATCTACCCCACAGTTATCTAGGGTTGGTAATAAAAAAAACATCTCCTAAGAAAGCATGTCATTTTTGGATTAGAATTTTCCTTTTAAGACATGATGATTAAGTACACAATAATATATGCACTTAGTTCACCTTAAATCACATTTTCCGAAAAGCTATAATAATTCCTCTATTTTTTTCTAAAATGTTAAAATGTTATATTCTCCTTCTGGATGATAAGGAATGTCTGCTCTTTGGCATAAAAATAAATTACAGTATAAACAAAATAACAATTAACATTTTATTTATTCATATCCTTTCTTACATATGGATTAGATTGCTAACCAGTATACTTTTTAACATCTAGCAGATTTTAATTATGCGAATATGAGAGTTTGAAACATTGTCATAGTATGTGCTAACTGTAACACCTCTTATACGCATATCAGCAGACACTGTTTGAGTAGAGAATTTACAATGGTTCACTGAGATACAAAATTACGTAATATAGATCTATTGCGGGACCATGATTTTTTTGTGTGTAGTTTTGTAGTTATGTGACATGAAAATAGTTTTTCATAATGGACTCTTTCATGTACTCTATTTTATACTGGTGAATTGACCTTGAATGCATCCCATGATATTGCTGTTTTTTTATGTGTGTTTGTTTTTACATTAGATTTTGTATTTTATTTTAGAGGACAACATATGCAAGGGTTTCTGGTTACAGTAACCTAACACCGTATTTACAAAAGGACTTGGAAAGCAATTTTGATGATTGATATATTGGGGCCTATTTATCATATGTCTGTCCGACCTGATCCGACACTGCGGATCAGGTCCGACAGACATCGCTGAATGCGGAGAGCAAAACGCTCTCCGTATTCATCTTTGCACCAGCAGCTCTTGTGAGCTGCTGGTGCTACGCCGCCCCCTGCAGACTCGTCGCCAATCGGCCACCAGCAGGGGGGTGTCAATCAACCCGAGCAGGCGGACAGGGTTATGGAGCAGCGGTCTTTAGACTGCTGCTCCATAACTTGTGTTTCTGGAGAGTCTGAAGACTCACCAGAAACACGGGCCTTCAAGATCCGTTTGGAGCTTGATAGATAGATAGAAGCAATGGGTGCTTCTTTTAGGGTAATCTGTGGATGCCAAACATAAAGGGGTGCCACATAGCCTAGTATTGCCAGTAGAATTATGTAATCAATACAAATTTCAAGATAAACTCACATTTAGTATTGCACCTATGAAGAGTGGTGCAAATAAAGCAGGCTGGAATCATACAGTCACCCAGCAGACAGGTCTTACATGGTACACCAGCAGTGTGGATAGTAATCCTCTGGAACTTTCTCTCCAAGAGAGGGTATGGGATGATGTATATTTTATTTTAATAATTTAAAACAAGCAACACCTTTCTCAGCTTGCAGGCTGTTTCATCAGGAGCCTGATGAAACAGCCTGCAAGCTGAGAAACGCGTTGCTTGTTTTAAATACAGTCACTGGACTCATGTGGAATAAGTAGATTGACTGCTTAGTAAATCATAGATCTCCTTTCCTTTAATTTTGACCTTTACTCACAAATAACTTCCTTGAAATAAACAGTGCTTCCTCCAACTCTGTATATAAGCCTATTCAGCACTGCAAAATATGTTGGCGCTTTATAAATAAAGTATAATAATAATAATAGGCATTGCATATCTTTATATAAAGTAATATCACCTCTCAAGAACCTTTTATTTCTAGAGTAAACAGACCCAATTTGGCTAACGTATCTTCATAGCTTAAATCCTCTATTCCCCTTATTAGTTTTGTGGCCTTTCTCTGAACTTTTTTAAAATTGGTCCCAAGAACTGCACTCCATACTCAAGGTGAGTTCTTACCAGGGATTTATATTGTGATTGACTTATGCTTTCTTCCCTTGCATCTATGCATCTTTTAATACATGCTAATATATTTTTCTGTTATAGGTTTTTTATTTAACCAAGGAACAACTTTATATGTATCTCTATAATATATACTTTGTTTCTAAACTCCATTCCTGAAGTACCACTAATAGTACATATTTGTATTATTTCCCTAGCTGAACCCAGTTGAGTCATTCACAATGAATGAGTCACCGATCAGCTCAAGCACAGAGATTCTTAAAATCTGGCCTGTTAGGTCTACATGAGGTCTGTTGTGAAATACTGCAAAATAAAAAGAGCATTTAAAGGCAAAATGCAGTCTGACCTTCTTGTTGCCACTGTAAAAAAACACTCTGTTATTTTGAGTATTAAGATGCCACAGGTAGTGTGGAGAAAATAATCAAAAGGAATACTGAGTGTTCTATAAAACTATCACTTTGGGATCTCCATAGGGTATTTTTCTACCTTTTAAGCTAGAAATAATAAAAAAAACACTATTAAACAGTATTGTCTAGATTATAAGGGGAGCACAAAAATATCAGCATTAATGTGCGTCCAAAATTATTTTTTAATGCTCGAGCAATAGTCTAGGGTGCATCAGCATTTCTAATAGTGCGAATTATGTAAATCATTCACATAATAGGCTTCTATGGGGGCACACAGAAAATTTCATATCGGATATAACTTGAACAAGAAGGACCAGATTACAAGGGGTGTGCTATCGTTTTTTTTCCCAATCTTGTGCTAACTGTGCTCAAAGTAAACTTTAAATGCGGGCAAGTTACCGCATGTATTATAAGTTGAAAGTTAAAAGCGAGCGAAACCTGATGTGTGCTAACTTCTGGACTTCGGATAACGCGACCACGATTCCTTCTTCTCCCCATAGAGTTAAATGGGGCACGCTGTTCAAAAAACCCACTTATCACTCTTACATACTTTTGCCAGAAAGCAAATTCTGAAACTTAGGTTTTCACACACAGTGAGTGCTCAGAGAAGGGGACAAACATATTTACAGCTACCACTAATTGCCCACAATTAGCATTTGAATGTCAGAATCAACATTGATATTCTAATGTTGTATTCAATATAAATGAAGATAATAGTTCTTGCAGAAAATGAATGTTAACATTTTTCATAGCCTTTTTTTCCACATTCATTTAGAATGAACACATTTGCCTAACTTGTGCTAAAACCTGTGCCTATTCACTGTAAGATTGTGATCACTTTGATAAAAAAAAAACTACATCTCATTTTTCCAATATAAAATGGGAAAATCAGAAAGATTAGAATCTACCCAAAACTAGACATAATAAATATAAAGGCCTCTATTTATCAAGGTCTGTCGGACCTGATCCGACAGTGCGGATCAGGTCCGACAGACCTCGCTGAATACGGCGAGCAATACGCTTGCCGTATTCAGCATTGCACCAGCAGCTCACAAGAGCTGCTGGTGCAACACCGCCCCCTGCAGACTCGCGGCCAATGGGCCGCCAGCAGGGGGGTGTCAATCAACCTGATCATACTCGATCGGGTTGATTTCCGGCGATGTCTGTCCGCCTGCTCAGAGCAGATGGACAGGTTATGGAGCAGCAGTCTTTGTGACCGCTGCTTCATAACTGCTGTTTCTGGCGATTCTGCAGGCTCACCAGAAACACGGGGCATCAAGCTCCATACGGAGCTTGATAAATATGCCCCAAAATATCCACTACAAAGTATTTTACTATGCACAATCAAACTTTTTATATTACATTCTCAAAGTGTTTCATGTCCCTTTAAGGGCTGGGTGAAGAATTGAAATGATGTATAAAATGTGAATTGAATGGCAGTTTGCAGCTAGTGTAACAAAAGGAGTTTCTATTAAGAAAGGAACTAATACCAGCACTACGTAATCATAATGATACTTATGGTTAGCAGCGTTGCCTTTAATTTTATTTTATGTATAGGGTGTATAGAATTGACCAATAACAGCGGTGAGGTGCACATAAAGTGGAATCGCTAATGTGGAGGAGTAACTGACGAAGCCCTAAGCCAGTCCTGTTGTGGGAGGGGCAAAACATATCATTACTCTGGCGGGAACGTTTGAATTGCAAGGAGCTGTAACGTTATGCTGAAGTCTGCAAGGAGCTGTATGCACGGCCATAAGAACCAGGCACAACCAGCAGGGGATATAAAGATTTCAACTTCATGGTCAGCAAATAAGGAAGGTACCCTTTTCTTCTGACAGCGATAAGGAGCTGTATGCACACAAGTGGAAGCAGCATTGTCTGCAATTGTTTTTGCAAAAAGAGGGAGTTCCATTCGTAATGACTGTTTAAAGTTGTAAAAGCCATGTGTAACCGGAAAAGAAATTGCCATAAAGAAAGACTCTGAAGCGTGTTTGTTACACGCCCAGGGATTCTATGTGGACTTTCATGGTTTGCTATTTAGGAGCGTGCAGTGGAACTAAGTGCTCTTTAAAGCAAAGGGAAGGACTCTTTATGTGAGGGTGTATATGGTGTATATAAGTGTTTTCAGCTTATACCCTGTTATGCTAGCAGAAATTGTATTGTTTGGAAATTTTGTTATAATCTGCTAGTTTGATACATTATGCGCAGAGTATCTATATAGAATCTGGAGCATTTGTAAGTGCAATAAAGATGTTTATACACATATAAAGGGCTAGATTTATTAAAGCTGAGGCGTACAGGGGCGCGTATACGCGCCCCTGTACGCCTCAGCTCGCCTGTGGCGGGGCAAAATTACCCATAGGTATTCGCCATTGCACACGAGCGCAATTTTGCACTTGCGTGCAATCCCGCCTCCTGCCCGCGCACAGCCAATCACGCGCGGGCAGGAGCTGTCAATCTGATTGAATTTCGCCACATTAGAGGTGGCGAAGAGGATAGGGAAGCGGCGGCTGATTGATAAATAACGGCGAGCAAGTTCTTTTGAGAACTTGCAGTCGTAGAGGTTTAATAAATCTAGCCCTAAAAAGCATTTATCTGTAGATTTGGTGCAAACTGTGTCATTCTTTAAGCATTGATTAATTAACCATTGCTTCTTCTCTTTATATACTGTATATATATATTTTTATATATAATCCTGATACTGCTAATAGGAGGCTTAGCGTGGCCCTGGGCTCTGTGAAGAAGGGTCAGGATTAGCGCGGCTCCCCAGCGAGCTATAGGTAAGTGTAGTATGCTATGGAGCCACTCTAATCCTGACCCTTGTTTTTAACCCCTAAGGTAATTTAAAGAAAACAAATTAATTGAATACTGACGAATTTATGATTTCATAACTAAATGAATGCACATGCCTAATAATAATAATAAAAATAATAATAACTTTCTATAACATTAATGAAAAGAAGAAAGTATGTTTGTGTACTTTTGAGCAGTATAAGAATACAGCTTTCTCCAATAGCAGGCAAACAGAAAAAAAAAAATAGAACATTTGTGCAGTACCACAATTGTAATAAAAATAAATACTAATTTACAGCCCACTCACATTTAAAAGAGCTGCATCCCTGCTCTCAAATTAAGAGCCACAGCATCCAATTTAATTGTGGGACAGACTCCCCTCTCAGGTATATAACTGAAAAGCTATAAAACGCAAAACACAATTGCACAGTATTCACTGTGTTGGAACAAAATAGACCTTTAAATCTCAGTTCACTCGCGTATAAAAAAATATGTCACTGCTTTCAGAATAATCTCTATGTTCAAATTAGTAAAAGGGTTAGACTTTTCCATCAAACTGATCCATGAAAGATGATAAATAAAATAACATTTGCACAATTTATGAATTTGCCAAAATTAATTTAATCTATAATTACACAATATGGAGCATATGGCATTGCTCATATAAGTGTGGCAGATGTAATAGTTGAATTACTGATCAGATAGGAATGACAGGTAATTCTAGTCCCCTTGCTCATTATATACATTTTAAGATAAATAATAAAACAAAAAAATAGAAAGTATATAGGAAAAAAAGGGTTTTTATTTGCTGAAATATCCCTTTAAATATGGTCCATACTATCGTAGTCTACATTGATAGCAAGAACACAACCCCGCCACTATCAAATGAGAGTCATAATCATTACAACTCCTCTTGACAATTAGCCATCAGCTGTATTAGAGCAGCTACCAAGCAATATCAATAGCTATTAAATTATATGGACCCTACTATATGATTATGGCAATTATTAACAGTATCCTATGCTTGCTACTATTATGTGCAGCCATTAGCAATGAGCATGTAAAATCTGTGCATCAGCCTCTAAGTAGTCCTAAACTCATTGAGCAATCCTCCCCACTGCAATAAAGTGTAACAGCAAACTGCCCCTCATTTACTATCAATCCAGAAAATTAGCCCTTCCTTATGTCTTCAGCCTCTTCTTTGTAGTCCACTTACTTGTTGACGCCTGGGCCTTGTTTTTTCACATTTAAATTGATTTAGATTGGTTATGACATTACACAACGTCATGCAGTATTAACTGCAGATCGGGGGCCAGGTTTCAGTTAGAGTTAAATGTGGTTAAAGGAATAGTCTAATCAAAATTAAACTTTCATGATTCAGATAGAGCATGCAATTTTAAGCAACTATCTAATTTACTCCTATTATCATTATTTCTTTGTGCTCTTGGTATCTTTATTTGAAAAAGCAGGAATGTAAGCATAGGAGCCAGCCTATTTCTGGCTCAGACCTGGGTAGCACTTGCTAATTGGTGTCTAAATGTAGCCACCAATCGGCAAGAGCTACCGAGGTGCTGAACAAAAAATATGCCAGCTACTAAGTTTACATTCAAATAAAGATACCAAGAGAACAAAGAAAAATTTTTAATAGGAGTAAATTAGAAAGTTGCTTCAAATTTCATGCTCTATCTGAATCGTGCAACTTTAATTTTGACTAGACTATCCCTTTAAGGGTCAGGCCACTACTAAGGGCTACATTTATTAAGCTGCATTCCCCGATTTTTGGCTATATTGAGCAGATTCGTATAAGCGAGCTTGCTGCCACAAATTTAAGAAGCAGAAACTGCTTCTTTTGCTCTTCGCCACATCAGAGGTGGCGAGATCAATCACCCTGACAAACGCTTGATCGGTGTGATTGACATTCCCTGCTCTAGCGCAATACCCCGCTCTTGTGCAATGTTACATTTTGCCGTGCAATGCAATATCAGGAAGACAGGTTCACCCCTTGCAAACCTGTCCACCAGCAGGGATAGTAAATCTAGCCCTAAGAGTTCATTTAGGAGGGCAGGTTACATAGTATTTGGGGAAACTAAGGGGAAAAAAAAAATCTGTTTTCACTATATTATTTCATAGCAGTTTCATTTTAGTTACAAACATAAGATTTTGCTCCTTAATATACTATATATATATATATATATATATATATATATATATATATATATATATATATATATATATATATATATATATATACTGTATATCATTTAAAAAGTATAAAGTATTTAGCTTTAAACATTTCTCAAAAACTCCTGAAATGGCTGCAGTATTCAAATATAAAAACATCCTGTTTAATCAAGTATAATTATTAGTTCCTTTCAGTTCACCATTCAGTTTCTGAATAGTGGAGCTGTGTTTTTCCTACTATAGTTACTAATACAGTAGAGGAACCCAATAATGGCTGGGATTATGCATTCATTAAATTAACATTACGTTATTTCTTTATATATGGATCGTATATACAGTATGAGCAAAAAGCTGTGCTTGTTATTGTTATATGTGCTCAAACCATGTTAAACTTTCCTTTGGGACAAATGCGTTACAATGTGGCTTCAGAGGTTCGCCATTATCTTCTAAATTAAGCAATGCAAAGACTTCTAGCCCACTGGTCCTGGAGGGTTTCGTAAATATTGACGATTGCCTGATAGTGAAGTGACTTAAATGTATTAATAGTAAGATTTTTTTAGCGCAAAGTGAAAATGAATTGTGACTGCTTTCTGTGGTTGTTGGACTCCAGGATTTGAAATCTGACACTACTTATATAGAAGTTCTACCATTTCCTACGGGTGTACCTCTATTAAAAGTGCATTGCATTCCCACATACCATTCTAGTAAAGGGCCAGATTAAAATGCACTGGTATTACAAATTAAGTGCAATGCGAACATGAGCTCGCGTTCGCATTGCTAGTAAGCATTGCGCTTACAAGAGCACAATTCCATAGGCTCTAACAGGAGCCTCGTTCTGATGCCGTCAGAGGCAGCATGAGAACTAGTGCAGTAAAGGGAGTAAGTAGCGCAGTGATAGGCAGCTTTTAAAATATATGTGTATGTGAATATCTACATATATATTTATGTGTTAAATTGTGTATATACTAACACATGAATATACAGTTTATGTATATAAGCATATATTTACAGGAAACACACAGTTCCCATACACTGCAATTATTTTTATAACAACCCTCACACCCGCACTTTTAACCCCATATAACTGCTTTTTGCAGTTATTTTATTAAAAAATAAAGATGCTACTATCTTTATTTTTTAATAAAATATATTGCAATGTATTTTGGGGGCATTTGGTGTACATTTATAAAATTAACCAAAGATCTAATCTCTGGTTAATTTTATAAGCGCTAATTGCTACCGCGAGCTTGCGATAGCAATAACCAGCCACTTGTAATGGCTGATTAATTTATCATGTGCCCGTAAACTGGCAAATTTGCCTGTTTGCGGGCGCGCAATAAATTAGAGCTCCACCTGTAATCTAGCCCATAATTGGGACAACACAGTTTTGTACATGTTATGCATAACTCCTCCAATTTTCTTGCACCAACTTCAAACAGCTCTAGTCTTCCTCAAAACAACACTCACAAGTAAAGACTTTATAAGTGCTTCAAGCATGTGCATTTAAAACACTCCTACTCAGAGAGTCATCACCAATGTGATACAAAGCAGCCACATTTTTTGCAGGTGCTCAGAGCAAATGTGTTGCAAATTGCACTGTAAACTGTCACTAAAACGGTAATAGTTAAAAGTTGTATTACTCAAAACTCAAATGCACTCATATGTACATCATAATTTACTATTGTGTCCCTTTAAGCCTTACATCATAATTTACTATTGTGTCCCTTTAAGCCTTACATCATAATTTACTATTGTGTCCCTTTAAGCCTTACATCATAATTTACTATTGTGTCCCTTTAAGCCTTACATCATAATTTACTATTGTGTCCCTTTAAGCCTTTCATCTAACCACCAACTCCAGGCCCCTATTAACTAATACTTCTCAGGATCTTGCTACACACTTTAAAGATAAGATTGATACCTTTAGGCATAAAATCTCCTCCTTATATTCTGCACCTTGCACCATCTGGTAATTTCCCACAGTTACATAAGAAGAGGTTTTTTATATTTATTTTTATTTTCTTGTCCAACAACACCATATTGATCTTAAACTGTTCTCGTTAAGCTACTCTCAGCCATAATCTTTCATGGTTTAACTCAGCTTTTACTTTTTTTTTTACTTGTCATTTCCCTTTTCTTTTTTAGAAGCTTTAGTTAAATCTGCTCTAAGGAAACACTTTCTTGATCCTACTCTCCTTTAAACTACTATTTGGTTGCTCTCCACCCATTTGCCTCCAAGTTATTTGAGATATTTATTTACAACACTTTTCTACTTAAATTCCAATTTGGCTTATGGTTTCTGTATTCCACAGCACCTGCAAATGACCTTATTTCAGCTATGTCTAAATGACAGTTCTCTTAACTCTTTCTCCAAGACTTCTCACTGACTTAGATTCTTATGATCACTTATGCTTCTATATGTTAAATGGACCCCTAGGGGTCACACTTTGTTGGTCTTTATGACACTTCTGTTTCACCACCTAGCTATCTACTTACTCCATCAGTTTCCCCACCCTTATTCCAGGTCTTCTTCTCTTTCTGTTTCAGCTAAAGTCCATATAACTTGGTTTTTGGTCTCCTCCATATATACCTTCTCATTTGGAAGTTTAATAAACTCATTTACTATCAGTAACATGTATGTGGTGATGATACACAAACATATACATCACCATTATCTCATATAACTTCCAAGGTTGTGTATATGCTCCTCGACTTCATATAACACCCTAAAATTCTGCATGCCCAAACCTGATCTAATTACCTTGTCCTCTCTATAATGTCATTGTTAAATTTGTTAAGCCCTAATTCACCACTGAATGATCTTTGTAATAGACTATTGTAATATTCTGTGTTATACTCTGTTAACTGGTTTTCCCCTCACCCACCTCTTACCTCTGCAACCCAATGTGTATCTCTAGTCCACCAATGCCTGATGCTCTTACCCATCTTTCTATCAACCTGCACTTTTAAATGAAAATATTTCTACTTTCATCAAATCAAGTTTCTTCACTCCTTTTTCACAAAGGTAACTATTTTGATAACATTAAGATCTCTTTTGAGCAAGGCCTTGGGTATTTTTAAGTAAATTAATAATTATATTAAAAATACAGATTAGCAGAGCCGGTTTGTAATATTTTACAGCTCTACTATGCCCTTACACTATGCCCTATGCCAAAAAATCCAAGGACACCCTCAGTTGAACCTGCAACATACCTGCATATCTTTAACGGGACAGTAAAGTCATAACTAGACATTCATGATTTAGACAGAGCATACAATTTTAAACAACTTTCAAATTTACTTCTATTGTTTAATTTGCTTCCTTCTCTTGTTATCCTTTGCTGAAAGGTTTATCTAGGTAAGCTCAGAAGCAGCAGAGAACCTAGGTTCTAGCTGCTGATTGGTGGCTGCCTACATATACTGATTGTCATTGGCTCACCCATGTGTTCAGCTAGAAACCAGTATTGCATTGCTCCTCTACAACAAATGATACCAAGAGAATGAAGCAAATTTGATAATAGAAGTAAACTGGAAAGTTGTTTCAAATTGTATTACCTGAATCATGAAAGACAATTTTGGGGTTTCATGTCCCTTTAAAGGACCACTCAATGCAGCAGAATTGCATAATTAACAAGTGCATAATAAAAAGACAATGATTAAACACCTCCGAATTTCAAATAAGCAGTAGATTTTTTTTTCTGACAGACATCAGCCACTCATAGACTATTATACATATACCCTGTGAGCTTGTGCACATGCTCAGTAGGATCTTGTTCCCCAGAAAGTGTGAATATAAAAAAATCCGTGCAAAATTTCATAACAGAAGTAAATTGGAAAGCGTCTTAAAACTGCATGCTCTTTATTAATCATAACAGTTTATTTTGACTTGAGTGTCCCTCACTATTTTACCATTGTGTGAGTAGAGGCATAATATAGAAAGATAACAGATTGACATTGCGTATCATATACAGATTGTGTTACTTAGTGAAAATAATGTAGATGATAAAACAAAAAAGAGGTATCCTATTTCCAAATAAAAACAAAGACTTTATTGAGCCATTAGGTTAAAAATACAGGAACAGAGCAGAAGAATGACCTTACGCGTTTCGGTGAAAGCCGTAATCATAGACCTAAAACGACACACCTTAATGCTGTTTAAAAACCATATCATAGCAGGTTATTGGTTAGCGCAACACACACCCCTTTTAACCAGATAAATGCTCAATCCACACAGTATTAGGTTAGTAAAGTGGATTCCGTAAGAAATATTGAAATATTGGATAGACAAATGAACTGATAAAGAGTACTTGATAAATATAAAGGTCACATATAGGGCAACAATAACAATAAAATGACAAAGCATGGTCATATAATCAACTCAACTTTAAGGAGATGATGAAACAATAAAACACCAACTACTTAGCAAAAGTAATGTCAATAAGTTCAAAATGGTCAAATATGGTAGTCATATCACTGCACATAATCTGGTGTCAAAAAATTATATTAGGAATAATAATAATAAAAATGGGTAAGTGCAAACAATATACTACGATATGTGTATTAACACCTACCACTCATTAAGACCAAGTTAATTATTCCAAAAATTAATTCAAAAATATGTATAACTAACAACCAGGGGGTCAATCCGATATAGATCGTAGTTTGCGGCGCAAGCGAGGGAACCCGCGTCGCCCGCAGTTTCAGCTCGCAACTCGAGCTATCCCATATATGTCGCCGTCTGATGCTAACGTGCCGTAAGTCTGACAAACCAGCGATGTCCAGAAATCTGCGCAAGTACAAATTTCTGGCGTCGTCAGTGACTTGCGGCACGTTAGAAACTGCCGGCGCCTACAAAACCTGACTAAAGTCTAAATTACCCGCACTGTCTAACACGCCTCCCTAACATAGCCCGACAAGTCTAACACGCCTCCCTAACATAGCCCGACAAGTCTAACACGCCTCCCTAACATAGCCCGACAAGTCTAAAACGCCTCCCTAACATAGCCCGACACGTCTAACCCTATATCCGCTATCCCCCCTCACTAGCCTAACAATAAAATATGTATTAACCCCTAAACCGCCGCTCCCAGAGCCCGCCGCTACCTAATAAAGTTATTAACCCCTAAACCGCCGCCAGCTATATTAAATCTATAACCCCCTAAAGTGAGCCCCTAACACTGCCGCCATCTACCTTACCTACCCCCTAAAGTGAGCCCCTACCCCGCCGCTATCTATTTTAAAATTATTAACCCCTAATCTAATCCCCCTACCCCGCCACCATCTATATTAAATTATTTAACCCCTAAAATACTAAACTATCCCTACCACTAAACCTAAGTCTAACCCTACAAATAGCCCTGAAAAGGGCTTTTTGCGTGGCATTACCCCAAAGTAACAGCTCATTTGCCAGCCCTTAAAAGGGCTTTTGGCGGGGCTTTGTCACAAAGTAAACTGCTCTTTTGCCTACAATCTACATCCCCCTACACCGCGGCCACCTATAATAAATGTATTAACCCCTAATCTAATCCCCCTACACCGCCGCCAGCTATATTAACTATATTAACCCTAATTATATTAGGGTTAATATAGTTAATATAGTTATTATATTATATATATTAACTATATTAACGCTAATTATATTAGGGTTAATATAGTTAATATTGTTATTATATTATATATATATTAAGTATAATAACCCTATCTAACTCTAACATCCTAACTAAACTCTTATTAAAATAAATCTAATATTAATATTATTAATTAAAATATTCCTATTTAAATCTAAATACTTACCTATAAAATAAACCCTAAGATAGCTACAATGTAATTAATAATTACATTATAGCTATGTTAGGGTTTATATTTATTTTACAGGTAAATTGTTAATTATTTTAACTAGGTATAATAGCTATTAAATAGTTATTACCTATTTAATAGCTACCTAGTTAAAATAATTACCCAATTACCTGTAAAATAAATCCTAGCCTAAGTTACAAATACACCTACACTATCAATAAATTAAAGAAACTACAAATATCTATCTAAAAATACAATTAAATAAACTAAACTAAATTACAAAAAAAACAAACACTAAATTACAAAAAATAAAAAAAAAGATTACAAGATTTTTAAGCTAATTACACCTATTCTAAGCCCCCTAATAAAATAATAAACCCCCAAAATAAAAAAAATTCCCTACCCTATTCGAAATTAAAAAAAGTTCAAAGCTCTTTTACCTTACCAGCCCTTAAAAGGGCCTTTTGTGGGGGCATGCCCCAAAGAAAACTGCTCTTTTGCCTGCAAATAAAAACACAATACCACCCCCCAACATTACAACCCACCACCCACATACCCCTAATCTAACCCAAACCCCCCTTAAATAAACCTAACACTACCCCCCCTGAAGATCTCCCTACCTTGTATTCACCCCGCCGGGCAGAACTCCTCATCCGATCTGGATTGAACTTGAATCTGATTGGCTGATTCAATCAGCCAATCAGATTTTTCTACCTTAATTCCGATTGGCTGATAGAATCCTATCAGCCAATCGGAATTCGGCGGACGCCATCTTGGATGACGTCATTTAAAGGAACCTCATTCGTCGGGAAGTCGTCGTGCCGGAAGGATGCTCCGCGGCGGAGGAGCGAACAAAGAAGATTGAAGATGCCGATTTGCTTGAAGACATCGCCGATGGAAGAAGACTCTCTGCCGCTTGCTTCAAGACATTGCCCGGATGGAAGAAGACTTCACTGCCGCTTGCTGGAACACATCGCCCGGATCGGATGAGGAGTTCTGCCCGGCAGGGTGAATACAAGGTAGGGAGATCTTCAGGGGGGGTAGTGTTAGGTTTATTTAAGGGGGGTTTGGGTTAGATTAGGGGTATGTGGGTGGTGGGTTGTAATGTTGGGGGGTGGTATTGTGTTTTTTTTTGCAGGCAAAAGAGCAGTTTTCTTTGGGGCATGCCCCCACAAAAGGCCCTTTTAAGGGCTGGTAAGGTAAAAGAGCTTTGAACTTTTTTTAATTTAGAATAGGGTAGGGAATTTTTTTTTATTTTGGGGGTTTATTATTTTATTAGGGGGCTTAGAATAGGTGTAATTAGCTTAAAAATCTTGTAATCTTTTTTTTATTTTTTGTAATTTAGTTTAGTTTATTTAATTGTATTTTTAGATAGATATTTGTAGTTTATTTAATTTATTGATAGTGTAGGTGTATTTGTAACTTAGGTTAGGATTTATTTTACAGGTAATTGGGTAATTATTTTAACTAGGTAGCTATTAAATAGTTCATAACTATTTAATAGCTATTATACCTAGTTAAAATAATTAACAATTTACCTGTAAAATAAATATAAACCCTAACATAGCTATAATGTAATTATTAATTATATTGTAGCTATCTTAGGGTTTATTTTATAGGTAAGTATTTAGATTTAAATAGGAATATTTTAGTTTATAATATGAATTAGATTTATTTAATAAGAATTTAGTTAGGGGTGTTAGGGTTAGATAGAGTTAATATAGTTAATATTAATACTATATTAACTATATTAACCCTAATATAATTAGGGTTAATATAGTTAATATATATAATGTAATAACTATATTAACTATAATATACTTAGGGTTAATATAGATAATATAGCTGGCGGCGGGGTAGGTAGATTAAATTAGGGGTTAATAATTTTAATATAGATGGTGGCGGTGTAAGGGGTTCACATTAGGGGATAGATCAGTTAGATGGTGGCGGCTTTAGGGGTTCACATTAGGGGATAGATCAGTTAGATGGTGGCGGTTTTAGGGGTTCACATTAGGGGATAGATCAGTTAGATGGTGGCGGTTTTAGGGGCTCACAGTAGGGGGTTAGTTTATGTAGATGGCGGCGGTTTAGGGGTTAAATACTTTATTAGGGATTGCGGCGGAGGATCGCCGTTGACAGGGAGATAGACATTGCGCATGCGTTAGGTGTTAGGTTTATTTTAGCAGATCGCGGTTGACAGGGAGATAGACATTGCGCATGCGTTAGGTGTTAGGTTTATTTTAGAAGATCGCGGTTGACAGGGAGATAGACATTGCGCATGTGTTAGGTGTTAGGTTTATTTTAGCAGCCAGTTTAGGGAGTTACGGGGCTCCAATAGTCAGCGTAAGGCTTCTTACGGCTGCTTTTTGTGGCGAAAAAGATTTCTCCATTTTCGCCACGTAAGTCCTTACGCTGTATATTGGATACCAAATTGCGCGGGTTTGGTATACCTGCCTATGGCCCAAAAAACTACGGGCGACGGCAGAAATATACGCGCGTAACTTCTAGGTTACGCCGTATATAGGATACCAAACCCGCGCAAATATTGGCGTCGCCGACTTTTGCGGGCGACGATTTTTATCGGATCGACCCCCTGATATTGTTTTTTTTATTTTTTATTTTTTTATGTAGATGTTAGTAATACAAACAATATATTATTTTAAACAAGGTTATTATAGGATAAGGCTCTTAAAATTAATGTTGGTGTCAGTGTCATGGCTTTACTGTTTAAGAATATATTTCTTTATGAGGAAGATGTTGTTGAAATTTTGATCAGTGCTTCATATGGCCCTTAATCAATATCGGGAATTAAAGCCAGTGCATGACCCAATTAAATGACAACACTTTATACAACACTAGAAGATACAGTACAATTACACATATACGTATGTTTATCTTGGCACTCTGCACTGTTTGTGCATTGTAATGTCTGACTCTGTGACCCACGTTCAATATTTTAGTGAAGATTGTGTCTCTTGAATATTTCATAACTATTTCATCATAGAAAGGACAACATAGTTGTCCTGATTCCCCCCCCCCCCTCTATATTTAAATACAGAAGCAAATCGTTCTGACTCAGAGCAAGTAATTTATGTAAAAATTATGTAAAAATGGGTAATCATTTCTGAAGCATAAGCTGAAATACTTAATTGCAACTTTTTCTTATGTGGCTGTGAAGAGGGGGCTAAAGTTCTTTTTAATCCTATGCTCCCTGCATCTTTTGTGGGGGCTGACAGATTGTACTGTTAGCTTTTTTCTTTTGCACTCCTGTGTGGTTGCAGCCATGCTGACAGCACGTGTTTTGTGCATAGTTACCAACATTCTTTTAGTCTGACAAGCAGTGGAGGTGGTTTCGGGCATGAGTAAGGGAAGAAGGTTTAATTCAGGATTAACCTATTTGTTCTTCTATAATGTACAGCATGTCCGTCTGGAGTGAAATGCTTGCTCATATATGAACCACTTAACTCGTTATTTTAATAGTCTGTTTTTTTCTCTCCCTATATTTAATCATCACACATTATAAGATTCCTACTCCAATTATTATTTTTTTGTTGAAAAAGTGATAAATCAAGGTTGTTGTAAAGTCTGGTAAATAAATAATAGATATCCTAGTGTTTCCAGCCTTCATGTTTTAGTTGTCCGGTTTCTTACTGTGAGTGAGAGCATGTAAACTGTCAGGAGTTTTTAAATAGCTTGTGGCCATGAGTTGAAATATAGCACTACTTTACAGTGTCATTTGCGAGTTCTTACATTTATGCAGTGCCTTTTTTGAAATAATACAATTTCCAGAAAAAAACAATTAGAGCGTCTTTACGATATTGGCCTAATAAAACCCTTTTGCGAAACTCGTATCTCGCAACTAGAAGATTGTGAAAATCAAAAAGATTTGTATCCGCCCCTTGTCACAGTCATGAGTGGCGAGTGACTCTCAGTAGAGCTGCTTCACTCTAAAAATAATTACTTCTATAGAACAAGTCTCACTATAAGGGATACCGACATGACAAAACATTACTGTCTCTAAAACAGTCCACTTTTAATATGTGGAAAAAATAAAATCAGTTAAAGAGAAATAAAAGACTAATAAAAATGAGATATCCTAATTGAATATTGTAATAGAGATATATAAACATAAGATAAGATACTCTGCAAAGACCACATATTGTGAGAGGCCCAGCAGTGAAACAGTTCATAAAGGGAACCATACCTTGTCATATTTCAGATTGCGGTTCCTTAATTAAGGTTTAGATTACAAGTGGAACATTAAATTAATCAGCTGTCGATGACACCCAAATCTACCTCTCTGCACCAGACCTATCTTCTTCCTTGCAAATCCGTGTCACAAACTGTCCTTCTCATATCTCATCTTGGATGTCCTCTCACTACCTTAAACTAAATCTCTTCAAAACTGAGCCCCTTATTTTCCCCCTTCTTCAAAAATCTCCACCCCCAACTTGTCGATAACTCCATCATTACCCCTAACCCACATGCCCGATGTCTTAAGCCCACACTTGACTCAGATTTTTCTTTCACTCCTCACATTCAGTCCTTGGCTAAAGCAATACATTTACTGCTCTAGGCAGTATTTTGGGGCTAAAGTTGGTGGGTGTAAGGTGTTAGAAAAAAACAACACTGAAAAGTGCCTTTACATTGCGGTCATGAGGAACTGTGTGTTCCCAGTAAATATATATGTACATGCTTATATACATATATATTTATGTGTTAATGTGTATATACACATATTAACATGTAATTATATTTGTATATATTCATATACATATACATTTAAGTTTGTTGCCATCGCTGCGCAAATTATCCCCTTCGCTGGTGCTGAAGTTCTCATTCTCTGTTGAGATATTCTAAGAAAATGGGTGTGTCCGAGCAATAGAAGTCAAAGGGAGCGTGGCATCACCACCCACATTGCTGACATCTCAGTTTTTCAGCATTTTGCTGTGGCCGGGGTGGGGAGCCCTATTTGAAGTGAATATTGCAGGGGAGGCTTATTTTTACCACACCTACACTAACTAGCTCAGGCGATGTAGTCTCGACAACTGACTACCCTCCTGACTACCCTCCTCGCAACCTGCACTTTGCTGATTTGAACAGATCTATCCTGTGTCAATGTGTTCAAATCAAATTGCAGGTGACTCCCACTAGCACGCCCCGATATCTCCCCCTAAACGCCTATAACTATGTCACTCCTAACCTACACTCCACCTGCACTGCCTTGCTGCCTCACTTCAATCACCTATACCTACGCCATAGCTAACCTACACACCACCTGCCCTGCCCAGTTTACTCCCTCTGACCGCCTACACCTACGCCATGCCTAATCAACAGACATCTCCATGACAAAATATGCATTGTCATGTACAATGTAGATTATTTAAAGTATTATAGATATTTTAAAAAAGGTATTTAATGGATGCTTTCTATTATTTCAAACATAAATATAATCTTTAAAATATATGTTTATTTTTAAAATAATAGAAAGCATCATTAAACATCTTTACTCTATAGATATGAATATTCATATCATTTAAACATTGACCCCTAAACTGCCATAACCTAAAACTAACAATAGAAACTAAGGCCCTACACATAAATATTCAATATTTAAAATGATGCATTGTTAAATAGAATGCATAATGTTTAAATATTTGCATATAAATTAAAATGTAATTAATGTTGCTTGGTGTGTTTATAGTTTGTTATTAAAGATAGTATAATTAACATTATAGTTCTACATAACTGCATGCCTGTTATGTAAAAATATAATGGAATGCTATTGACTACTATAACATACATATATATATTAAAATATATATCTATGTTATCACTTCTAAATACAACAAGCTAACAAATATATTTATGCAATATACATGCATAACAGTTGAAATATTGAAAATCAATGCAAGGCGTGACTACATTATCTCTACAATGTTTAAAATAAAATTCATGGTCATGTATAATGCAAATTTGTTTAAGTATTGGATATATAAGTTAAAATGTAGATATTCTTTCTTGATGCATTTATTATTTTAAATATAATTTTAAAAATAGATATTTATAATATTGAATTATAATTATAGTATTCCATAACTGCATGCCTGTTATGTAATAATACAATTGTAATACTAATGCCTTTGTAACATGAATATACATTTTAAAATATATATTTATGTTTAAAATAAAAAACACAAGAATAAAAAATAAATAAATATTAATTTATTTACAAAATATATGAATATGCATCATACATAAGAATGCATAATATTCTAAATTTTTAGGAAAAAAATCACTATTTTCACCCTTAAGATGCCTTAACCTTACCCCCAAACAAACCCCTACAGGTATGAGGGGCGGTTAAGAGATTAAGACCTAATAAATGGTAACTATCAATAATCATCTAATCAACCCCCATACAGGTAATGGGGGGTTAGGAGATAAGGCCTAATAAATAATAGCCATCAATAATTACCTAATTAAATCCGATACAGGTAAACTGCAACCTAACTACATTTTTTATTAAAAATTAAAAAATAATAAACTACAGTATCCAAAATAAAAAAACACCATTATACCTAACACTAAATGCCCCATAACATAACAAACCCGCCCAAAACAACAACAAAAAATTTGCTACAGCGGATCATGTCCACCAGACACTTGATAAATTGGCCCCTATTGTCTTTTTATCATGCATTTGTTGATTTGCAAATCTACTGTATTTGCTGGCCATTTAAAGAGTTTAGTATGTTTTAGATGTGCTCTGTGAAACTTTTTTTTTAATTAGCTAATTCTTCTAGTGCTATTTGGACTTTTGCGTGAATGAAACCCATAACTTTTAACTTGTAATATCACCGCTATTTAGCGAGGTTGCGATATCCTTTGAAAGTAATGGGTGCGCTATAGCGATATTGGCCACTCTAAACCTTCTCTGCTAAATATGCTTTGCCATGGACTTATAAATATCAAGTTGCAAGCTAGTATTAGCCTGGTCCAGCAATAATGCTTTTTGCACCCCGTGCTAGTAGATGCGCACAACTTGTAATCTGCCCCATAATGTTTATATCCTAATCTCATAATTCAATTTATATTATGCAAATATATTTTTAGTAGCTTACACTGTTTACTTATAAAATACATTCACAGCTAATGTATTTTGCTTTAGAATAGAATTAAACTTATAGAACTAATGGGCTCAAATAAGACACAATATTTTGCTTGGTTGCAAATTGAAATAGCAGTTAGAAATCCAAAGTCTAGTAGAAACAAGAGGAACAGGAAGACAGTGAACAATATAAGCAAGGGTAGAATCTTCTGCATTGCTGTCTATTTCAGGGACTGTGAAGGGTGGCACAGAAAAATGTCCTTGGCATGCAGGTTGCCACTAGAAGATCAGAGATAATTAAGGTACATATTCTAAAACAATGTTTGCCAATCCTTGTCTAATGCATACACTCGACACAGAACATAGCCAGGCTTACATTAATAATAAGAAATCAAGTTATCATTACCTGTTTTAAAAAGTACTAAGGTAAAATGGTAGACAGCTGAGTAGGGATTGACGAAGGGATGTGTTTATATTCGAATTTGAATGTTAGAACAAATGTTATTGTAGAAATTCGATTTAAATTTTAGAATGTTAAGAACGAATATTCCTAAAAATTCTATTATCGAATGTTATTTACAGTTTTCGAATGTCATTTTCGAATTCGAATGTCACTTTCGAATTTGAATGTGACATTCAAATTCAAATGTCACATTCTAATTCGAATATTACATTTATAAAACATAGTTGTAGACTAGAAATACTATTTCAAATTTAAATGCTGAATTTGAATATTACATTTATACAACACAGTTTTAGACTAGAAATACTATTTCGAATGTGACATTCAAATTTGAATGTCACATTCGAATGTGAATATTACATTTAAAAAACACAGTATTAGACTAGAAATACTATTTTGAATTCAAATTTGACATTCAAATTCGAATGTAGTATTCGAATATTACATTTATTAAGCACAGTTGTAGACTAGAAATACTATTTTGAATTTTAATGGGACATTCAAATTGTAATGTGACATTCATATTTGAATATTACATTTAAAAAAACACAGTATTAGACTAGAAATACTATTTCAAATTTGAATGTGACAGCCCATTTTTGGTTCAGCACCCTGAATAGCACTTGCTGATTGGTGACTGCATCTAGCTACGAATCAGGAAGTGCTACCCAGGTGCTGAACCAAAGATGGGCAGGCTAGTAAGCTTTCATTCCTGCTTTTTCCAATAAAGATTCCAAGAGAATTAAGAAAAAATGATAATAGGAGTAAATTAGAAAGTTGCTAAAAATCGCATGCTCTATCTGAATAATGAAATAAAAAAATTGAGTTCAGTACTGTAGCTCTTTAACAAAGGTTTCCAAAAATGTTGCTTATCAAGGTTATATAGTAGTAGTGATCAATATTAGTTTTTTTTTTTACTGTTCCCATCTTTCTAATTTAAATCAAAATCTCCCCCATTTTCTGTCTTCTTTTCTGTATTGCGTTATAAGTCTCCTTTTTTCCTTGCATTTAGCAAGTCTACTTTTCCCTACTGCACTGAGGATTTAGGTTTCTGTTGTTTCTTGCCACATAGTGGACTGGTCAATTTTTGTCAATAGTGTTTTTAGGCTTTTTTTTTGGCTCCTGGTACACCTTTTTTGACATCTGAACGATCACAATAAAAACAATAACACCATATTTGTTTTGGAAATAGACTAGATTGGATAGCAGAAATTTAATTCATACAATGCACAGACAACTTACACTTCACCCGGCCACAAGTTAACAATTAAACATCAAAATTAACACATTAAATTCAACAACCAAAACCCTTGATAAAGTGCCGAATTTGACTTTTTGTCATGTTTGAGAGTATTGCTATATGAATTGGAATAAATATATTTTCTTGCTTATGTCCAATAAACTATGAAATGACCCCTAATGCTATTTTAGAAGTGAATATATGGTCTAGATTCATTAAATCTATATTCATTACTACTGTATAGTCTGTTAGTAGTGGGCAGGAAATATATTTCCATATATATTTAATAGACATATACACAATATCTCGTACAGCTAATGAGATCTGTAGGAAACATGAGAAAATAAAAAGGACAACCACAACAATTAAAATTGTTTTCAGCTAAATAATTAGTACTTTAGGTCAATAACATTTTTACAATATATAACAAAATACAAATTATTTACATAAAGACAGTGTTATGCCATAAGGTCTCTAAATATGATTCATCATTTTTCTTTATGATAAAACACATGATATAATTAGAGAAACAATTAAATGAAGATAGCTTAGACATAATGCTGAGCATATTTGTCTATGACTCAGGATTTTATTTATTTTTATTACTTTCAACCCATAAATACTGTAACTTTTATCCCCATTTTTATCAATTCATAAAACCACTATCACAATTTGTATGCTAATTTTAGCACACATGAGTTTTTGAGCCGGATGATCAAAAACTTGTCAGCATGGAGAGGAATGACACAAAATCGTTGGGGATTTTTTAAACCTTATATTATTTTGTAGGTGTTTCTCCTTTACATGCAAAAACCTTCACAGAGAGATAAACAGCTCTCAGGCTACAATTTGCGTTTGTAAAATTATGTTGACGGACCTTACAGTACTGATGAGAGTTTGAAGATAATCTTGTACCAGAGAACTTTAGAGCATTGGGCATTTTGTGTACTTCTGGTGGTGTTCTCTGCAGTGCATTAGTTGTCTATCATATGATTGCTCTTTAAACTAGATTATTGGAGCGATTGATAAAACAGAGCAAAAGACAAAGCAGAATAAGCGATGCAAGTAATGACTTATGATGTAGAATATGTTTTATTTTATTCATTGATTCATTTATTTTTCAATTTATAAGGGTAACCTATTTTAATTGAGCTCAATTTCTTTACTTTTGGTGGCCAACTCTATCAAGACCGTGATGGGAGTTAAGACTGCCCCATCACCGCTACCGTGTTTATGTGTGGTTGAGAACAGTCCTTTGACAATGGAAATGGTAAAGCGTTTTGTTCATCTGCATGGTTTCTGCTTTCCTTTCATCTTCCTATCTTACTACCTGTCCCATCAATCATATTCCCTCACAACTGTTACCTTCCCTTTCCCCTACTCTTACACCCATCCTCACACATATATTCAACCTCTCCCTTAAATCTGATACATTTCCATTATCCCTTAACCATGCTCTAATCACACCTATTCTTAAAAAACATTTGCTCAATCCAGCATCTCCTTGTAACTATCGCCCAATCACTCTTCTTCCCCATGAATCTAAACTTCTTGAGTGGATTGCTTATAAACACTTATCACACTTTCTCTCATCTAACCATCTTCTTGACCCTTTGCAATCTGGTCTTCAGCCCAACACTTAACCAAAAGTGCCATCACCAAGATGACAAAAGACCTTCATACTGCCAAGTCTAAAGGTCATTACTCCATGCTGATCCTGTTAGATCTCAGCAGCCTTTGACACTGTTGACCATCCATTGCTGCTCCAAACCATCCATTCCTTGGGTATCTGTGACACAGCTTTACTGTGGCTCTCTTACTACCCTTCTAACTGTACATTCAGTGTATCCTTCTCTGGTTCATTCTCCTCTCCTCTACCACTCTCTTTGCTGAGGTACTTAAAGGCTCAGTTCTATGTCCCCTTCTTTTCTCAGTCTACACATTTCTCTAGGGTAATTAATCAAGTCCTATGGGTTTCAGTATCATTTTTATGCTGATGACACCCAAATATACCTTTCGGCATCAGACATTTCCTCCTTCCTGTCTAAAATTCATCACTTCCTCACTCAAGACACAACTAAGATTTGTATCCACTCCTTTATCATTTCCCACCTTGACTACTGCAATTCTGTCTTCTCTTGTCTCTTAAGCTACCACCTGTCCCTGCTGCAATTTATCATAAATGCTTTTGCCAGGCTCATTTTCCTTAAGCATCACTCCACATCTGCTGCACCTTTTTGCCAACAACTTCGCTGGCTTCTCTTAGCCGCAAGAATAAAATTCAAAATGTTGACCCTACAGGGCAGTAGGATTTTAAGTGAGCAGCACATTTTTAATCAATGGTTCCTGGTTGACTAGTTGTGTGAATGCCCCGACCATGAGTATATTGCATTAGGATGTGAGGAAAATGAGCTAAAATTGTTGACAGTGAATTAAAATGGATTTCTCAGTGCCTAGGGCAGCACAAAAACTAAATACACTCCTGATTGTATAAAAGACATTGATAACTTGCTGTTTGCATAGTTGAAGAAGCACAGTGTTTTGTAGATTGTCTAAATTCAGAGAGTTTGGTCTTGTGTGCGTTGATGTTCAAAGGAATGAATATGTGCTTTAGATTAATTGGAGACGCGAGGAACAATGTTATTTCAGCTTTTTATGAAAGGCCACTGTTAAGAATTCAATTTTGCATGTACAGTGTATGCATGCATCCTTAAAGGGACAGTCTACAACATAATTTGTATTGCTTGAAAAGAAAGATAATCCCTTTATTATCTATTCCCCAGTTTTGCATAACCAACACAGTTATATTAATACACTTTTTACCTCTGTGATTACCTTGTATCTAAGCCTCTGCAGACTGCCCTCTTATTTCACTTCTTTTGAATGACTTGCATTTTAGCCAGTAAGTGCTCACTCCTAGGTAACTACACGGGCGTGAGCACAATGTTATCTATATGGCACACATGAACTAACACCCTCTAGTTTTGAAAACATGTCAAAATGTTTTCAGATAAGAGACGGCCTTCAAGGGCTAAGAAATTACGATGCCTACCTAAGTTTAGCTTTCAACTAAGAAAACCAAGCGAACAATATAAAATTAATGATAAAAGAAAATTACATGTGCTTTCTGAATCATGAAAGTTTATTTTTGACTAGACTGTCCCTTTAAAGGGATATGAAACCTAAATCTGTATCAGATAAAGCATGCACATTTAAACAACTTTGTAATTTACTTTCCTTATCACATTTTCTTTGTTCTCTTGGTACCTTTTGTTGAAAAACAGTGACGTGCTTCGGAGCCAGCCCATTTTTGGAGCACATGGCAGCAGTTTTGCAAGAATGTTATCCATATGCAAGACCACTAGATCACTATTTTTTTTTTAAATTGTATGCTCTATCTGAATCACAAAATAAATGTTTTTGGTTTCATATCCCTTTAATGTATTTTAACTATATAACAAAAAGTCAGTTTATTAGAGTCAAGAGAAACTGCACAAGGGATGACATGTTTTTCCATTAAAGTGAACAATTACTTAAGGGGATATTTGAAATGTTTCATAGATACAGCGTTCAGTAACCCTTAAATGATTATTTCCATTGAGGTGGTAAATTGTGGAAACTGGTGATAAAAACATCTCCATTAAAGTCTATGAAGCCTATCTATCAAGTTCCGTATGGAGCTTGAGGGCCCGTGTTTCTGGTGAGCCTTCAGACTCGCCACAAACACCAGTTATGAAGCAGCGGTCTAAAGACTGCTTCTCCATAAACTGTCCGCCTGCTCTGAGGAGGTGGACAGACATTGCTGCAATTCAACCCGATCAAATATGATCGGGTTGATTGACACCCCCCTGCTTTCGGCCGATTGGCCGTGAATCTGCAGGGGGAGGCGTTGCACCAGCAGTTCACAAGAGCTGCTGTTGCAATGCTGAATGCAGAGAGCGTATTGCTCTCCGCATTCAGCGAGGTCTGTCGGACATGATCCGCACTGTCAGATCATGTTCAACAGGCCTTTCATAAATAGGCCTCTCTGTAGATTTTTTATATTACCACCTTTCCACACTTTACCACCTCAATGGAAACTAGGCCATAGCTGGATAGGAAGGTGTTAATCAAAATAGACTGAGAAAATAAAAAGGGGGCTGTGGGTAAGAAATAACTTTTATAAATCATTACAGCTACCAATATACACAAATCTGAGATAAATTGGAAAATATCTGCCAATTATGGGCTAGTTTCCATTGAGGTGTTACAGTTTGGAAAATGGTGGTAACATAAAAGTGTCTATAGACTTCAATGGATATAAATGTTTTTATCACCAGTTTCCAAACTTTACCACCTCAATGGATAATAGGCCTTTGAATGTAAACACTTTGATATTGTAATACAAATGTTTGCATAGTAGGACAACTTTCATTTGTGTCCCCTTTCCAGTAATTTAGCTATAAAAAATAAGTTTTCCATATCTGAGGAATGGAAGTGTACACAGCATGTTTCACAAGCCTAACTATGGTGCATATCTGTCTAAACTTAACCTCAGCAGAGAAGATTAGAAACTGCAAAATAATGATAGCTTTGCTAACAAAATGGCAGTGGCTAGCTGTGTCTATTCTAGTAACAAGTCCTGATTGGCTTCTCCAAAAAAAGGAAAGTAGTGGGTAGAGTTTGGCTATTGAAAAAACATTTTGCACCAAGGCGTTAAAGCATTTTTTTTTTCAGTGTTGTGTTCACTGTCCATTTAAACCCCAAAACCACTTTCCCAAAATCCCAAAATTTTCCTTTCACTATTTCCAGTTTACTTCTATTATCAAATTTTCATTGTGTTTTTTTTATCCTTTGTTGAAAAGCAGAAATGTATGGTCGGGAATGGGCAAATATCTGCAGTACTATATGGCAGGAGTTTTGCAGCAATGTTGTACATTAACAAGAGCACTAGATGGCAGTACTATTTCCTGTCATGTAGTGCTCCAGACATGTGCATGCTACCTATCTAGATATCTCTTTAACAAAAAAAAAAACATGAGGACTAAGTAAATTTGATAATGGAAGTAAATTAAAAACTTTTTTATAATGTTATGCTTTGTCTGAATCATGAAATAAAATGTTTGGGTTTCATGTCCCTTTAAACAACTTTGCAATTCAATTTTATTATGTTATTGTGCCTGCTTTTTCTGTATTTAAAGGGACAGTCTAGTCCAAAATAAACGTTCATGATTCAGATAGAGAATGTAATTTTAAACAATTTTCCAATTTACTTTTATCACCAATTTTGCGTTGTTCTCTTGGTATTCTTAGTTGAAAGCTAAACCTAGGAGGTTCATATGCTAATTTCTAAGCCTCTTCTCTCAGGGCATTTTGACAGTTTTTAACCACTAGAGGGTGTTAGTTCATGTGTGTCATATAGATAACACTGTGCTCACACACGTGGAGTTCCAGTGAGCCAGCTCTGATTGGCTAAAATGGATGTCTGTCAAAAAAACTGAAATAAGGGGGCAGTTTGCAGAGGCTTAGATACAAGGTAATCACAGAGGTAAAAGTGTATTTATATAACTGTGTTGGTTATGCAAAACTATCAAATGGGTAATAAAGGGATTATCTATCTTTTTAAACAATAAAAATTCTGGTGTAAACTGTCCCTTTAAACTTAAAAATAGTAGGTTTTCCACTCTAGAGACTGAAGAGGATTCATTTAAAGGGACACTGAACCCAAATTTTTTCTTTTGTAATTCAGAAACAGCATGCGATTTTAAGCAACTTTCTAATTTACTCCTATTATCAATTTTTCTTCGTTCTCTTGCTATCATTATTTGAAAAAGAAGGCATCTAAGCTTTTTTTGTTTCAGTACTCTGGACAGCACTTTTTTATTGGTGGATGAATTTATCCACCAATCAGCAAGGACAACCCAGGTTGTTCACCAAAAATGGGCCGGCATCTAAACTTACATTCTTGCATTTCAAATAAAGATACCAAGAGAATGAAGAAAATTTGATAATAGGAGTAAATTAGAAAGTTGCTTAAAATGTCATGCTCTATCTGAATCACAAAAGAAAATTTTTGGGTACAGTGTCCCTTTAAATTTGTAACCCTGACTCACCTACATACTGAACAATAATTTCTTGATATGTCCAGGAAATCATTCAACTCTGTCCCTAATTGGTCACAACAAAAGAGATAAGAGGAATATACTCAAGAGGCTTTTTAATGGTCACAGAGTTGCAAAGTAATGTATTTTAAAAATGTTTTTGAAACATATGTTTTATGCTGATCTTTGGCAATGCGGTGTTTAGTTACTGATGCATATAACAAAATTACATTTATGTAGCTATATTTCAAAAGTCTGTTATTTTGTATGTTCCGAAATTAAACCCTTGGAAATCAGATTTTATCTAGTATGTTGGAGTTAAAACAATCTTTTAGCTAAAGGTACAGTCGAGTCAAAATTAAACTTTCATGATTCAGATAGGGCATGCAATTTTAAACAACTTTCCAGCTTACTTTTATCAACAAATTTGCTTTGTTCTTTTGGTATTGTTTGTTGAAAGCTATACCCGCAATCTCCCAACTTCGCTCCCAGTCATCCCCTCTGCCACTCTCAACACCCTCTTCCAAACCACTGAGAGTGAAGTGGGTTCCTTTTTGTCTTCCTCACACCTCACTACCTGCCCACTTGACCCTATTCTTTCACATCTAATACCTTCTCTGTCTCCCACCCTCACCCCAGCTCTTACTCACATATTCAACTTATACCTTTCTACCGGTTTATTCCCTGCCTCCTTCAAACATGCAAAGTTCACCCCCATCCTCAAAAAAACCTCCCTCTACCCAAACTCTCCTGCAAATTACCGCCCCATATCACTGCTCCCGCTAGCTTAAACAATCTTTGAAAAACTAGTTTTCGATCGCCTAACCCACTACCTGTCCTCCAACTCATCGCTCGACCCCCTGCAATCTGGCTTTTGTCCCCAACACTCAACTGAGACTGCCCTCCTTTCCGCTAAAAACAATGGCTACTACTCTATACTCATCTTACTTGACCTCTCTGCTGCCTTTGACACTGTTGACCATCCTATCCTCCTATGGACTCTCAGCTCTCTTGAGCTCTGTGACACTGCCCTCTCCTGGATTAACTCTTATCTCTCTAACAGATCCTTCTCCGTCCCTTTTGCTGGTAAATCCTCCTCTCCATTGCCTCTGTCTGTTGGAGTACCTCAAGGCTCTGTCCTGGGTTCTCTACTCTTCTCTGTTTACACTTCTTGACTGGGTATACTTATCAACAGCTATGGCTTCAACTATCACCTCTATGCTGATGATACCTAGATCTACCTATCCACCCTGCACTCTCGCCTTCTGTCAATTCTCACATCAGTGACTACTTATCTGGCATTTCCTCCTGGATGGCCTCTCACCACCTAAAAATAAACATGTCCAAGACCGAACTACTTCTAATCCACCCATCTAACTCTACTCCAGTTTCTAATTTTTCTATCACTGTTGGCAGCACCACTATCTCCCCATCACCCCAGGTCTGCTGCCTTGGAGTCACACTTGACTCAAATCTGTCCTTCATTCCCCACATCCAATTGCTCTCTTCATCCTACCGCAACCACCTACGCAATATCTCCAAATTTCGTCCGTTTCTGAGCGCTAAAACTACTAAACAGCTAATCCACTCCCTGGTAATTTCCTGACTCGACTACTGTAATAACCTACCAACTAGCTTCCCTCTCTAACGCCTCTCCCCTCTTCAATCCATCCTAAATTCCTCTGCCAGGGTAATCCACCTCTCCCGACGCTCTGTATCTGCTGCACCTCTGTGTGAGTCCCTTCACTGTTGTCGCTTTGTAAATAAAGAATAATAATACCTAACTAGGCTCATATGCTAATTTCTAAGCCCTTGAAGGCCAGCTCTTATCTCAGGGCATTTTGACAGTTTTTCACTGCTAGACAGCACTAGTTCATGTGTGCCATATAGATAACATTTTCCTCACTCCCATTTAGCCACCAAAAAGCAAGTGTAACCCAGGTTCTGAAACAAAAATGGTCTGGCTTCTAAGCTTTACATTCCTGCTTTTTAAATAAAGATAGCAAGAGAATGTAGAAACATTGATAATAGGTGGCCGAATTATTAAGCTATATAAGTTGTCCACCTGCTCTGAGGCGGCGGACTGAAATCAACCCGATCGAATACGATCGGGTTGATTGACACCCCCTGCTAGCGGCCGATTGTCCAGGAATCTGCAGGGGGCAGTATTGCACAAGCACTTCTGGTGAACTGCTTGTGCAATGATAAATGCCCACAGCGTACGCTGTCGGCATTTATCAATGTGCAGCGGACATGATACACTACATCATATCATGTTCGCATGCACTATGATAAATATGCCCCAAAGAGTAAATTAGAAAGTTGCTTAAAATGTTATGCTCTATCTGAATCATTAAAGAAATTGGGTTTAGTATCCCTTTAATGGAAGCTAGTTAAAACATTGGGTGAGCCAAAAACATAAGGCATACATGTGCATCCACCGATCAGCAGCTCCTGAGTCTACCTAGGTATAATTTTCACCAAAGGATACAAAGAGAACAAAACAAATTAGATAATAGAAGTACATTTGAAAGTAGTTTAACATCACATGCTCTATCTGGATCATGGAAGAAAAAAATTTGGGTTTCATGTCCCTTTAATATATGATACGATATCATGTTGCACTATAAGGTTGTTATTGTTTAAAGGACCAGTAAATACAGTTTATTTGCATAAACAACAAATACATTATAAAAAGACAATGCAATAGCACTTAGTCTGAGCTTCAAATAAGTAGTAGATTTTTTTCTGACAAATTTCTATTTCCACTCCCCCTATATCATGTGACAGCCATAAGCCAATCACAAATGTATATAGGTATATTCTGTGAATTCCTGCACATGCTCAGTAGATTTTCCCTTTAATAAATCATGTTGTTTGTTTGGGATTTTAATAAAAACTCATTCTGGTTATCTCTCCTCCATGGAGGTGACATCCTGATAATATAGTAGGAAACTGAATGCTGTTTCACCGAAACTTTTAAGGTCAAGACAACATAATTTGAGTAGTGCTATTTTATAATATTGTAGTCAATACTTAAAGGGACATTCCGGTCAAAATTTAAATGCACATAGATTAATTACATCTTTGAATAGAAACATATTTGCAATATACATGTATTAGCAAAAATGCTTCTAGTAAAAGTTATTACTGTTTTTGTGTTAACATTTTTCTCTGCACGTGCATGTGAAGCATAGCTAGATATTCTCAGTGCACCAGCATTTTAAATACTGCAGCTGCTCACAGCACCAGTAGGGCTTGTATCATGTCAGCAATTAACAAACTGAGTCATTACCAGATGGTACAAGCACCTTAGGCTCTCTGTGCAAGTGCTGTGTTTAAAATGCTGGTGCACAGTGCATACTTAAATACACTTTTGAAACAGCTATAGCTTTTGTTAGAAGCATTTTTGCTAATAAATGTATATTACAAAAATGCTTCTATTCAAAGCTGAAATACATCCATGTGGATTCCAGTTTTGGCTGGAATATCCCTTTAAGCAACAAATTGTAGCTTGTCCTGTGGAGAAATGTTTTAAAAAAATTGCTCTAACATATTTAACTTACAGGAAGGTTAATTGATGGCTAATATTTTGTTCAAAGGTTTTATTTGTTTTTAAATTTTATTCATTGCTTTACGGGTGAAAAAAAAAAGAGTTTCAAGACATAGACCAGAAGGAATAGTGCTGCATCAATGTATTCCAGCCATTTGTAGTGTTTAGCTGTTTAAAGGACTACTAATCACAATAGAAACACATAATCAATACATGCATAATAAAAAGACAATGCAAAAGCACTTCATTTGCATTTCAAAAGTGTTTTAGATTTTTTTCTGACAAATGTCAAAAGTTAGTTACATTTTCCTTCCTAAAGCATCATGTGACAGGCATCAGTCAAACACAAAATGCATATATGTATATACAGTAAATCTTGCACATGCTCAGTAGGAGCTGATGCCGCTGCAAGTTAGCATATAAAAAGATTGTGCACTTTTAGATAATGGAAGTGAATTTGACATTTGTTTAAAATTCTGTGCTCTATCTGAATCATGAAAGTTTAATTTTGACTTGACTGTCCCTTTAAGTCTTTCACTGCTAAATCTTTTTTACACCCCTGTGCTAAGCTAAATTTTAGTTTTTTTGCTGCCTAAACTTGAACACTATTTTAATTCATATTTCAGTGAGTGATTCACACAAATTATATATTATTTTTCAGCAGGTACAGCAGATTCAGAATATACCATTATTACAGTATGTTAATATTTCATTGCATGTAAGACGGCTGTAACAATAAATGTTTAATAATCCATATTTTTGATAATATTTTAGTAAATAACATTGGCAATAGCCAGGTGACCACTGTGATCACCTTACTAATTTGCCAAATCAGCATAAGTTTTCTTATGTTGCCAGAATCCAAAACCGTTAACCCCCCTGAGATGCAGCAGCCCATACGGCCACCCACCCAGTGCACAAAGCAGTGCTTAGATATCCACACCTGCTTTGCCTTCACGGGCAGATCTAAGGAAACAAAATAATTTGGCTGCATTGAAGTCCCAATAATAATAATCTAAAGCAAATATATATATATATATATATATATATATACATACTGTATATATAAATAAATACAGACACACACAAACACACACATATATATGTATGTTAGAAAAAAACTATAGAAGTAGGTACACCTAGGTGTTTCCACAAATGCAGAAAGAATTGCGCACACTCACAATGTGTATTATTAATTGTTCAGATGATATGGTGTATAAAGTAAATTTGATTAATTTTAAATAAAATCTGTAGATACAGTATATTACAATAATTAAACTGAAACATTAAATATAAATATATTGCAATGAATATAAAAAAGTCTTATCCTTCTGTTGGTGAAGTATTGTAGTATCAAGAAGAGGTGTTCAGTGCTGCTCATCCAAAGTAGACTCAAGGTTCAGATTGAGTAAAGAGGTACAGCTGCAGATATCTAAAAAGACAAGTGCACAAAAACACCTCTCATAGTGCAGATCAGTTTAATTAAAACAAACAAACAAACACATATAAAAGAACCTTCCCCTAGGGTATTCCCTACTCACAAAAAGAGACCTCAATCATATGAGGTAAGGAAGGGCAGATGGATATATAAGTGTCCCCACTTGTTTCACAATATATATCACCAGGAGTTCCTAGACACGATAAAGCTCCGGTTTTCTCCAAATGTCCTTTGTATCCCAGCTGGCCAGTGTTTGAAGTCATAGACTCTTGGCTAGTGTCCAATCCTTTCAAGTAAACAGCTGTTGTAATGCTGGTGAAAACGCTGAAGGTATCCATAAGTAACACGGAGTGCAAGATCAGCGTGTAAGTCGCAAGTGACGTAAGGTGGGCGTGGCCTGATATATATATATATATATATATATATCTATCACAGAGAAACCAGTGGGAGACTGGAAAGTGTGTACATATATAGCACTCAACAACATTCATTAATCATCTTAACAAATATCCCGGTAGGAGAGTAATCTAAAGGTAGGTTTCCAGAGAGGCGGGGTTAAAACTTAACTTTTATTAATACTAAACATAAAATACACAATGGAACAGTAAAAACAAAGTGTCATGTCACTCAAGGCACCTAATATGTGAGCTAAGCAAATGATGTATTAATAATGGCTTATGGTCACCATAGGTAGTGAACTGAACCTCTGAAATATATATATATATATATATATATAACTTACTACTGAGATAGGCAGTCAATAGTGGCTCCCACAATTTAAGCAATAGTATAGAAGTAGACTGGAATTCTCCTAGTGAGTAACTATCAGTGCAGCAGATAGGGTTGTGCACCACTGTTGTCCACAGTGATACACAGTAACAATAATGTACAATATTAAAACACTATAGAGTGGAGTAAAATTATATGTGTAGTCAGTAGTACATTATGCAATCTCCAGTTCTAGCAGTTTATTGTATCTTAGTGCTCTCTTAATGAGCTAATATAGTAAATAGGTGGTAAAATGTTGTTGAGTGCTATATATGTACACACTTTCCAGTCTCCCACTGGTTTTTCTGTGCTATCTGTCTTTCCCTGTGTACAGCACCAGCCTCCTAATACTTTATGACTCAGTCCAATATACAGTAGTATTGAACTAACTTATATATTATGTCCCCATTTGCTTATATGCTTAATGTTCCTGTAAATACCTAATGTATCTACAAAAACACCCCAAATGCACCAGCCAGGACCTTGAATCTAAGCAGCAATCAGCACAGAGGCTGCCCTCTCTGTCCCAATACAGAATGAATGAAGAGCTATAACTGTAGAAATTAACCCTGCCCACTTACAGCCAAATACAACACCCTATGGAACTGGCATTTTGACAGTGATGTGCCATTGTCATGCAGCAGCACCCTGGTTTACATTCAATATACACTCAAGTAAGCATAAATAGATGGTGAACCCCACCATCTACTGCAGCAAGTTACAGCCACCTAAACTGGTCTATTCTACACCTAAACTGGTCATATCTGTTTATAGCTATAAATAGCAACCATATATAGCTATCAAGGCTAACATACTTGCACTGCAATATGTATGATCTAATACCATTACCTACCTGCTCACTCAACCTGAGAGCCACAAAGAAAACTAAAGTTAATATTCAGCTAAACAACTTCTCCTAGAATACAGAAAAAAAAAGCATCCTACAAAGCTGACACTAATTTTCCTAACCTATGACTAGTAACAGGCTCTCTAAAGTCTGCTGAGATCACCTGCATTTGGTTCCACTCTTTCAAAATTGTCCTGACCACAAGCAAACAACTTGGATGTCTCAACTGTAAGACACTACAAAAGAAGGAGACAGCTGCTAGCTTAGACTACCTTTCAGGTAAATCAAACATCCTGGCCTAAGGACATTGTGTACCTGCAAAAACTTTAGCCCCAATAAGTACATTCATTATCTCCCACTTAGCCCAATATTTTCAGTGTGCCATGCAACTGGATCCCCCATGATCTTTAGCAGTTGTAGCTTGCCTGCCCTGATGTGAGCACCTACAACCTCTGCATTAGGTGCCTACCCTCTGTCTGAACTTAGCCCACTGAAAGCTTGATAATGCATCCACTAGCTCATTTTAAACCCTGGCACATGTATAGCTGTAGAACCAATGATATGCCACAAACCTTTCAAAACCAATAATGCAGCAGCTGTACCACTGGAGGAGAGAAGGAAGATATATGGTTGACTGTGTAGACCACACTCAAGTGCCAAAGTAGAGTTTAAGTGCTCCACCACTACCACTATGGGAAACAAATCCAGCAAGGTCATAATTTTGACTAAGTGAACCTACCCCTACTAGCCCAGGCCAGACTTTGTACATCACCTTCCTGCCAAGAATGCCCCCAAATCACAGAATCATGCTGCATCCGCTGAAAATTGCTGCTGTTCCTCTTGGACACCACACCTAAAGTTCAAATAACCTAGCTGCAAATGAAGGTCAACAAAATGCTCCAGCATGCAGCCTTTTTCCACCTCCTTGTTAGGATTCTCTTAAACCACATCAAGATACTGATAAGTGGTACAACGATTACAAATATTAAACTCTTGGAAATCAGGAACTGTCAAAACCTTCTACTAGGAAAACACATAAAACCTAAACTGCTGTCTTAACATGGTACAACTGAAACCACACAAGCAGTTGACTTACTTTTCCAGGGGAGGTAGCCTTTGCTATCAGACTAGAGGGTGAAAATTAGTTATACTGCAAGCTACCCACATCCTGATGGGCGAGAGCAATGTATTGCTTCATTAGTGCCTCTGACATTTGTGCAAACATATTTAAATATACACTGGAGACTTGTCCCAAGTGCCTTCTCCTGATATTTCCAGCATTCCATCTGCCATTTACTTTTGAACAACAAAGCCTGTCTCTTTATTGCAATAGCACCACTGATGCCTGCTCACCCACTCCAAGACTGGACCACAGGTATATGAATATGTTGTTTACACTTGGTTCCATCCCCTCCCCCAGCTGTTCCATTTTACAGATGCAAATATACAAATATTCCAAAATCTAAACTATTTCAAAATTTCCAGTCCCAAGTAGTTTAGATAAAGGGTTTTGTACCTGTACTTGCAAAGATGTCAAACGGCTAGTTCAGGACTTTATCATGTGCCTTTTCGGTGTTGTATTTGATAAGTGTAATATGTTCTCAAAACCTGTTGAAATTTATAGAGAAATGGATTGTAAGTGCTGAGAATTTTTCATCTCCCTTTTTAAAATTTGGGGGCATTTTTCAGAATTTGTGACTCAGAGAAACAGCAAAATGAAAAATGCTCTTTTAGGCTGAAAAACTGTGGAAAATTAACCCCTTAATTATACAAAGTGAAACAACTTTGCATTGCATTTTTATTATTTATATTGTCTACTCCTCCTGTAATTTAAATCTAAAAATCATACCCATAGAGGCTGGAATATATTCTGTGGAATTTAGAACACTTTCGGCTATACAGTGGTTGATTGCTTTGTGTAGGAATTCATTAAAGGGACAGTCTAGGCCAAAATAAACTTTCATGATTCAGATAGGGCATGTCATTTTAAACAATTTTCCAATTTCCTTTTATCACCAATTTTGCTTTGTTCTTTTGGTATTCTTAGTTGAAAGCTTAACCTAGGAGGTTTATATGCTAATTTCTTAGACCTTGAAGGCCACCTCTTTTCAGAATGCATTTTAACAGTTTTTAACCACTAGAGGGTGTTAGTTCACGTGTTTCATATAGATAACACTGTGCTCATGCATGTGAAGTTATCTGGGAGCAGGCACTGATTGGCTAAACTGCAAGTCTGTCAAAAGAACTGAAATAAAGGGGCAGTTTGCAGAGGCTTAGATACAAGATAATGGGGAATGGGTAATAAAGGGATTATCTATCTTTTAAAACAATAAAAAATCTGGTGTAGACTGTCCCTTTAAGAACACAGACAAAGGTTTTCAATGGGTGTGTCGTTGGGAAGCAAAACAATGCAAATTTTGCTAACAGAAGTAATTTTTAAAAAAAACTTTTTTATGCAGATATTTTGTAATGAAGTAACTTGTTTCTGGTGTATTTATTAAAAAAAGGACTTTGGTGTCCCTTCAGAAAATCATTTAATAAAGCTATTTTAAAGAGACAGAGCTATGCTTTGAGCACTGCATGATTTATAGGGACTCAGAGACGAAGAACAGGATGCAAGCAAAGGAAATAGCCTTCCCTGTACCATAGAGATGTGTAGTGAGATAGAGATAACATAACAATAACTGTATATATCCCTTTTTTATACAGATTACATGCCTCATCTGGGACTAGGAGGAGTGTTACCTCTAAGGCCACATTTTGTGAGTGACCTAGCAGTGAAACAGTTAATAAGAGAACCATACTTTGAGGTCTGTATTGTGTAGTGCTTGCTAACTGCAGGGTGTGGTTCCCTAATTAACTGTTTCACTGCTGGACCACTCACAAAATGTGGCTTTAGAGCACTGGTTTTCAAACCTGTCCTCAGGCCTTTCCTAACAGGCCAGATTTTGAGGATATCTGAGCTGGAAATAATCAGCTGATTAGTAAAAATGGCTATTTAACCTGCTCTCATCCAATGTAATCCTGAAAATCTGGCCTGTTGGTGAGGCCTGAGGTCAGGTTTGAAAACCAGTGGCTTAGAGGGAACACTGGAGAAGACCCATGAATGTTTTGTTGACAGAACAGCAGCCAGAGGGCAGGTTAGAAAATTATAATATGCTAGAATAGACCTCCATAAAAAAGAGAATTTGCAATAAAATAAAATGCTGGAAGGAAAAAAGCTTTTTATTTTTGCACTAGAATGTCCCTTTAATATAGATTTAATTATATTCTATTGTCTTTTTAAGAAATCTTGTGATATCAATATTGTTTACACATTTATCATTCCAGATATGGGTTAATAACAACAGAGCAGAATCTATACCATATGTTGTAAAATTAATTATCGCTCATCACTTTTGTTGTATGCAATATATATTCATTTCATTCATTCTTCTAAGGTGATGCCTGTATGCATGTGTCAGCTTTGCAAGTTCAGTTCTGAGTACACAGCAGGTAACTATGTCTGTGCCGAAGGACTGCAGGTGCCAGTAATGGGCTTAGAAAGGGAGCAGCTTTTAATTATACTCTCCATTGCTCTTGCATGAAATGTATTGATGAGAGTAATCCATGGACCTGCTTGGCTTTACACTCTAGAAGCAAAGCCTATTTTTAACCTCATACCTTCCAAAGAATCACACAACGTAATGTGCAACAAAGCACTGCATCCCATTCTAAAACAAAACAATGTGGAAGTGTTTAACCAAGATAAGCATACATGTTAACATCCCTGACATTGCAGACTAGTTGCTTGATTTATAACGCAGTAATGAATAATACTCTGAGTACATGAAGACTATTGAATCATTGGGATCATATTACAATAGTTTAGCTTTAGGGATAACTCTAGATAAAAAAAAAATATACTTCAATGGCTGCTGCCTGACCAGATTATAATGATAGTGTACCTGGGCTGTTCAAGTCATTTTTACTTAATGGGCTCTATTTATCATGTCCACTGGACCTCCCTGCGAGTGGACAGCATACTTTTTGGGCATTTCATATTACACAAGCATTGCACAAGCTTCTGCAATGCCGCCCTCTGCTCGATGGCGTCCAATCAGCCACTAGCAGGGGCTGTCAATCATCCTGATTGGCAGACAAGTTAAGCAGCAGCAATCTTAAGAATTAACTATCGTTTCAGGCTGGGGCCCTGGAAGCTGCTTTTGTAGCTTGATAAATGGGACCCTATAACTCAGACAATAGTTCTGCAACCTTCCAAAATTTCAGTAGTTCATGGCCTGTCAAGTTGTCCATACCTTAGAAATATGTAGCTCATATGTAATTTCATATGTTTATTATCTTTTTCATTTAGCAGACCTTGGCCTCCCCCAGTTTGCATTACACAAAATGCTTGTATTTCTGTAGATAACTAAGAGGTTATCCACAAACTTTAGAAAAATATATATAATGATTTTGAAGAGAAAACACCATTAAAGTCTATGGGGATTTGTGCAGCTAAACCATTTAATATGTTTTTGTTTCTAGAGGATTATGGTTGACCCTTAATTTTTGTACCCAAGGGTTGTCTCAGATAACGTGTGGTGAACCTTTTTGAGTGCGTGCCTACAAATTAGTAATAACCTTTGGAAAAAATCTCTCTAAAGCCCATGGAATCATTAAACATTAAAGGGGCATGAAACCCAAGGGGCGCGATCCGATATACGGCGTAGTTTTCGGCGCAAGCGAGGGAACCTGCGCTGCCCGTAGTTTCACCTCGCACATCAGGGTATTACATATACCCGCCGGCAGTTGCTAAAGTGCTGTAAGTCGGACAAACTAGCGATGTCCAGAAATGAGCGTAACTAAATTTCTAAATTTCTGGAGTCGCCAGTGACTTACGGCACCTTAGAAACTGCCTGCGCCTTAAAAAACTAACTAAAGTATTAAATCCCCGTAACTGTCTAACACGCCTCCCAAAAATCAGCCCAACACGTATACCCCTATATCCGCAATCCCCCCTCTCACTCCTAATAATAAATGTATTAACCCCTAGACCGACAACCCCCCACAACGCAATAAGCCTAATTATTAACCCCTAAACCGCCATAGCCCACACCGCAAAAAACCTATCCTAGTATTGACCCCTAAACCGCCGCTCCCGGACCCCGCCGCCACCTACATTAAATGTATTACCCCCTAATCTGACCCCCCTACACCGCCGCCACCTACATTAAATGTATTACCCCCTAATCTAACTCCCCTACACCGCCACAACCTACATTAAATATATTACCCCCTAAACCTAACCCTAACACCCCCTAACTTAATTATTATTTAAATAAATCTAAATAATATTAATATTATTAACTAAATTATTCCTATTTAAAACTAAATACTTACCTATAAAATAAACCCTAAGATAGCTACAATATAATTAATAATTACATTGTAGCTATTTTAGGATTTATATTTATTTTACAGGCAACTTTGTATTTATTTTAACTAGGTACAATAGCTATTAAATAGTTAATAACTATTTAATAGCTACCTAGTTAAAACAATTACAAAATTACCTGTACAAATACACCGAACACTACACTATCAATAAATTAATTAAATAAATTAACTACAATTATCTAAAATAAAATACAATAAAATACAATTAAATAAACTAAACTATATTACAAACCCCCCCCCACTAAATTACAAAAAATAAAAAAATATTACACCTAATCTAAGCCCCCTAATAAAATAAAAAAAACCTCCAAAATAATAAAACTCCCTATCCTAAACTAAATTACAAATAGCCCTTAAAAGGGCCTTTTGTGGGGCATTGCCCCAAAGTAACCAGCTCTTTTACCAGCCCTTAAAAGGACTTTTTGTGGGACATGGCCCCAAAGTAATCAGCTCTTTTACCTGTAAAAAAAAGAAATACAATACCCCCCAACATTACAACCCACCACCCACACACCCCTACTCTAAAACCTACCCGATCCCCCCTTAAATAAATCTAACACTACCCCCTTGAAGATCACCCTACCTTGAGCCGTCTTCACCCAGCCGGGCCGAACTCTTCATCCGATCCGGGCACAAGTGGTCCTCCAGCCGGGCAGAAGTCTTCATCCGATCGGGGGAGAAGAGGTCCTCCATCCAGTCTTCATCCAAGCGGCATCTTCTATCTTCATCCTTCTGGCGATGAGCGGCTCCATCTTGAAGACCTCCGGCGCGGAACATCCTTCTTGGCCGACGACTACCCGACGAATGGCTGGTCTTTTAAATGACGTCATCCAAGATGGCGTCCCTCAAATTCCGATTGGCTGATAGGATTCTATCAGCCAATCGGAATTAAGGTAGGAAAAATCCGATTGGTTGATTTAATCAGACAATCGGAGTGAAGTTCAATCCGATTGGCTGATTGGATCAGCCAATAGAATGCAACGTCAATTCTAGATGTAGAGGGGAGTAGTGCAGTTGAGGGCTTTGTATGTCAGAGTCAGAATTTTGTGTTTAATCCACAAGGCAAGAGGAAGCCAGTGAAGGGATTGGCAGAGAGGTGCAGCAGATAAAGAGCGACGTGTAAGGAAGATGAGCCTGGCTATTGTTTTTAAAATTTGTAATACAATTCTGATACTATAGATTCTAGTTTATTCAAACCCCTAAACATAAATAAAAGGGAAAACATGGGAAATGTTGTTAGTGTACATGGATGTATACCTTTGTATTAATGTTGTTTTTAAGTAAATAGTTGTAAACATTTGCCAATTTTAAGGACAATGGAAGAGCGACATACTGATTTTTATATATTTACAGTATTCCATGTAAAACTATTATGCTCTATAGTTGATTGTCATGACACACATGCTAACGTGATCGAATGATCTGTACCTAACCATCAAAGCCTTTATTAGTACTTATTAGGAAAAGTAAACTGTTTGACATTGTAATATGATTTTTTATATGTGTAGCCTATTTAGCTATGCTTTTCAACAAAAGATACCTAAATAATGACGCAAATTAGATAATAGAAGTAAATTGGAAAGTTATTTAAAATTGTATGCTTTATCTGAATCGCAAAAGAAAAAAAAATTGGGTTTTCTGTCCCTTTAATGCATTTTCATTGTAAATGGACACAAGAGCTGCTATATTATATAGGGACATTGATTTATGGCTGTCACCATTGTCTGTGCTGCTGGTCACAATGGCAGTGCAAACAATGAGTCAATACAATATCTTCTAGGCAACTTAAAGGGAGATAAAACCCCAAACTTTTATTTCATGATTCAGATAGAACATGCAGCTTTAAACATCTTCCCTATTTACTTCTATTATCTAACTTGCTTTGTTCTCTTGATACTCTTGGTTGAAAAGCACAACTTGGTAGGCTAAGGACCAGCAATTCTCTATTGGGAGCTAGATGCTAATAGGTTGCTGTAAATATATGGGTTTGATTATTAGCTTGCCCTAGGTGTTCATCTAGCTCCCAGTAGTGCATTGCTGCTCCTTCAACAAAGGATACCAAGAGAATCAAGCAAAATTGATAATAGAAGTATATTGGAAAGTTATTTAAAATTGTTTGCACTATGTGAATCATGAATGAAAACATTTGGGTTTCATGTCCCTTTAAAGGGAAAGTAAACACCTAGGCCCAAATTACAAGTGGAGTGCTAATGATAGCGCTGTGTGTGATATTAATATTGATGTACCCCTCTAAAATTAGCGTGCAAATTGATATTACAAGTCCATGTTAAAACTGAATTACCATAGAAGGTTTAGCACGGCTGACATCCCTTTAGCACGCCCTAAACTTTCAATTGATGCTATCACACATGAGGCAGGGATTGGAGCAGTGGAGAAAGTTCTGAGTGAATCCGATAGATATACTACTTCACAGGCAGAATTAAATTTGCAGTTACTTAATATTGTTTTAAGGTGTAACTGTTTTCTTTTTGAGGATAGTTATTATCTTCAGCTCCAAGGGACTGCCATGGGTTCCGATGTCGCCCCCACATACGCCAATATTTTTATTAATATGTTTGAGGAACATTTTGTATATAATAATTCTTTTTTTCTATCATATGGTGCCACCTGGTGGCGCTATATTGATGATGTGTTTGGTGTGTGGGGGGGCGACATTGGAACCCTGGTAAATTTTGTTAATGATTTAAATGCAGCGACCAGTCACATTAGATTTAAGTTGGTCTTTAGTGAGGAGAGTGTTGTATTTCTGGACACAGTTGTGTCAAAATGTAAATCAGGTCTAACTGTGGACCTTTATAGGAAAGAAACAGATTGCAACACTCTCCTGCACTATAAGAGTGCACACCTCCCTTCATTGGTAAGATCTTTACCCAGGAGCCAGTTTCTACGTGTAAGGCGTATTGTGTCGGACGAAACAGTAGTTAAGGACAGGCTTAAAGAAATGGGAGATCGTTTCCTTCAAAGGGGATATCCATGCAAATTAATTGAGACTGAATTTAAGAATGCAGTAAACACCCCTAGGGAGATGTTATTGGAAAAGAAAAAACCTGTGAAGAATAAAAAAAAACCTAGACTAGTTTTTGTAAGTCAATTTGCACCTTGGAATCAACAGGTTATGAAGATTTTTCGCAGGCATTGGCACATTTTGAGCACTTGTAACCCTGATATTCAGGAATTTAAGATTCCTCCTATGCCAGCTTTTAAAAGAGGAAAGAATATAAAAGATGTTCTGGTAAGGGCAGATATTGGTCCATCTAAGGGACCGGTTCAAACTTATATTGGTAAGAAAAATCTGGAGAGTTTTCCCTGCTTAGGGTGCTCAAATTGCAATAAGTATAATTAAAGGGCCAACATTTAGTCATCCAAGTACTGGTAAAAAATATTTTATTAAGGGACACTATACCTGTAATACTGATTTTGCAATATATTTGATTAAATGCCCATGTGGGCTGGGGTATGTGGGGGAGACCTCCCAGTGCGTAAGGGAACGCATAGTCCAACACAAAAGTAGTATCAGAACCAAGAAAAAGGATGCCCCAGTTGCCCATCACTTTCTGTCTGCAGGCCATAATCTAAGCCAATTAAGGTTCCAGATTTTGGAACAGGTGAAACATCCTAGAAGAGTGATCAAATTAAATTATTACAAAAACGTGAAGCATATTGGATTTATGAATTAGGTACATTATCTCCAGGTGGCATGAATAAAGAACTAGATTGGTCAATTTTTCTGTAGAAATTTATATGTAAATCTTTATTTAAAACAATACTTATATCTATCTATGTTAATATGTAATATAAATGAATAGTGAGAATAATATATTACATGAGAGCCTGCACTGTACATGGATATATTTAGACTATGTACAGGTGGCCCTCGTTTTACAACGGTTCAATTTACACCGTTTCAGAATAACACCCTTTTTTTCCAGTCATGTGACTGCTATTGAAAAGCATTGAGAAGCAGTGCATTTATTAAAATAGCCAATAGGTGAGCTGTCCGCTTGTGTTGCGGCAAAGCCAAGCAAGCTAAAATTAATTAGTTTAACCAGACCTGAGCTATTGAGCAGATTTCAAAGGAACAAGATTTTTCTGACTATAAATCAGTCCAGATTGGAATGCATAGAAAGAACTGTTTGCAGAAAAATGCAAGTGAAGTCTGTGTTGTGTGATTATTTTTTTAGGTTTATAATGCCTTTTAGCAAATGTTTTTGTTCATTTAACTTAGTTTAATTATATATTCTGTGTTGTGTGATTATTTTATTAGGTTTATAATGCTGTTTAGGATTTAAAGTCTTCATTTCAAAGCTTTAAAAATAATGTATTAGGTGTAACTTATGACAATTTTCAGAGGGGCCTGGAACCTAACTCCCTCACTTCCCATTGACTTACATTATAAACTGGGTTTCAATTTACAACCATTCCTTCTGGAACCTAACCCCGGCATAAACTGAGGGCTACCTGTATTAATTCATTGCTAAGTAAGTAATAGTAAAATTAAAATTATTTATAGAGGTGTGATTTTTGTAGTTGACCACATGGTGGCAGCATTTGGCTGTTAGTGATATACCTGGCTCTACAGGTGTTGCAATTAGCTGGAAAGGTGTGACTAATTTGGGTATATAAGAAGTGAATTAGTGTCTGTTTGTTATGCAAGATTAAGGACTTGTGTCCGAAACGTTGCTGATTTTTTTGATCTTGGCTCAATAAAGAAATTCATTCATTGAACTTGGTGGTGCGACTATCATCTTTTGCTATATTGACTGGGGGTATTGTGCAGTGCCCCCGTGTTTGCACACATTGGATCCCAGGTGCTGAACTCTTGAAACTTTTTACTAAACTTTCAATTGATATCGTGACCGCAAAGCCTTGAGAAGTCGTCAGGATGCATCTCAAGTTCTGAGAATTAGAAAAACCTTAATTTTCAGAGCTAAATTACATGATTAGAGGGCAACTTAAACAATGAAAGTATATTGCAAAGTTGTTTAATTACACTTGAACAATAATTTTATATAAAAATATCAAGTTTTTTACTTTCCCTTTAGAGGGACGTTAAAGGGACATGAAACCCAATTGTTTTTTTCATGATTCAGATAGAGAATACAATTTTAAAACCTTTCTTGTTTACTTCTATTATCAATTTTGCTTCATTCTCTTGGTATCCTTTGTTGAAGGAGCAGTAATGCACTACTGGTTTCTACCTGAACACATGGGTGAGCCAATGACAATCGGTATATATAAGCAGCCACCAATCAGCAGCGAGAACCTAGGTTCTTTGCTGCTCTTGAGCTTGCCAAGATAAACCTTTCAGCAAAAGGATAACAAGAGAAGAAAGCAAATTAGTTTCATGTCCCTTTAAATAAATAGGCTATTAGAGACAACTTTTAATGAGCCACTAGAATCACAGCCAATGATTGTGTGAAATACAGCACTGTGGAGTCTGTTCTTTACTAATAGGAATGCCCACAATCCATAGAATTAAATTTCAGGAAATTAGATAAAATAAAAATAATTAATGAGTATATTGCAACGTTTCTTCCCCACTAAATATAATTAAATGTGTTATGTTACCATTTGAAAGTGTTTAATGTCGCTTTACGCAATGTAGACAATTGTTCCCACTGCAATAAAACCGACTGCAACCTTTCTCCACAACATTTAAGCCTAAACAAAACCTCCCCCAGTTTATCTTATCCTAGCTGTGACCCCTCCACACTACAGTTAACCCTAATCAGCACAACATCCACCACAATAAAGCCTAAAGGTTGACCTGACTTTTCAACATGATCTCCTATAACAATCAATATCCTTCTGAATCTAATCTCCCATCACACAACATAACTCCTCCCTACATGTTACCTCCAGTGCAAAATACACCACTTTACAGCCAACTACCCCATTTACACAATCCTGGGGTTAAAGATAGTAGGTCTGGGTCAACCAATAGGTTGTATTGCTGTGGTGCTGGTTCACAGTTAGAGTTAAAGGGATACTAAACCCAATTTATTTCTTTCGTGATTCAGATACAGCATGCATTTTAAGCAACTTTCTAATTTACTCCTATTATCAATTCTTCTTAGTTCTCGTGCAATCTTTATTTGAAAAAGCTGGAATGTAAGCTTAAGAGCCGGCCCATTTTTGGTTCAGCACCTGTATAGAGCTTGCTGATTGGTGGCTAAATGTAGCAAACCAATCAGCAAGCTCTACCCAAGTGCTGAACCAAAGAGGGGCCAGCCTGCATTTTCAAATAAAGATAGAAAGAGAACGAAGAAAAATTGATAATAGGAGTAAATTAGAAAGTTGCTTAAAATTGCATGCTCTATCTGAATCATGACCGAAAAAAAAACTGGGTTTAGTGTCCCTTTAACTGCAGTGGGTTTGGTTCACAGTTAGTGTTATTGGGTAGTAAGACTCCTATTTATATAACAAAGTTACTGGTGTTATTTTGACTGGATCAGAAGCTCCTTGGTGAATGACATGTGGTAAGGAGCTGCTATCATTTAGGTGCCGATGATCTAAAGCTATTTGGTCTGGTGAGATTATCTGAGAGGTCTCATCAGTATTGTCAGAACTCACAAAGACTTTTTGAAAGGTGAATTTTAGCTTGAGATCCGTTGATATTGATATGTAGGGTTCTAGATGTAAAACAGAGACACCTACATTACAATATAATGCTCAGGATTTTTGCATGATTTCTTCCCATTCCAAATAGTTTTTGATCATCAGGTCCTAAGTAACATATAAATATAGCTAAATAATGGTCATCTGGTGTGATCCAATTACCAAAATAAAGCCTCTAAGAAAAATCAGTTTTTGCTCTATTTCTTCTATTTCTGCTTTTAGCCTAACATCTAGCCCTCCATGTTAGAAAGAATTACGCACCCACCTATGGCTTAAACCAAGCACACTTGAGAGTCAAAATTCAAATCCCCTCTGACAAACAGCACATTGTTTTGAGTACTGTTGGTGTATACTGCCTGAGTGGGGGTCCACATGGCTAGCTATTGTGAACATAACTTCTAACATTAAAGGGACAGTTTACGCCAGAATTTTTATTGTTTAAAAATATATATAATCCCTTTATTACCCATTCCCCAATTTTGCATAACCAACACAGTTATATTAATATATTTTTTACCATTGTGATTACCATGTTTCTAAGCCTCCATATTTCAATTGTTTTGACAGACTTGCATTTTACTTGCAGTACTGACTCGTAAATAACTCCACGGGAGTGAGCACATTGTTATTTATATAGCTGGGACATATGAACTAGCGCTGTCTACCTGTGACAAACTGTCAAAATGCACTGAAATGAGAGGGCCCTTCAAGGTCTTAGAAATCAGCATATGATCCTACTTAGGTTTAGCCTTCAACAAAGATTACCAAGACATTGTTCCTGGTGTTATGCTTGCTAGTTATTATTACAGTTCGCCTAGGGCAGCAGTTGGTCATAGCATAGACAGCAGGCAGAGAGGTGAGCAAGTGATGGCCATTGACAAGGGCTAGGCCTTGGAGTCTCTCCTTGCGTGTGCAACGGGATGAATAACTCATAATTATTGTAGCCTCTGTCAAAGGGCGTAGAAGCCGGGCTCCGCTTTGTGTCAGCTTGTCTGGGCCACTGACCAAGTAGGCATGGGTTAATATTTTACCTATAGTTTAGGGCCACCTAAATTAATGCTATTTGCCTAATGTTTTGGTGTTGATTTTAATAAATATAACCAAATTGTTTTTCTTTCCCAAACAAACGTTGTCAGTGTGTTGTTATATTAAGTTTAGTTAAAGGGACACTCAGGTTAAATTAAATCTTCATGATTCAGATACAGCATGTAATTTTAAACAACTTTCCAATTTACTTCCATTAAAAACAATGTGCACAATCTTTTATATTTACAATTTTTGAGTCACTAGATCCTACTGAGCATGTGCAAGAATTCAGACTATACCTATATGCATTTGTGATTGGCTGATTGCTATCACAGGGTACAAGGGGAGTGGAAATATACATAACTTTAAAATTTGTTATAAAAAAATCTACTACTCATTTGAAGTTCAGACTAAGTGTTATTGCATTGTCTTGTTATCTTGCATTTGTTGATTATGCAAATCGAATGTGTTGACTGGTCCTTTAAGTTAGGCTAAGTTAATTTAAAGAGGGTTTGGTATGCTAACTTAAAGGGATATTCCAGCCAAAATTGGAATCTGCATGGATGCATTTCAATTTTGAATAGAAGCATTTCTGTAACATACATGTATTAGCAAAAATGCTTCTAATAAAAGCTATAACTGTTTCAAATGTGTATTTAAGTATGCACCGTGCACCAGCATTTTAAACACAGCACTTGTTAAGAGAGCCTAAAGTGATTTTAACATCTGGTTAGGACTCAATTTGTTAACTACTGACATGATACAAACCCCACGGGTGCTCTGAAAAGCTGCAGTATTTAAAATGCTGGTGCATTGAGAATATACAGCTATCCTTCACATGCACGTGCAGAGAAAAATGCTAACACTAAAACAATGATAACTTTTACCAGAAGCATTTTTGCCAATACATGTATATTGCAAATATGTTTCTATTAAAATATGTAATTAATCTATGTGCATTTACATTTTGACCGGAATGTCCCTTTAATAAGGCATTTAATCCCTTTAAGCAGCGGTTCCCAACCTTTTTTCTCTCCTGTACCCCTTGATTAGGCTTTTCATTTATGAGTACCCCCTCTCTTCATTACCCCCACCCATCCCTCAAAATAAAGGAAGCACTTTTTTATAGGGGAGGTAAGCTATACCTGAATTGCATACGACTGTACGTGTATCAACAGGATTAAAGCTCAGATCTTATTCTCAGGAGTCCTGCTGTGTGGCTGGTGCCCCTGGCAGCTGCCTGGTTGCTCCTAAACAAGGCCCTGGGGGGGAGTCAAAGTGTAATGATCATAAAAATAAATATTTAAATTTGTGAGATCAGATCGATATTAACCACCCAGCCACTATGAACGTTTTTAGTTGGAAGTGAAGCAATCTGAATCAAGCAAGCACTAGAAGCAGTACTTTACTTACCGGCACTGACTTAGACCTGCCTCGCCTGTGTGACTCGCAATCTCAACGGCTCTATCACACGTGTCCACGTAGCTATGCTGCTGCAGTGCCGCTTCTATTTGAGCACTTGCAGTCAAAATTGTGTGCATGGGACAGAGGTGGGTGGAGCAGGAGGCTAAGCTGTCTGGTGACACAGGGTAATCATTAATATGTGGACCGGAGTCATCCACACCCGGTCCACATATTTCAGGTGCAGTGACGTGCAGTCACAGGAGGCAGGTGAGGCAGTGCCTCCCCTGGCCAATGTATGTAATAACAGCTTTTTTTTAAAATTAAAAAAAAAAAATAGATCTTTTTTTTTTTCATATATTTTTTTTTTAATAAAAAAAGTGACCCCCCCCACCCCTCCACCAAAATCAGGACTTGTGTGTTTTAATGTGTACTCAACAGCTCAATTTAAATTAATTAGCTTATAAAACGTAACATCAATACATTCATATTGCGCAAGACAAGGCCAGCCAGCTGTCCTTGCATTGCGCAATATGAAATGTATTGACTACTGTGGAAGTGTATGGGACGCTGAGAGACTGCCACCAAGAGGAGAAAAGGTGCTAATGCAGTGCTCTCCAATGCGCCCCATACGCTTCCACTGGAGGCTAGCCTCCGTCCTGGCCGCCTCTCAGAGTCTCACTCTCAGCCAATCACTGGGGCTGGCTGTCTCTGAGTGCCGGGCGGGAAGGAAATAGAATCCTTCCGCGTGTCACGTGCGGTCACGTGTCAGAGCAGCTCAACTCAGACGGGTGTCAGACATGGTGGGTCAGAGAAGTGTCGCACTGTTACAAACATACTGAAGTTCAGTCACAGTGAACCGGAGCGGACTGGAGAACATCTTTTTTAGGTAGGTGGCCGTGGCGGCCGCGGCACTAACATTGATATTTTAATTGAGATACCTGCAGCCAAAAAAAAGGTTTTATAGTAGTGACTGAGCCTGCTCAGCCTGGGCCAATCTTGTCTTTTATTTTAGCCGCGCATTCTTTATGTACTATAGGTAGGTGGCTGGCGGCACTTAAAGTTAGTTGACGACCGTTAGGGCGGACTGACAAATATATATATTTTTGCCATGATTAACTTTTTTTTTTTGCGGGCGGGGGGGTGCCTGGGTGCGATGGAGGAGGAGACGCACGTGACTCACTTGTGTCAAACAACTCATGATGTGAATGAAGGTGTCAAGGAGCAAGAGCCGGTTAGAAGTTAATGTGTGCAGGAAAGAAAGACTGGACTCCAGTCTTTCTTTCCTGCACACATTAGGAGCTGGACCGCGGTGTACTAACTAACAAGTAAGCGGCAGCCTGCAATATGTGGACCGGCCGGTCAGGTGTGTATATCCAGAATCCGGTACACATATTATTAATGACCTGCCTCCCAGCTGCCCTGGCTCTAGTCTGTCTGGCTGATCAGCTCAGCCGCCCTCCACACGCCTGCGCACCCAATTTTAACAGCGTATCAGAGGCTAGTTAGGCGGCAGCTGCAGTAGACAGACGGTGGCACGTGATTTTCAGACAGAGAAGGAGCCGAGCTGCTGAGGAGCAGAGGTGGACTGAGTCAGGCGGCAAAGACGAGTCGACCAAGCAAGCAGGTAACGGACCGGTAAAACTTGGTAAGTGATAGAGTAGGAGCCGGAGGGGGTCGAGGGGTGGGCCAGATGGCAATCATGGCATATTGGCAAATGACATTGCAACTTGCAGGTGCACAGTGACAGAATTTCTCATCAGATTCAGTACAGAGATGAAAAAAGTTCAAAAGATAGAAAATTGTTAAACATTCCAAAGCTTGAAGCTTCTTTCAACTAAATCAAAATCTGCATTATCACATAAGCTTTCTGCTTGTAAGCTTATGTGATAATACTCACTTTTTGATTATCTTTTCAATGTATACTGAGGGAACAGTACTGCAGACTTAATAACCATTCAAGACAAATGCAGCACTTAACTATCTGCAAATCATGGTACTTTTATTCATCTCTGGCTGTTGGATTTATTACTATTAATGGTGTAAAAAAATAAATTTACATATATGTGAGCAGAATAATTACTGGTGGTGGGGTTTTATCATTTTATTATCAGTGGTGTGTGGTTTGTTTATTGCTTAATGACTACTCATTATTAAGAAGTGGGATGTTTTACATATCAGTAGTTACAGGATGGATGTGGTTTGTTTGAGAACCATTGTGTGTTTGAATATTACCAGATAGTACTCCTTGTATGTAAGGTGTTATTTCTCTTCTGGTGTTAGGGAATTGGTTAAAAGGGGACATTGCATTGTGGGGTATTTTGTAATACATATTTTTAACTTAAATTACATATTGCATGAATCAGATCCAATTGATTCAGTCACTGAACACCTTTCTCTGAGCTGTAGAATACCAGGTGACAACATACAGTACATTGCTACCTCACAGTGTTCTCCTCAGTACTTCCTGCATTTAGCCATCACCTGCATTAAACCTAGCTTTGCTGCCAGTCACACTAAAAAAGCATTCCATCTGCTCTGTTCAAATCCTCCCTGCTCTTTTGAAAATGCCCTGACCAGTCTAGAGCAACATATTTCAACATAAGCAACAGACCACACAAGAGCTTCCTCAATATAAATATAAACAACTTTTCACAGTGTTTCTTGAGCATCGCAAATGGCTTCTTGCTAGCTCCAGTACAGTATGGTATCATGTTATTATGTACCAGTAACCAGCCAAGCCAATATATTAACAAGTGATTTGCAATTGCTTCACTTGTTAATATATTGGCTTGGCTGGTGGCTGATTACTGGTACATAATAACATGATACCATACTGTACTGGAGCTAGCAAGAAGCCATTGGCAATGCTCAAGAAACATTGTGATTTTTTTTTTTATATTGAGGAAGCCAAAGCTCTTCTGTAGCAAGCATTTTGTTATCTGGCAAGAGTTTCTGTTACAATCCTTTAGACTAAAATCAGATGTTTACTAAGTTGACCAGTTTTCCAAGACACCATTGAAAGGGAGATGATTTAGAAAGAGCATGCAATTTTAAATAACTTTCCAAATTACATCTAATATCTGATTTTTTTTCATTCTTTTGATATCCTTTGTTGGAAATCATATCTAAATATGCTTAGTAGCTACTGAGCATATTTAGATATGAATTTCAACAAAGGATATCTGATTTTCTTCATTCTTTTGATATCCTTTGTTGAAATTCATATCTAAATATGCTCAGTAGCTACTGAGCATAGTTAGATATGCTTTTCAACAAAGGATAACAAAAGAATGAAGGAAATCAGATATCCTTTGTTGAAAATCATATCTAAATATGCTCATTAGCTACTGAGCATATTTAGATATGCTTTTCAACAAAGGATAACAAAAGAATGAAGGAAATCAGATATCCTTTGTGGAAATTCATATCTAAATATGCGCAGTAGCTTCTAAGCATATTTAGATATGCTTTTCAACAAAGGATATCAAAAGAATGAAGAAAATCAGATATCCTTTGTTGAAAATCATATCTAAATATGCTCAGTAGATACTGATTGGTGGCTGCATATAGATATTGGCTTGCCCATGTGCAATTGCTATTTCTTCAACAAAGGATATCTAAAGAATGAAGGCGTATCCGATTCCTAGCCACTGCCTCACCAGCCTCTGAAGTCACCGCACATCACTGTTCAGGTGCATGGCTCCCATCTGCCTATATGCCAGGCCAGGACTTCATGTGTCACTTTCCGGCTAAATGCTCCTTCCTTCCACAGTTCCACAATGCTTATTAGTTGATGACCCATTGAGAGTGCCCCCCCGGCCCTCTCCCCGCATCTTCCGCCATTGCCAACAATATTTTTGCGTACCCCCAACCGGCCTGCCAAGTACCCCCAGGGGTACACGTACCCCAGGTTGGGAACCGCTGCCTTAAAGGGACATACAAACCCAATTTTTTTCTTTCATGATTGAGATAGAGCCTGTGATTTTAAGCAACATTCAAATTTACTTATATTATCTAATTTATTTAGTTTTCTTGGTATACCTTATTGAAAAGGATATCTATGTAGGCTCAGGAGCCGCTGATTGGTGGCTGCACATATATGCCTCATGTTATTGGCTCACACATAGGGCCCGATTTATTAAGCTGTCAACCAGCTTATTCTGCACAAGCCTTCAGGCTTGCCGGAATTAGGAATTAAGAAGCAGCGGTCATAAGACTGCTTCTCCTTAACTCGTACGCCACCTCTGAGGCGGCAGACAGCAATCAGCCCAATCGGATTCAATCGGGTTGATTGACACACCCTGCTAGCAGCTGATTGGCTGCGAATGTGCAGAGGGTGGCATTGCACAAACATTTCACTAGAAATGCTTGTGCAATGATAAATGCCGACAGCGTATGCTGTGCGATGTCCGCCCGCACATTGGTAAATCTACCCCAGTGTGTTAACTAGCTACCAGCAATGCATTGCTGCTTTTTAAACAAAGAATACCAAGAGAATTAAGCAATCTAAATAATAGAAGTAAATTTGAAAGTTGTTTAAAATTGCATGCTCTATCTTAATCAATAAATATTCAGTCCCTTTAAATACTCATTCAAATTTCAGTGTTTGTAGTCAATAAGAATGCCAACAAAACTGTCAAATGTCAAAACAATTTGTTGAAGAAATCCAAAGCAGTCCAAAGTTACAAGCACCTGAAAATCAGGCATATTCTCACAGACTCACGAATATATACACACTCAATTTTACATACATACAGACATTCACACACACACACAGACATATTCATATACACAGTCACATTCATACAGACTCACAACTACTGTATATAAACACTCACATTTACATACACACAGACATTCACACACACACACACACAGACATATTCATATACACAGTCACATTCACATAGACACACATTCACTCAGACATTCACACACACACATTCACATACAAATTCACATACAGACAGAGACAGACCCAGACATTCACACACAGACACGGGCATTCATGCAAATTCACAGATACACACACTCAGACACATTTACATAAAAACATATGCACATACAGACACATTCACACAGACAAATTCACAAAGACACTGACATTCTTTCAGTTACCCCCACACAAACATACTTTCACAGACACAGACATTTGCATACAAGAAAGCTTAAAAGAAAACAGTTTCATTTGACCTTCTTGAGAACACAATATACCAAAAATAACTTTATTCTGGAATCTGTTGGAAACCCAACAACACTTATAGAATATTCTCTACAGGGGAAAGCCTAGCAATAATTATCAACCAGGGATGTAACTACTGGGGATGTAGAGGTCGCGACTGTGGCCAGGCCCTGGAGGTCCCCCCTCAGGGGGGGCCAGATGCCTTCTGCACGAACTTAGCTATAGATCTCATTGGCGGTTTTGGCATGCACATTGGCTCCTGACTGCACTTGTAGTGTCTGCAAAGGGTAAAAAAATCCTGAGCTCCCATAAAGGTGGTTAAGCTCTTAATTGATTTACTGCCTTCTCAAGATTTCCCATTAACTCTCTGCACTCTGACATCACAAAAGGAAGCAGCCACTATCCAATGTGGCACTAGGGAGAACTTAACCCCGTGAAAGACACAAGGCTTCAATTCTCAGTGAGTTTTAAAATTGTAAAGTGTTAAAAAGTTGTTACTAATGAATTATTTAGCCAAATGTTTACCAGAATTTCCTTTGTTTTAGTTTTATACTGCCCTATACATTCATTGCCTTGAAAATTGTACTTGCTCATATATATATCTTTATGACACTGAATTTAGTCTCTTCTTATGGCTAGATCTATTTTTATTCAGAATCTTGTGTTGCTTGTAGTTTTCAGAAACTATTGGTGTACATTTATAAGAATTACCCACTTGATGATGCTATGGTATTATAGAACTTAAGATGACAAGGGATCCCTATTATCTATTTACTCTTGATATATATCTATAGCAATGTCATCTATATACCTATATATCTCAAAAGTAAATAGATAATAGGGATTGCTGGTCTGCTTATAAGGGTATTGTGTAAAATCTAACTTGAGCAGCCATATGTGTGTACAGGGGCGAAACTACAGGGGGTGCAGAGGCGCAGGTGCGACTGGGCCCCTGAGGGTGGGGGCCCAGCTTTAAAAAAAAAAAATTATAATTTTTTTTTATGCAAAACGATAACCTACCACTGCCTGCACTGATATCATGTGAGTGTGACATGACTACAGGGGTTAGTGTTTCTGTTTTACCCATTGGTGTTTATGTGTGTATGTATGTGACTGTGTGTGTATTTATGCATGTATGTGTGTGTATGTTTGTGGAACCAGCAAATTACAGACCTTGTTACTACAGCATGGGGGGGCAGGGGGTAAACAGTGTCACTATAGAGTACCACTATATACAGTATGGGGGGGTGGACCATGTCACTGACTACTGTGGTCACTTTATAAAGTACTGGGCGGGTAGGGTCAGGCCAGCCATCTCACCGGCAGATTACAGATTTAAAGACTGTGTCACTAACTTACTATATACAGTACTGGGGGGTTAAATAGTGTCACTATATATATATACAGTAATAGGGGGTCAGACCATCTCACAGACTGTGGGCACAGGGTACCTCCTTTTGCAGACATGTAATCTGATTCACATTTTTTCTGTGTAAAATGTAAAAAAAAAAAAAAATGACATGTATTAAATTCACCCTTTTTTGGAAGGGGGAGGGGCGGTGAGGGGGCCCTTCTTAGATTCTTGCATCTGGGCCCTGTGGTTTCTAGTTACGCCTCTGTGTGTGTATATGTGTATGAGGAAGGAGTGAATGCTCTGAAACATAACACAATAATGTTTGCTGTGGTTTAAATCCAGAGAGTGCAATTGCTGGACTGTGTGCATGTATATATATATATGTGTGTGTGTGTATATTTTTTTATATATATATATATGTAAATGTGTGTATTTATGTATGAATGTATATATATATATATATATCACACATACCGTGCCAGCTAGTATACTCTCCAGCAGCATATCTTGTGAAATATTAATATTACAGAAGCCATATGTGTGTGTGTTTGTACATAGGTGACTGTGGATCCTTATGAATTTCTATGACGGGGGGGGGGGCTATATGGATTCTTGCACCGGGGCCCTGGAGTTTCTAGTTAAGCCTCTGTTTAACTAAAGTGACAAAAGCAATCAGTTGTTGCAAGTTATTATGGATCATTTACAAAACAAAATACCTTCTAGATGTTATGGAGCACATATGATGTCATGAGAGGAAAAAACAATAAATTGATTTTCAATATTTCAGCTGATAGCATGCACATCTACAAGAAACTAGACAATAATAATTTAAATCCAGAGTTTTCATTTAAAAGTTAAATTTAAAATTTAGAAAAACCCTTTACAATTATAAATATAAAAGGAAAATATAAATTCCCAAATGGTAGGATTACTGACTATCTGAGAAGCTTTGAGCTCTGATGGGCACTCCAATAAGTCAAACCACATACTGAAGTATAGAAAACTGCCTACAAAGTTTGTCACTTTTCCCACCCCCAAACTTTTACACTAAATAAGTATTGCTGGTCTTTTACTGTGCGCAGCTGTACACTTTTATTATGCATGTAGGAATCGTACTGGCCACGCTGCTGCACCAGCCTGTCCGTGACCGCACCAGCCCTTTCTGCCCCTGGTGCCCCAGGACGCTGCCCATTTTTTCTGCCCCTGAAAACTGCCCTGGGGCAATGGGTGTAAAGCTTGGGTACAGTCAGGGGAGATCTTTTACCTCCTAGCCAGCTTTTTGAAATGCTACAACACCCCTTCAGCCCTATGTACATGGGGGTGATTAGATTGTGTTCATGCACACCTGGCACACCCTGTGCACATCCTCAGTTTCATCCTAGAATATCCACTGTCCTATTCAAAACTACTAATACAAAGCACTGGAGTCCCGAGCTGTACTTCTACTGTGTGTATAACTTCTATGTGGGGTTAAACACAAAGTAGCACAGGGTCAATAGTTTTAAAATTACATACAAATTAGAGAATATGATTTTTTTTATTATTATGGTCCTTTAACCCCTTAACAACCAGTGTCGTACCCCCCTGTACGTTGCTGTTTTTTTTATGGGGCTTGTGTTTTTTAAAGCGTGGATCTCGCCCCATCAGCGGTGAGACCGTAATATACCAGGGGGCCTGCGGGAGGGTGGGAGGTTGTAATAGAATGGTCCTGTCGCTGGTGACGGGACCCGCTCAATAACAGCCCAAAAAAACCTTAAGAACCAGCGACATACAGGGTATATTTTGGTCGTTAAATGGTTAAATCCTGGTCCAATATTGATACGTCAACATGTTGAGAGGCATGGTCTAAAGCAGTGGTTCTCAACCAAAGTGATCTCAAGGACCGGTAAATTTTAGCTAGACATGTCCAGGGCCCGGTAGATATATATATATAGTGAGCAGCAGGGGTGGGCTGATCAGCCAGGCAAATAGGACCTAGGCTGAGGGACCAGCAAGTAGGGGGGCCCACAAGTGGAATCTCCACGGATCCTGGTGCATTCTTTAAGCTGGAGTTTTCAGTTGCCCTACCAGTAACTAAGCAAATAAGTGTGGGTTTAGTGGGGGCCCTGGCGGGGGTCTGTTGCTGTGAGGGCCATGGATTGTGAGGTCTGGCCCTGGAGGTTGGGTGCCCTTTCTCTGGACCTTAATGTTGGGGGTCCTGGCTCTGGAGATTGAGAGGCAGGGCAGGGAGGTTACCATGTTCATTTGCATAAAATGTAATACATTTTGGTCAGTGTGAGACAGTGTTCCTGGGTCCTTGATTGGTCTCAGTCTGCCCCTGATGTGCAGTGGGGTAAGAGTGTGCAGTGGGGGCATGACAGGTCGGGGCCCACCAGCAGGGCTATCACGGCCCAGTACTGGGCCACGGCCCGGCTGTTGAGAAACCAGGGTCTAAAGGATTTAATTGAGATGCTATATATAATAGAGATGAACATATGCATATTGTTCAGCCTTCCACCCTGTAATAGGTTACAATCATATGCACACAAAGGATTCATTGTGCCTGTGATGCCATTTTGGTTTATTACCAAGGGCCAAATGATCTAAAGCTTTCTGTTCAGGCGAGATTATCTAAAATGTGTCACCTGCGATATGACGGGCATCAAAAACATTTACAAAGGCTAAATTTATTTATATTTGCAGGTTTTTGAATGCGAAGGAGAGACACGTACATAGCAGTATAAACCCCAAATGTTTTACATGACTTCCTCCATACGTTTTTAATCAATTGCTTCAAGACCACAGCCATGCAAGCTTTAACATAAGCTAAGCATGGTTTTTTTTTAAATAATTTTTTTATTGAGGTAATAAGTAAAAACAATAGAATAAACAATATGTCCAGGCACGGACCAGTAATAATAAAAACACTTATACATTTCTCATACAAGAAATAAATGTGGGCTGAATCATTGGTGTACTAATGAAACAGTTATTCTCACGATATCCAACCCATAGTGGTGCCATATATACATATGAATAGTAGAAGAACAGCTGTCATGCGTTATAACATCACTTCTGCTACCATGCAGAGAAAATGTAAAACAATATATAAGAAACACAGGTGACTGGGACATATATCAATGAAACCTCAATTTTTATATTATGGAATGCAGCAAGCAAGAGCCGCTCGAAATGGGGGGAAATGGAGGGCGGAGCCAGCCAGGATGCCGGAAAGATAAAGACACCAGACTACAGGGCCATTAATCTTAATAGTTGAAGGGGCTCTAATTTAATATCAGAAAAATAGTCCCGCATATATATTGACCAACATACAATACTATACATCTTATCTAAATATTATATTGGGGTTCATAAGAATGTAACACCTTTTAAGCTAACTCGGGCCATTCTAATCCTCTATTTACGCTATGAATAAAGTCAAGCTAGAAGATGTAACAGTAAGTGTAGTTTTCTAAAAAGAATGGGAGCAGGCGAGGATATTTAAATATGTATGGAAAGCAGAGGGCTACTATATGACCCCCTCTCCTGGGGAGGTGCCTGCTATAGGCGATGTGGGAAAAAGGAGAGGGGATATGACTAGGGATGGGCGAATGTTTCGCAACATTCGAAAAACGGCACAAATTTTAACACATTTGTTCGTTCGAATCGAATTTCGAATGTTTACATAACATTCTAACATTCGATTTTCGAATGTTCGGTTTCGAATTTTACGATTACATTCAAAAATATTCGAATTCGAAAAATTCGAATTTAGATTGTAATAGTATTTCTAATGCTTTTTCTTTAAATGTAATATTCGAATTATGCAATATTCGAATTCGAAAAATTCAAATTTAGATTGTAATAGTATTTCTAATGCTTTTTCTTTAAATGTAATATTCAAATTATGCAATATTCGAATTCAAAAAATTCGAATTTAGATTGTAATAGTATTTCTAATGCTTTTTCTTTAAATGTAATATTCGAATTATGCAATACGTGTATTAGAATTCAAAAAATTTGAATTTAGATTGTAATAGTATTTCTAATGCTTTTTCTTTAAATGTAATATTCGAATTATGCAATACGTGTATTCGAATTCGAAAAATTTGAATTTAGATTGTAATAGTATTTCTAATGCTTTTAAATGTAATATTCGTATTATGCAATATTCGAATTCGAAAAATTCGAATTTAGATTGTAATAGTATTTCTAATGCTTTTTCTTTAAATGTAATATTCGAATTATGCAATACGTGTATTCGAATTCAAAAAATTCGAATTTAGATTGTAATAGTATTTCTAATTATTTTTCTTTAAATGTAATATTCGAATTATGCAATATTCGAATTCGAAAAATTCAAATTTAGATTGTAATAGTATTTCTAATGCTTTTTCTTTAAATGTAATATTCAAATTATGCAATATTCGAATTCAAAAAATTCGAATTTAGATTGTAATAGTATTTCTAATGCTTTTTCTTTAAATGTAATATTCGAATTATGCAATACGTGTATTCGAATTCGAAAAATTTGAATTTAGATTGTAATAGTATTTCTAATGCTTTTAAATGTAATATTCGTATTATGCAATATTTGAATTCGAAAAATTCGAATTTAGATTGTAATAGTATTTCTAATGCTTTTTCTTTAAATGTAATATTCGAATTATGCAATACGTGTATTCGAATTCGAAAAATTCGAATTTAGATAGTAATAGTATTTCTAATGCTTTTAAATGTAATATTCGAATTATGCAATATTCGAATTCGAAAAATTCGAATTTAGATTGTAATAGTATTTCTAATGCTTTTTCTTTAAATGTAATATTCGAATTATGCAATACGTGTATTCGAATTCGAAAAATTTGAATTTAGATTGTAATAGTATTTCTAATGCTTTTTCTTTAAATGTAATATTCGAATTATGCAATACGTGTATTCGAATTAGAAAAATTGGAATTTAGATTGTAATAGTATTTCTAATGCTTTTTCTTTAAATGTAATATTCGAATTATGCAATACGTGTATTCGAATTCAAAAAATTCGAATTTAGATTGTAATAGTATTTCTAATGCTTTTAAATGTAATATTCGAATTATGCAATATTCGAATTCAAAAAATTCGAATTTAGATTGTAATAGTATTTCTAATGCTTTTTCTTTAAATGTAATATCCGAATTATGCAATACGTGTATTCGAATTCAAAAAATTCGATTTAGATTGTAATAGTATTTCTAATGCTTTTTCTTTAAATGTAATATTCGAATTATACAATACGTGTATTCGAATTCGAAAAATTCGAATTTAGATTGTAATAGTATTTCTAATGCTTTTAAATGTAATATTCGAATTATGCAATATTCGAATTCAAAAAATTCGAATTTAGATTGTAATAGTATTTCTAATGCTTTTTCTTTAAATGTAATATCTGAATTATGCAATACGTGTATTCGAATTCAAAAAATTCGATTTAGATTGTAATAGTATTTCTAATGCTTTTTCTTTAAATGTAATATTCGAATTATACAATACGTGTATTCGAATTCGAAAAATTCGAATTTAGATTGTAATAGTATTTCTAATGCTTTTAAATGTAATATTCGAATTATGCAATATTCGAATTCGAAAAATTTGAATTTATATTCGAATTCGAAAAATTCAAATTTATATTCGAATTCGAAAAATTCGAATTTATATTCGAATTCGAATTTTGAATGTAGACATTCGATATAATTATAAACATTCGAATTCGAAAGTGACATTCGAAAACTGTAAATAACATTCGATTTTCGAATTTTTAAGAATATTCGTTCTTATCGACATTCGAATTTAGAATTCGAATTTCGGTAATAACATTCGTTATACATTCGAAATTCGAAAATTTGCACTTTCGCCCATCCCTAGATATGACCCGCAGGTAATAAATGCCAGTGGGAAAGGGAGGAGAGGGGTCAGATAGAGGGAATGGATGGAGATAACATAATTGAAAAATAGTAGGACAGTCTCTATACCTGACAAAGGAACTGTTAGATTATGATAAATAGTATCTATATACTGTATAGGACGGTGTGGTATGGAGTTATATCTATGAGAAGCACCAATCCGTCAGTATGTGTAGTCCGTAACATGTTCCAACCAAATGAGAGGATGTGCCACTGTTAACAAATAAACTACTTACATTATAACAAGATTACATCCGTAAGATGAATGTCAGATGTGTGGACTCCTAATAGCTTCAGTAGGGAGTGAACTCCACAAGGGACTGAGTAATAAATGTTTAAATTCTGAAGACAGGAATAGAAGCCTCTTTTGAGAGTTGCAGATATACTCAGTGATAATATATAGTGGGACATAGGGTGCATGCAATTGAGGTTTATAAGAATGCCAATATCATAGCTAAGCATGTTTTAATACCACTATTTAAACATAATATTATATATAAGTACGATAAAATAGAAAAGTCAGAAATTATTTAATTGATAGATTGGTGTATGGTTCACACTGTTGCTTTTTTCCTGTTAATTTTATTACAACTTTAATAAAAAACAAATTTAAAAAACAGCAAATTAATAATATTCTTTACAATTTGAATTAAAAAGTTTGCAACAAAATGCAAATTAAAATTTTAGCTGTCAAATTTGCACTTACCTGTTCTGCTCTCCATGATTTCCTGATTAGGGGGTAGATTTATCATAGTGCAAGCGGACATTATACAATGTAGCGTATCATGTCCGCTGCACATCGATAAATGTCAACAGCATATGCTGTCGGCATTTATCATTGCACCAGCAGTTCTTGTGAATTGCTAGTGCAATGCCGCTCCCTGCTGGTTTGCGGACAATCGGCTACTAGCAGGGGTTGTCAATCAACCCGATCGTATTTGATCGGGTTGATTTCTATCCGCGGCCTTAGAGTAGGTGGACAAGTTATGGAGCAGCGGTGCTTCATAAATTCTATTTCCGGCGAGCTTGATAAATCGGCCCCTAGGTCTTATTTTTCAAAAGTGCTTCTCGGGTGCGCTGTCTAATCACAGCGCGCCCGATCGCACTATTGAACTGAATGTAGAATGCTCCTGCTCTGGTCTGGTATCGGGAGTGCGATCCATTCAGTTAAATTGCGCAATCGCGCTTCTGAAAAAGAAGACCTAATCTGAAGCTCATGGAGAGGAGAACAGGTAAGTGCAACTTTGACAGCTAAAATCTCTAAAATCCTTTGATTTTGAAAGCTGTCCCTAAGATAATGTTATATATTTTAGCACTATTTGTCCCTTTAAAATCTTACCAAAAAGTAGAAAATTCAAAATCTACAGTATTCTTCTATTGTAAAATGAGTCCCTAATCTTGGTAATGGGTTGAACTGGGGAGTTTATTGGGTGAGTCTATAGTTTTTATTACAACCTCTAAGCATATTTAAGGGACATGAAACCCAAAATTTGTCTTTCGAGATTCAGATAGAGAATGAAATTTTAACCTCTTAAGGAATACCCCATATGTCTGTGTTTCCAAGCAATTTATAGAAAATATGGGCCAAATACTATAAAGATTGAATTATTGGGTTAACGCTAAAATTTACTAAGCTTGGACTGTAAGCTAAATAGCAGTCACTTTATTCAAAACTGCTACATTAAAGTATATATTTATAGAATTTAGACACCCCAGGGTATTTACCTAGAGGTATTTTGATGCATTATGTTTAAACCTTTTATTGCCAACGGCAGAAAATTAAAATTTAGGATGTAAAAAAATGTATTCAAATAAAATTATAAAAAATAAACTTTATTAAAATAAAATGTATTAAAAAATATATAATTAAACACTTTATTAAAATAAATTTTACACTGCACATGTTCACTGGGACAGAAGGGGAGGGGCCAAGACAAGCCATTGTTAACAAATAATGGCTTGTTATTTTTGATAAATTGAAAAAAGAGTGTGCGGAATCCCTCAAAGGTTGAAAATAAAAAGTTCAATGCTTTATTTAATAAAAACGTTAAAAGCACAATCAACATGGATGGGTTGAAAAAACGCCTAACTGACAAGCTTACGCGTTTTGGCTGTAGCCTTATTCATAGCTCAGTGTGAACAATCACAGCTGTGTGTTTAAAAAGCACTGGCTTAGCTGTGATTGGTTTAAAATAAAAAGGTGATTTAACCCTTGTTTAGGATATTCAAAAAAGAAAACATACTCATTTTATCAATACTCATGGACATCAAAATATAAGTTGATAACCAGGTCTATTGCTCCGCCCTCCCTCCTTTTTTTTTTTTCTTCCCTCTCTCCTCCTCTTCTCAATGTATCGTCAGCCCCCTCTCACCCTGCCACCCCCTCCCCTCTCTACACTACTCTTGACTAGACAGGCTAGACAAGATTTTACGGATCATTCTACAATTTTGATAGCATGGGTACGATATATGCATTATTAGTTTGACTTATGTATTGTATTTAATTAAGTTTGAGATCAATTTGGTAGACATTTCTTAACAATTGTCTTTACATGAACATGCCAGTTACTGCGCATAGGCTTCTTATATTTCTTTTTCAATTTGATATCACATTGTGTCATAATGTATCGGATTTTTGTATTTTCTCTGTGTTTCAATGACGTGCTGTGTGACTGTATAATGTTTCTCCGTTTTGATCTCAATAAAGCTTTATTTAAAAAAAAAATATATATAAGGTGATAAATACTATTTATTAACAACAGGAGAAATAAATAAAAAGTTTTAAATAATTAAATGAATAATTAAACAAACTTAAAACATACTGCTTATACAGGGCTGCAGCTTATACAGAGCTGAATATATATGCAGAGACTTAAAGGGACACTAAACCCACATTTTTTTCTTTCATGATTCAGATAGAGAATACAATTTTAAACAACTTTCCATTTTACTTCTATTATCTAATTTGCTTCATTTTTTAGATATCCTTTGTTGAAGAAAGAGCAATGCACATGGGAGAGCCAATCACACGCAATATCTATGTGCCGCAACCAATCAACAGCTACTGAGCCTATCTAGATATGCTTTTTAGCTAAGAATATCAAGAGAATGAAGCAAATTAGATAATAGAAGTAAATTAGAAAGTTGTTTAAAACTTTGGCCTTTGCTGTATTGATAGAACTAAAGTGTTCCCGAATACGGGATCTAATGTCCCTTGTAGTAAGCCCTATGTACTGTACATTACACTGTATGCACTGAATCATGTAAATCACATTGCTAGATGAACAATTGAGACATCTTTCTATATCATGTGTAGCATTATTAACTGCTGACGTGAAGATAGATTATACCTCTACATATTCACATGGTGTGCACTTGTTGTGTCCACATCTAAACATACCCCTTTGAGCTAGGCATGAGCTAGCTTCTCTGGATTTAATTCTCAAATGAGAAGGAGACAAAATGTTTTCTATTGTACAAGCCCTTCTATAAGAACACCTGAGCCCACTATCAACAGCGCTGACCAGTTTGTCGTCTGCTTTCAACAGACCAAAATGTTTGCATATAATACTGCAGACTTGCTTGTACTGGGCACTATAGTTGGTAACAAATGTTACCCCCTTGTGTTGTGCAGATGTTTTGTTACTCTTTGTTAGTACAGATTTTCTGTCAGTCCTAACAACTTCAGATTTAGCTTTTTGGATATCCAAGTTTTTGTATCCTCTTTGCTTAAGGCGATCAATTAACACCATTGACTGGCCTTTATAGAAAGCCGGGTTGGAACAATTTCTTTTCAGGTGAATGAATTGGCCCTTGGCAATCGCGTATGGGACATGCGGAGGATGACAGCTCTTTCCATGCAATAGCGTATTGCCAGATATTGGCTTTATATAGCTATTGGTAATGATGTTGCCATCCTGCATGCCCCTTATTGTGATGTCCAAATAGTTTATTTCAAAGGTCTGGATCTCAAATGTAAATGCCAGATTTAATTAATTGGTATTTATCCAATTCACAAAGTCTAAGACTTTGTCCTGCCCTCCCTTCCACACCAATAACAAATAATCTATAAAATGTTTATAGATGAGAATATCATTTTTGAAGTGGTTGACCTGAGCAAAGATATGTGACAGCTCCCACCAACCCAAATATAGGTTGGCATAAGACTGGGCGAATTTCACCCCCATAGCTTTCCTACGCCTCTGCAAAAAGAACTCTCCCTCAAATTCAAAGTAATTGTGTGTTAACATAAACCTTGTTACATGCAAGACAAAGTTTTTGTGCTTCCTCAATATAATCAGCCTTATTAAGCACTACTATTGAGCCTCATTTGCCCGCTGCCGTTATCACTATAGCCTCATTCTCTTTTAGAGACTTTAAGGCTTCCCTTCCTTTTCTAGACAAGTTTTGGTCACTGATTAAATCAGTTTCTACCTTTTTATAGAAAGTCTCCAAGATTTTTCCTCTGGATTGAATGAGGCCTTTTAAATTGAACATGTTGGTCCACTCTCTCGGTAGAAGATGTTAAACCTTCTCTCAATAAACTATTCAATTTGATCAGATAACATTGTTCTGAAAAAGATATTGACTCTAACTCGGGCTCTGTCTCCTGTTTAGTTTCATTCTGTGTTTGGTCTGAGCTATGGAAATGTTTGAGCAAAGTAAGATTGTGTATCAGCCTATTGACATCAATAATAGTTTTAAACAAGTTAAAATCACTTGTTGGTGCAAAACCTAATCCATAGCTCAGAACCCTGCATTTCTATTGCTGATAGTGATGTGTCAGATTGATTACTTCAAAGGATAATACTGCTGCTGAGATCTGTTGGTCCTCTGCGGATAGCGAGGTTTGACTGCTCTGTTTTCCCCCATACCCCTTCCCGGGCCTTGTAAAGGGAGGGAAAAAACCTGTTCTATAGCTTGTGTGTCTTGTGCAGTTCTATTACTTATTCCACGTGGGCCTAGTACTACTTGTGTATTTGACTGCTGTTTATAAGGCTTATATGTTTGTGTGGCCTGATAGGTCTTGGGTTTGACTACTGGTTGTGCATACTCGTGATATGCCCCTGATCTATTATAGTGACTATTGTGATCAGTGTCTGAATATTGTCTGTATGTCTGTTCTTGCATATTGCTTGCTGGTTGTTTGAGAATACCTGGGGGTTGTAATGCATTTGTATAGTAACCAAATTCTCCCTCACTCATTTGTGGGTCATCTCCTCAGTCTGCCTCACTATCACTGAATGTAACCTGTTTAGATCCATTGTTTCTTCATCGCCTATTGCAGCTGTTACTGAGCTGTCTATTTTGCTGTTGCCTTGCTTGGAATCTCTGTTGTCTATTCCACACATAGACCGTATTGGACTGATAATCAGAGTTGTCCCAAATAAATTTGCAATGCTTATGTTCCATGACTTGTTGTGTTGTTTTTGCTACTACCTTCTGTAGTTGTTCATCAAAACTACAAAAGTTAGTACCATGGCATCTCTTGTGTAGCTCATTTTGTACTTCAGTGATATCTAATCTAAGTAACTTGAGTAGATGTACTTTGTAGCCAATTAATAACATTAATAGTTTTAATGAACATTCAGTTAGAGCTTGATTCCATTCATCTATAAAAGATTTATCATCAGTCTCAAATGTTGGAAATTTTTGGATCCTCAGTCCTCTTGGTATCATTTGTTAAGACAAATACCATTCTAGAGTCCAGATGTCCCATTGCAATTTATGCCCTTTAATCAAAATGGACTCCATTTCCACAAATAGGGAACTTAAAGTAATAACAGATCTGTCTGTGGAAAATACTTGATCAATGTCCTGTTTTAGACAGTCCCTCTCAGTCACTGGAATAAGGGAATAGTATGCTGGTGGTTGGTCCTTCATCGTGATTTGGAGCAAATGTAGGTTATATATCACTAGCCCAAAGCTAGCATCTAAGACACAGACGGTATGTGTCTAAATGTAATATTAAAGGGAAGGAATGAGATGCTAGCTTTGTAGTGAACCTACAGTCCCAAAATATAAAATATAAAAGTGGCTCCTTAAGGATGTGTTAGCAGATAGTCAGAGTGTGTGTCAGAATGTGTACCAAAATGTTGGCCTCAGTATGCACCCACTTGAAATTAATAAACACTTTGACTCCAAGAACATGTATGTATATTAGTGGCAGTCAAAAGGATCTCCTTAACAAGCAGTGTGATCCAACGCCAGAACAGCACAACAAGCTGTAAAGTTCAAGTCTGAGCTATCTCAAGCTCGCCTAAAAATGCGTACTCACTCGGTACTCCAGTGGGGGTCAGACGACTGCGGGGGTCCAAGGCGTCCTCTCTTCCAATTTAACTTCAAACAGCCAATGCGCCGCTCGTCCTAATTCCTCCCTCTGGTTCCGGGCTAGTTGTGTGGGATGGATGCATCACTGGTCACATGACATGACGCTTGCTGGCCAAAAACACTCTCACACACTGCTGAATCAATTGATAATTTTCCACATAACTCCTTAGTGCTTGCTCCAACAGGGATTCCTTGTGAAACCGGCGGAATCCCTCAAAGGTTGAAAATAAAAAGTTCAATGCTTTATTTAATCAAAACGTTAAAAGCACAATCAACATGGATGGGTTGAAAAAAAACGCCTAACTGACAAGCTTAAGCGTTTTGGCCGTAGCCTTATTCATAGCTCAGTATGTTATTTATGACATGTGATCACTGTGACTGGCTGTCACCGTGATCACATGACCATGGGCCACTTTTTTGTGCATCACTGGTCTGCCTTACTCCTGAGACATCCAGTGATTGTCCCCTAAGCCTGATACCAACATGCATTGCTGCATGCTAGTATCTAGGCTCCATTTTAAAGGGACAGTCTAGTCAAAATTAAACTTTCATGATTCAGATAGGGCATGATATTTTAAACAATTTTCAAATTTACTTTTATTATGAACTTTGCTTTGTTTTTTTGGTATTCTTTGTTGAAAGCTAAATCTTTGCAGGCTCAAATGCTATTTTCTAAGCCCTTGAAGGCCACCTCTTATCTCAGTGCATTTTAGCAGTTTTTCACAGCTAGACAGCACTAGTTTGTGGGTGCCGTATATGTAACATTGTGCTCACTCTGGTGGAGCTATTTATGAGTCAGCACTAATTGGCTAAAATGCAACACTGTCAGAAGAATTGCGATAAAAGTGTATTAATATAACAGTGTTGATCATGCAAAACTGGTTAATAAGTAATAAAGGGATTATCTATCCCTTTGGAGTAGACTGTCCCTTTAAGTATACAATGACTATGCACAACAACTGTAATTTTTGACAGTTACTGTACTGCTTCTGGATATCCTCACATGCAGGCTTCTACTAGTAGCATGAGAAACACGCTGATCATAGCGTGTATCTCATGAATTGTGGCACCCCACTGAAAGGCATGGGATCACAGGGACAGCCTGTCTCTACAATCTCTAGCCTGAGGTGTCCTGGATTACACTATTTCTGCACTATTTCACTACTGAGGCATGCAGAACTAGCGTACAATGTGCTGACAAAGAAGAGACATAATAAAAGCCCAGGACACAGCTGCTGTACAGGTCCTTAAAGGGACAGTCTAGTCAAAACGTTCATGATTCAGATAGGGCATGTCATTTTAAACAACTTTTCAATTTACTTGTATCATCAATTTTGCTTTGTTCCTTTGGTATTCTTAGTTGAAAGCTAAACCTAGATAGGCTCATATGCTAATTTCTTAGCCCGTGAAGACCACCTCTTATCTGAATTCATTTGGACAGTTTTTCACAACTAGAGGACGTTAGTTCACGTGTGCTATATAGATAACGTGCTCATGCATGTGGAGTTACCTAGGAGTCAGCACTGATTGGCTAAATTGCAAGTCTGTCAAAAGAACTGAAATAAGGGGACAGTCTGCAGAGGCTTAGATACAAGGTAATCACAGAGTAAAAGGTATATTAATATAACTGAGTTGGTTATGTAAAACTGGGGAATAGGTAATAAAGTGACTATCTTTTTAAGCAATACAAATTCTGGTGTAGACTGTCCCTTTAAGGGCTAAACGTTATGGGGTTAATCTACTTTCCAATTTATTTCTATTATCTAATTTGATTTGTTCTATTGATATCCATTGTTGAAAAGCATACTTAGGTAGGCTAAGGATCAGTAATGCACTACTGGGAGCTAGGTGCTGATTGGTGGCTTCACACATATGCCTGTTCTCCTTAGGTCACCCCATTTGTTGAGCTAGCTCCCAGTAGTGCATTGCTGCTCCCTCAACAAAGGATGCCAAAAGAATTAAACTAATTGGATAAAATAAGTAAATTGTATATTCTTTTTCTGAATCATGAATGAGAAATGTGGGTTTCATGTCCCAGGTCTTTCCAAAATGTGTACTGGCAAGTTTTTAAAAAAAATAAACGATATACTTATTAAACTGATTGAAAAAGGCATGTATGTGAACACAGAAGCAAATACAAGTTAAAGGGACAGTTAAGTCAAATAAAACTTTTATGATTCAGATAAAGCTCACAATTGTAAACAACTTTCCGATTTGCTTCCATTATCTAAAGGTGCACAGTTTTTTTATATGTACACTTTATGAGGCACAAGTTCCTACTGAGCATGTGCAAGAAGTCACAGAATATACTTATATATTTTGTGTCATATGATACAAGGGGAAAGAAAATGTAACTAAATTTGTCATAAGCAAACTTTAATACTAATTTGAAATTCAAACAAAGTGCTTTTTGTATTGTGTTTTTATTATGCATTTATTGATTATGCTATTCTACTGTGTTTAGTGGTCCTTTAAGGAACACTGAAACCAGTGTCATTTAAAGGGGCAGTGTACACCAAAATTTTTATTGTTTAAAAAGATAATCCCTTTATTACCCATTCCACAGTTGTTCATAACCAACACTGTTATATTAATACACTTTTTACCTCCGTGATTACCTTGTATCTAAGCCTCTGCAGACTGCCCCATTATCTTAGAGCTTTTGACAGATATGCATTTTAGCCAATCAGTGCAGACTCCACAGGCGTGAGCACAATGTTACCTATATAACACACATGAACTAGCAGTGTCTAACTGTCAAAAACTGTCAAAATGCACTGAGCTACGCCTACCTATGTTTAGCTTTCAACAAGGAATACCAAGAGAACAAAGCAAATGTAATGATAATATTAAATTGGAAAGTTGTTTGAAATTGCATGCCCTATCGGAATCATGAAATTTTTATTTTGACTAGAATGTACCTTCAATTTGTATGTGCTTAAAGAAATCCTATGAGTTCCAGATGCTCCCTGTCAGATTTGCTTTCCCCTGCAAGATTTTCCATTCCAGAGAGCTTCATTACTTTACTACTTGCTGGGACTTGCAGATTCAACACCCTTTTTTTTAGAGAATTGCGTAAAGAATGCCCATGCTAGCGCCAGCTTGATAATTTCATTGATGCCAGTCAACTTTATATTATTTTGCACTTCATTATACTTATGGGGCGCGATCCGATATAGATTGCAGTTTGCGGCGCAAGCGAGGGAACCGGCGTCGCCCGCAGTTTCAGCTCGCAACTCGAGCTATCCCATATATGTCGCCGTCAGATGCTAACGTGCCGTAAGTCTGACAAACCAGCGATGTCCAGAAATCTGCGCAAGTACAAATTTCTGGCGTCGCCAGTGACTTACGGCACGTTAGAAACTGCCGGCGCCTACAAAACCTGACTAAAGTCTAAATCACCCGCACTGTCTAACACGCCTCCCTAACATAGCCCGACACGTCTAACACGACTCCCTAACATAGCCCGACACGTCTAACCCTCTATCCGCTATCCCCCCTCACTAGCCTAACAATAAAATATGTATTAAACCCTAAACCGCCGCTCCCGGAGCCCGCCGCTACCTAATAAAGTTATTAACCCCTAAACCGGCGCCAGCTATATTAAATCTATAACCCCCTAAAGTGAGCCCCTAACACCGCCGCCATCTACCTTACCTACCCCCTAAAGTGAGCCCCTACCCCGCCGCTATCTATTTTAAAATTATTAACCCCTAATCTAATCCCCCTACCCCGCCGCCATCTATATTAAATTATTCAACCCCTAAAATACTAAACTATCCCTACCACTAAACCTAAGTCTAACCCTACAAATAGCCCTTTTTGCGTGGCATTGCCCCAAAGTAACAGCTCTTTTGCCAGCCCTTAAAAGGGCTTTTTGCGGGGCATGCCCCAAAGTAACAGCTCTTTTGCCAGCCCTTAAAAGGGCTTTTGTCGGGGCTTTGTCACAAAGTAAACTGCTCTTTTGCCTACAATCTACATCCCCCTACACCGCGGCCACCTATAATAAATGTATTAACCCCTAATCTAATCCCCCTACACCGCTGCCAGCTATATTAACCCTAATTATATTAGGGTTAATATAGTTAATATAGTTATTATATTATATATATTAACTATATTAACCCTAATTATATTAGGGTTCATATAGTTAATATCGTTATTATATTATATATATATTAAGTATAATAACCCTATCTAACTCTAACATCCTAACTAAACTCTTATTAAAATAAATCTAATATTAATATTATTAATTAAAATATTTCTATTTAAATCTAAATACTTACCTATAAAATAAACCCTAAGATAGCTACAATATAATTAATAATTACATTATAGCTATGTTAGGGTTTATATTTATTTTACAGGTAAATTGTTAATTATTTTAACTAGGTCTAATAGCTATTAAATAGTTATTACCTATTTAATAGCTACCTAGTTAAAATAATTACCCAATTACCTGTAAAATAAATCCTAACCTAAGTTACAAATACACCTACACTATCAATAAATTAAATAAACTACAAATATCTATCTAAAAATACAATTAAATAAACTAAACTAAATTACAAAAAAAACCAAACACTAAATTACAAAAAATAAAAAAAAGATTACAAGATGTTTAAGCTAATTACACCTATTCTAAGCCCCCTAATAAAATAATAAAGCCCCCCAAAATAAAAAAAATTCCCCGCCCTATTCTAAATTAAAAAAAGTTCAAAGCTCTTTACCTTACCAGCCCTTAAAAGGGCATTTTGTGGGGCATGCCCCAAAGAATTCAGCTCTTTTGCATTTAAAAACATATACAATACCCCCCCCATTACAACCCACCACCCACATACCCCTATTCTAAACCCACCCAAACCCCCCTTAAAAAAGCCTAACACTACCCCCCTGAAGATCTCCCTACCTTGTCTTCACCACACCGGGCCGAACTCCTCAAACGATTCGGGCGATGTCTTGCTCCAAGCGGCAAAGAAGAATTCTTCCTCCGGTGACGTCTTCCTCCAAGCGGCAAAGAAGAATTCTTCCTCCGGCGACGTCTTCCTCCAAGCGGCAAAGAAGAATTCTTCCTCCGGCGACGTCTTCCTCCAAGCGGCAGCAAAGTCTTCTTCCTTCCGGCAGCATCTTCCATGAAGCGGCATCTTCAATCTTCTTTCTTCGCTCCGCCGCCGCGGAGCATCCATCCCGGCCGACGACTGAACGACGAATGAGGTACCTTTAAATGACGTCATCCAAGATCGCGTCCGCCGAATTCCGATTGGCTGATAGGATTCTATCAGCCAATCGGAATTAAGTTAGAAAAATCTGATTGGCTGATTGAATCAGCAAATCAGATTCAAGTTCAATCCGATTGGCTGAACCAATCAGCCAATCAGATTGAACTTGAATCTGATTTGCTGATTCAATCAGCCAATCAGATTTTTCTAACTTAATTCCGATTGGCTGATAGAATCCTATCAGCCAATCGGAATTCGGCGGACGCCATCTTGGATGACGTCATTTAAAGGTACCTCATTCGGCGTTCAGTCGTCGGCCGGGATGGATGCTCCGCGGTGGCGGAGCGAAGGAAGAAGATTGAAGATGCCGCTTCATGGAAGATGCTGCCGGAAGAATTCTTCTTTGCCGCTTGGAGGAAGACGTCGCCGGAGGAAGAATTCTTCTTTGCCGCTTGGAGCAAGACATCGCCCGAATCTTTTTTTATTTTTTGTAATTTAGTGTTTGTTTGTTTTTGTAATTTAGTTTAGTTTATTTAATTGTATTTTTAGATAGATATTTGTAGTTTATTTAATTTATTGATAGTGTAGGTGTATTTGTAACTTAGGTTAGGATTTATTTTACAGGTAATTGGGTAATTATTTTAACTAGGTAGATATTAAATAGGTAATAACTATTTAATAGCTATTAGACCTAGTTAAAATAATTAACAATTTACCTGTAAAATAAATATTAACCCTAACATAGCTACAATGTAATTATTAATTATATTGTAGCTATCTTAGGGTTTATTTTATAGGTAAGTATTTAGATTTAAATAGGAATATTTTAGTTTATAATATGAATTAGATTAATTTAATATAAATTTAGTTAGGGGTGTTAGGGTTAGATAGAGTTAATATAGTTAATATAAATACTATAGTAACTATATTAACTATATTAACCCTAATATAATTAGGGTTAATATAGTTAATATATATAATGTAATACCTATATTAACTATAATATACTTAGGGTTAATATAGATAATATAGCTGGCGGCGGGGTAGGTAGATTAAATTAGGGGTTAATAATTTTAATATAGATGGCGGCGGTGTAAGGGGCTTACATTAGGGGTTAATAATATTAATATAGCTGGCGGCGGTATAGGGGGATTAGATTAGTGGTTAATAATTTTTATATAGGTGGCGGCGGTGTAAGGGGTCAGATTAGGGGATAGATAAAGTAGATGGCGGCGGTTTTAGGGGTTCACATTAGGCGATAGATAGTGGTTAATAATTTTTATATAGGTGGCGGCGGTGTAAGGGGTCAGATTAGGGGATAGATAAAGTAGATTGCGGCGGTTTTAGGGGCTCACAGTAGGGGGTTAGTTTATGTAGATGGCGGCGGGGTCCGGGAGCGGCAGTTTAGGGGTTAATAACTTTATTAGGGATTTGGGGGGGGGGGGAATCGCGGTTCACAGGTAGCTAGACATTGCGCATGCGTTAGGTGTTAGGTTTTATTTAGCAGATCGCGGTTGACAGGTAGAAAGACATTGCGCATGCGTTAGGTGTTAGGTTTTATTTAGCAGATCGCGGTTGACAGGTAGAAAGACATTGCGCATGCGTTAGGTGTTAGGTTTATTTAGCAGCTAGTTTAGGGAGTTACGGGGCTCCAATAGTCAGCGTAAGGCTTCTTACGGCTGCTTTTTGTGGCGAGGTGAAAATGGAGTAAGATTTCTCCATTTTTGCCACGTAAGTCCTTACGCTGCATATTGGATACCAAACTGCGCTGGTTTGGTATACCTGCCTATGGCCCAAAAAACTACGGACGACGGCAGAAATATACGCGCGTAACTTCTAGGTTACGCCGTATATGTGATACCAAACCAGCGTAAATATTGGCGTCGCCGGCTTTTGCGGGCGACAATTTTTATTGGATCGACCCCATGATTTATTAATTTTTTGTGTTAAAATATATGTGATATAAATATACATTCCAATATTTGTATTTTGTAAATCAGTAACAAGCTCTGAGAGGGAGTGGTTTAAATGGCAAAGAGGTGGGGTTTTATGCTGTGTCAGAGCTTAAAGGGACACTCAAGTCAAAACTAAATTTCATGATTCAGATACAGCATGCAACTTTAAACAACTTTCCAATTTACTTCCATTAACAAAATGTGCACAATAGTTTTATATTTACACTTTTTGAATCACCAACTCCTACTGAGCATGTGCAAGAATTCACAGCATATACGTATATGCATTTGTGATTGGCTGATGGATGTCACATGATACAGGGGGAGTGGAAAAAGACATAACTTTGAAATGTATTTAACAAAAATCTACTTCTCATTTGAAGTTCAGACTAAGTGCTATTGCATTGTCTTCTTATCAAGCATTAGTTGATTATGCAAATCTACTGTATTGACTGGTCCTTTAAACTAAGGGTTGATACTTCCTGGAACAGTGAGCATCCAGTGGTACAGTTTAGACCTTTGAAGTATTAACCTTAGATTTTTCTACAATGCTCCTAGTAGGAAGAGACTGTAAGCAATACTTTCAAACACTTGCTTCTGTAACAGCATACTCTGGCCCTGCTTTATCATTGGACCAGGTTGGACAATGTGTCCCAAGAAGCACTTGACAGGGGCAGCTAATAATGAGAGCATATTCTGGATAATTATGTACCTAAAGAGTAGGGTTTAGACTGTTGTGTTGATGGGCATCATTTTATTCTTGGACAGAAGCAGCACTATAGAGTTGAAGATCACAAACTCACCAACATGGAGAGAATATTTGGGATTTATTTTTAGACCTTATAATGTAATGTAGGTATCTCCCCTTCACATACAGAACCCAGCAAGTAAGATAAACTGCTCTCAAGGTACCATTTGTGTTGCTAATTTTTTTGAGGGACCTCACCGTACTGATGAGACGTCTTAGATCATCTGACCTGAGTGGAGAGCTTTAAATCATAAGGCCCAATGTCTTGACCCGGCACTAAGCATTTAAAAGTAATATGAACAGGATTAGATCTTTTTTTTTTAAAAAAAAAAAGGAGAAAGAAATATAGAAAAGAAAAGAAGGAAAGAAAAACAAGAACAAAAAACAAACTAAACTTACATTTTTGTTCTATTTTATCATAGCAGATATGGAAGTTTGCTTTCCCTCTGTGTGATAATTGGGTGGTCACAATACTTTATAAACCTATCACATTACTTACAGAAATACCATTGATGTAGATGTATTACTCCCAATAATGTTACTAAAAATAACTAAAAATGTTTTACCTTACTTGAATTGGACATAGTAAAAAGCTGAATATGCTAGGTTTTTGCTACACCTGGGCATGTGGCTGTTTTAATATAGACATTGATATACAGACAAATCTGCATGTTATATAATTATTATTGGTCTGGCCACTTAGTAAACTTACTATAATTTAAGATAAAATATGCATTCATTTTCAATGCTGCCTAAATACTCAGAAGATCCAATATCTTAATTTTAGTAAAATGGCTTCATAGACATTAAAACTCATCAAAGTGAAGTTTTTGCTGTGATTTATAATGTTACATAATTAAGTTGCTTTCACTCCTACTGAGACATTTCCTAAAACCACTCAGCCACCTGCTGGTTCTTTTGCATCACTTAGTACATTGATGACCTATATTCTTTGGTCATGAGACATTCATTAAATTCTTTGGAGAATTTTAGGTGCATACCAATTTATTGTGGCACCAGTTCAGATATCGGTTGACATTAATGGCCTGAACTAATGCAGTCAAATGGGTACAAAAGGACAGTGATTCTTCATGTATGGCAAAATAAATTAAAAGAGGCTATTTCACATAAACATATTGGCCTAGATTACATGTGGAGCACAAAATTGTGCTTTCACGAGCGCGATATTTGCGCTCCACTCAGTAATACCAGTGCATGCAAATGTGCACTGCTATTACAAGTTAGGTGCAATGCAAAAGCGATCTCGCATTCGTATTGCCCTGAGGCCTTGTGCTCACAAGAACGCATTTCCACAGGCTCCAATGGGAGCCTCGTTCTCATGCCGTGAGACACGGCAATGAACCTAGCACAGTGCAAGGGGGAAGTCATGCAGCGTTGGGCAACAAATTCAAAATATATTTGTATATGAATATATACATATATATTTATGTGTTTATGTGTATATACACATATTAACACATACAATTATATGTATATAAGCATATACATATATATTAACAGTGACAACACAGTGCCCTTGGGGGCCGAATTATCAAGGGCCGAATGGCCCTTGATCCCCCTGTTTCCTCGCGAGCTTTCAGGTTCACCGGAAACAGCCGTTAAGAAGCAGCAGTCTTAAGACCACTGCTCCTTAACTGATTCGCCGCCTCTGAACGGTGTACAGCAATCAATCCGATCAGATCCGATCGGGTTGATTGACACCCCCTGCTAGTGACCGATTGGCCGCGAATCTTCAGGGGGAGGCATTGCACGAGCAGTTCACCAGAGCTGCTTGTGCAATGTTAAATGCCGACAGCGTATGCTTGCTGTCGACATTCAGCAATGTCTGGGGAACATGATACGCTACAGCGTATCATGTCCGCCACACTTTGATAAATTGGCCCCATAGACCGCAATGTAAAGGCACTTTTCAGTGCAGTTTTTTTTCTAACACCTCACATCCCCTCACTTTAACTTCTTATAACTGATTTGTGCAGTTTTCTAAAAAAATAAATAAAAATGCTACTATTATTTATTTACAGAAAGGAAATGTCCACTTTATTTTGGGGGCAATAAGGGCACATTTTTTTAATCAACCAGAGTTCTGACCTCTGGTTAATTGCGTTAAGCACAAAGTGGCCCCGCAAGCTCATGGGAGCATCAACCAGTCACTTGTAATGGTGTGTTATTTAAAGGTACATGAAACCCAAACATTTTCTTTCATGATTCAGATAGAGAATATAATTTTAAACAAATTTCTAATTTACTTCTATTATCTAATCTGTTTAATTCTCTTGGTATCATTTGTTGAAGGAGCAGCAATGCACTACTAGTTTCTAACTAAACACATGGGTGAGCCAATCACATTCAATATATATATATATATATATATATATATATATATATATATATATATATATATACAGGTGGCCCTCGTTTTACAACGGTTCAATTTACAGCGTTTCAGAATAACAACCTTTTTTTCCAGTCATGTGACTGCTATTGAAAAGCATTGAGAAGCAGTGCATTTATTAAAATAGCCAGTAGGTGGAGCTGTCCACTTGTGTTGCAGCAAAGCCAAGCAAGCTGAAATGAATCAGTTTAACCAGACCTGAGCTATCAAGCTGATTTCAAAGGAACAAGATCTTCCTCTCTATAACTCAGTCCAGATTGGAATGCATAGAAAGAACTGTTTGCAGAAAAATGCAAGTGAACTCTGTGTTGTGTGATTATTTTATTAGGTTTATAATGCTGTTTAGCAAATGTTTTTGTTTATTTAACGTAGTTTAATGATATATTCTGTGTTGTGTGATTATTTTATTAGGTTTATAATGCTGTTTAGCATTTAAAGTCTTCATTTCAAAGCTTTTAAAATAATGTATTAGGTGTTACTTATGACAATTTTAAGAGGGGCCTGGAACCTATCTCCCTCACTTCCCATTGACTTACATTATAAACTTGATTTCAATTTACAACGGTTTCAATTTACAACCATTCCTTCTGGAACCTAACCCCGGCGTAAACTGAGGGCTAGTTGTATGCAGCCACCAATCAACAGCTAGAACCCAGGTTATCTGCTGCTCATGAACTTGCCTAGATAAACCTTTCAGCAAATGATAACAAGAGAAGGAAGCAAATTAAATAATAGAAGTAAATTGGAAAGTTGTTTAAAATTGTAGTCTCTATCTGAATCATACAAGAAAAATTTTGGGTTTCATGTACCTTTAACATGCACCCATAAACGGGCAAATTTGCCCCTTTACGGGGGGCACATTAAATTAGCTCTCCACTTGTAACCTAGCCCTTTATTAGTTAAAGCCATGTACTAAACACTGCACACTGTTTGGCTCATCATCTCTGGCGTTCATTGTTAAATGTCATTTTCATGTCACTACTACCTAGAGTCCTTTGTACTGTTTCCAATTTATTTTTGTTTAATGCCAATGTTTTTTCATCTTCTTTTGGAGTTATAAACATATGCTTATAACACATAAACGTAAATATATGTTGTGAATTGGTGCTTAAATATTTAGTAAATTGGATAAATAGTGATTTTCAGAAACAAAAATTAGCTTGTAATAATACTGGATAACATCCATGATTTGTAAAATCGAAGTGCTTCTGAGGTGACAAAATATTGTTATAGAAATAATGCTAAAGGTCTCTAGAGGGAGGGAGTATGTTGTGTGTTTCTCTCCCCCACACATTCTTGTACACATGCACACACGCATTCTCTCACACACACACACACATTCTTGCACACATGCACACATGCATTCTCTCACACACACACACACACATTCTTGTACACATGCACACACGCATTCTCTCCCCCACACATTCTTGTACACATGCACAACTGCACACACGCATTCTCTCACACACACACACACATTCTCTCTCACACACACACACACACACACACATTCTTGTACACATGCACACACGCATTCTCTCACACACACACACACACATTCTTGTACACATGCACACACGCATTCTCTCACACACACACACACACATTCTTGTACACATGCACACACGCATTCTCTCACACACACACATTCTTGTACACATGCACACACGCATTCTCTCTCACACACACACACACACATTCTTGTACACATGCACACACGCATTCTCTCACACACACACTTTCACACACGCATTCTCTCACACACTCACTTGCACACACGCATTCTCTCACACACTCATAGTTGTACACATGCACACACGCATTCTCTCACACACTCATAGTTGTACACATGCACACACGCATTCTCTCACACACACACATACTTGTACACATGCACACACGCATTCTCTCACACACTCATACTTGTACACATGCATTCTCTCTCACACACACATACTTGTACACATGCACACACTTGCACACACGCATTCTCTCTCACACACTCATACTTGTACACATGCACACACTTGCACACACACATTCTCTCAGACATACTTGTACACATGCACACAATTGCACACACGCATTCTCTCACACACACACATACTGGTACACATGCACACACTTGCACACATGCATTCTCTCACACACATACTTGTACCCATGCATACACTTGCCCACACGCATTCTCTCACACACATACTTGTACACATGCACACACTTGCCCACACGCATTCTCTCATACACATACTTGTACACATGCACACACTTGCACACACGCATTCTCTCACACACATACATGTAAACATGCACACACACATTCTCTCACACACATACTTGTACACATGCACACACTTGCCCACACGCATTCTCTCACACACACACATACTTGTACACATGCACACACTTGCACACACACATTCTCTTACACACACACATACTTGTACACATGCACACACTTGCCCACACGCATTCTCTCACACACATACTTGTACACATGCACACACTCATTCTCTCACACACATAAGTGTAAACATGCACACACGCATTCTCTCACACACACATACATGTAAACATGCACACACTTGCACACACACATTCTCTCTCACACATACATATAAACATGCACACACTTGCCCACACACATTCTCTCACACACATACTTGTACACATGCACACACTTGCACACAGGCATTCTCTCACACACACACACATACCCTTATATAAATATCCTACTATCCTGGGGATCAAAATGTAAACCACAAACCTAAATATTAATAGTGCAGGGGGTACTAGTGTCTAATTCATCTACTATTATTTGTTTTAAAGTAGTTCTAGCCAGTATATTGCAAATTCAGGGTTGCTGGCACATAGTACCCAGCCACTGCTCGTAATAGTTTATACAATGTTATTTTAAAATATAATCACTAACTTTTTGTTGCAGTAGAAGGTCTGTATATCATTTTCTGTATGAAATCATAATTGTTGAATACATTTTCCCTAAACTTCATAAAGTTGTACCATTATGATGTGGTTATAACAAGGTTTAGCAATTACATTGTTTTTATAATAGTTGAGCTATTTAACTTTTGTGCCAAATACTCTAGATAATGTAATTACATGCATATAGGCACACTGCAAAAATATCACTTTTAACCTACAATATGCACCAGCTAGCATGTGCTATAAAAGGCCTTGAATTAGGTGGAACGCAGACATACTTTTGTATTCTGAGTATTAAGTTGGATTAGTCTGTCCACCTGCACAGCCAGTTGTTTTAAAATGAATGTGTAGCTATTTGTGACCATATGTTGTATGCTGGGCTTGATACTATAGCTGTGACAAAATCACAGTGAGAAATGATTTAGAGCATGCTTCTCTACAAGGCACAAATCATTTCATACTGTGATATTGTCTTTATAGAAGTCTATAGATTGTTTTAGTGGGTTGTCTTATTATGATCAGGTACAGTAAAGCTACACCAGTTGTATCCTTTCCTACAGCATCCACGCTACATAAATATGCAGATTGCTGAACGTGATGAGTTAAGAGACTCCGCTATTCTATTCCTAACTGTGAACTGCTGTGTTTCAGCACTAGAACAGCTCCCTTGCTCGCTTACTCTCTCGTTTGATTGAACAGTCTGCCAATGAGTACAGTCCTAGCCACTGCTGCCCTGCTTACAGACACACGGAGGCAATGATGTGAGTATCATACAGTGGGTCTTGGTTAGGCTAGCGTACAGACGGCTGCACTGCTGCTATAGCATCACAGGCGCACTGCCTCTCTCTCTCTCTTTCCTTCTCTCTCTCTCTCTCTCTCTTTCTCTCTCTCCCTCTCTCTCTGTCTCTCTATATCAGCGAGGTATTTTAGAATGAGGCTGAGCTCTGCTGTAATTCTGAGGTTCGGAGAAGCATCATGGCTTTGTCTGATGGCAGGATGCAATCCTCCCTCTCCTCTAGCTGGCCTGCCTTGGGGCCCCGAAGGAGAAGTGTCTGGTATATTTACAGGTAAAGAGGATCTCTCTTTCAAAACAGCAAAATGCCTCTTGTCACCCTTCTCTCCTCCTTTCACAGCACTGTTTTATATGCATTATTGGTGGGTGTGTGTGTATGTGTGGGGGGGGAGGGGGCTTGCAACCCCCCTCCCTTTCCCTAGACACACACTCTGACGATGCTGCCTCTTCCGTGGAGGGCCTAGCATTGGCTTTTACTGTCTTCCATTCATTTCTTATTCATTCACACAATTCATTCATCTTTCTTTGCCTCTGCTGCTACACACATTCCGCCCCCTCCCTCCCACCCCATTCACCCATGTGTGTGCATATATATATATGTGAGTGTGTGTACTGTGTCCTGCTCCATTCGTCTGTTTACCGATGCTGCTATGGCTTTCGTCTCTCCCTCTATTCAGGAGGGAATGAGGTAGGGGGAGGGGGCTTTACTGATATTCTGCTGTCTGCGTAATTAACCCCACTCTCATATTTACCCTTAATAGCAAAGCTGGGAAGAGAAAGGGGAGTAGGGGGCACTTTAACTTGGTGTATTTATTGTGCACGGATTGTGTGTGTGGAATTATGTCTTCAGTTGTGTGTACCTAGTCCTATTGTTAACCCTTACAAGGATGGTAACCAAGCAATGCATTGTCCTGCCTTAAAGCTCTTACAAGAAACCATATGTTCTTGATGAAAAATCTTGATTGTAAAATGGAGTAGCTATTGATTGTACCTTTAAAGCAATTGTGTAGTGCTAGATGGGTATCGTTTGAAATATATGTTAATATATACAGAGAATATTTATCTGAGTTTACAGGATTGCATATTTCTGTGCACAAATGTAAGAACCCTTCTCTTCTGGACATCGTTACACTGTATTGCAGGTTCCATTACAGCAAATGTATGCATAGAGAGAATCATTTCTAAGGGACTGAATGGTTTTATATGAATTAGGATGAGCACTAACATTCCTTTAACTACAGTCACCATTATACCTTCATAGTTCTTGCATGTGCTATTGGCCAAAACTGTGCTGTCATGTATATTATTCTCTTAACCCCTTAGCTGCCATAGACAACTACAGTGCTTATGTGAAGCAATTTGTTGTAGGCCTTAGCGACAGCTAAGGGTTTAAAACCCATTGTTGGTATGACTGGTGCATATTTTTACTTAGATCTTTTCTAATACAAAATGAATGCAATTAACTGTTATTTTATAGATTAATATTGATTTAAGGTACATGTGCAGACATTGCATACACTGTATTTTACTGCAATATGCATGTTAGCTTCTCTACAAGAAGGTGTTAAATATACAGCTTGATGCAATCACAGTTACAGTACAAAATTCCATTTAATCTATTGTACAGTACACAGTAGGCTATCAACTCCCCTGCACCACCTTCTATAACATTCATTCCAGCTTCCTTATTTCAACTAAAGGTTGCAAAAGACTGTGGAACTTTATAAAACAATTATACTGATTATTGTGACAGATCTACAGTTTCTCCTGGTAAACCCTATCTATACTTGTAAGCTTTTTGTAAGATATTGCTCTGTGGAAGACTATTTCATCTGAAAGTCACACTGAACACCAGTGAAATTCATCAAGATAAAATGTATTGGCTGATTATGTCACCTGATGGTTGCATGTGAGTTCCAAAAGCTTTTGTTGTGGACTGAAATGTTCTACTATTGATAATTTGACAGTAGCCTATATTCACTAAGTTGGAAAGAGCTCACTAGGGAAGTAACTATCTCTACATCCCATTTTGGATATTTTGCTACTTGTGAGCTAGAGGTCTTATGTGACCACACACACACACACCTTAGGCTGAATCCTAACCTTGAGCACCAACATTTCTAATTTATTACAATAAAATATATTTCTAATATTTGACATCACTAAATGCCTGCACTCCCTCTCTACCCCTCTTTCCCCATATAATTTGCCCCACCTGACACTTAGAGAATATAAAAACATTTGGTATGTATTTTTTATGGTTAAAAATACAACGTAGCCCCTTCTGAGGTATTGAGCTGATACTCACTGCCCATTACTGTTGTAGAGTGATCTCTCCTAAATTAGTGAATTTGATCAGTTACATAACATAGGAATTAAACAGGCCTGTTCCTCTGCAAGGCCTTTCCATTCAGAGTGAATGCAGGTTGATTCACATTGATACATCATCTATTGGCTTCAAGTATACTGACCGTAAAAGTACTCATTTAATAATTTAATGCCACAAAAGCTTTTTATAATCTGACAAAGTTGCTGAATCATAACAAATGTCACTTGCTTTTTGAAATTTCTGTGTGTGAAAACAGTTGCTTCTGGGATCAGTAAATATTGATTCACATTTTGGTGAACCAAGCAGGGGCTGTATATGTGCATAGCCACCAATCCCTGTCCCTGTTCAGCTCAGGTGTGGAAAAGCATTGCTGCTTTGGAACTGACTTTAACTATGTATTTAACCTGTTTGTAGTGCAATAACAAAATGCTTGGGTTGGTGAGCCAATCAAGGGTGTTATATGTGCATAGTCACCAATCACTGGGCCTGTTCAGCTCATGTGTGGAAGATCATTGATGCTTTGGAACTGACGTTAACTATGTTTGTATTGTAATAAGAAATGCTTCAGCACATTAGACTATTTTATTTTTGCAAAGATATGACCCTTTAAAAAATATTGGCACATTCTCTTTTATTAGCTTTAGAAATATAATTTCAGGAATTACAAATATTTAGGTTATTGATTTCATTAATATAGTTTACCAATCTAATAAGAGTCTGCTTTCCAATGTATATTTGTCACTTGTTCAAGAATAAATAGGAAATAGTATCCAGCACAAATCGACGCAACTTGTAGTTTATTTTATGCAAAGCACAGCTATGTATGGACTTTTTGCAAGTTGTTAAAATGGAGTTGCTATGAAATAATCTACCAACAGCGATTTAGCATTTTATGTGTCACTAAATAACAGCATGATATAGTCAGGCCTAGGGCACTGCTGCTATTATGCTATAGGAGCTCCTATATAAAGTATTAGCTGTTGCAGTACATAGGAGCTATCACAACACATGAGGTGTTGATCTTTGTGTGGCTTAAAAGGACATTAAACCCTTAACGACCACAACGTACCCTGTACATTGCTGGTCGTTAAGGGTTTTTCGGGCCATAACAGTGCGGGTCCCACCGGCAGCGGCAAGACCGCCCTATTATGACCTTCCTGCAGGCCTCTTAAAATAGCGCAGTATTACCACTGGCTGCTAGACCACACTATCAAAAAACAAGTCCCATTAAAAGACCAGTAACGTACAGAGTATGTTGCTGGTCTTTAAGGGGTTAAAGCGACAGTCTAGACCCAATACAGAATTTTGATTACTTTTTGTTACATACCAGAGAAGCATTCTGTAACTGGTACCACATCTTTAAGCTTGTAAGAAGTACATTAAACATTTAAATATTCATCATTTGTTAGGAGCCGAAAATGGCTGCCAAGTTTCCATCCACCTGTTGTTTGTATATTTTGTTATAATAATTTTCTCCAATCACGATCAACTCTTAAATAAGTTTTCCTACTTGAACAAACTGATTTGTGCATGTGGAATTTGAAATAGCTAAATGAAAAATATTAAACGTGGACTGCTAAACTGTCATACAAGAAAACAGCTAACTGGACAGGAAGAAAGATGTGGGGCGGAGCTTGGTGGCCATTTTCGGCTGCTAGCAAACAATGATTATTTAAAAGTTTTTGTGTAAAAATAGTTCTTGTCCCTTGCTCCCCAGGAGGACAAATTTGACTTCTGTATCCTGCAAATGATGCAAATCAAATAGCTGGAATAAGTGCTAGGATACTGAGTTTACTTTTAGGCCTCTCTAGGGAGCGTGGGACAAAGCACAATTTTTACACAAAAGCAAGAGGTGTTTTAATGACTCTTTAAGTGTTTTAGGATGCTTGTTGCAATAGATAGTGAATTGGCTCTTTTGTTATTATTAGTGGCAACAATAGGTTCTGGGTAGGGATACAGCAAAGTTGTCTAATGGGGTATTTTGTTTTTATTTCCACAATGGAAACAGATTCTTTTATAAAGGTAATTACCCTGCAATTGCCTGTATGGCGCACAGCAATAAACCTGCCTATAAAGAACCTGTTTCCTTTGTGGAAATAAAAACGACAGGTACATTGTATATTTTGTAGTCACAGGAACAGAGACATACAAATAGAAACTTGTTGTCAAGATACCTTATTAGTTATGATTGCATTATTGTTTTATCTGTATTAGCTGTTATTTTTGTTAAACAGAATATTTCAAAGAGGACACGAGTAATCCAGAAGAATAGTCCCTAACGTCTGCTCTCATCTGCTTTAAAGGGACAGTATACACCAATTTTCATATTACTGCATGTAAAAGATACTGCTATAAAGAAGAATATGCACAGATAATGATCTAAAAATCCAGTATAAAACCTTTTAAAAACATACTTAGAAGCTCCCAGTTTTGCACTGTTGATGAGGTTAGGCTAGGACACCCAGTGAATAGGGCTGCAAAGCAGAAAGAGCAACCCCCTCCCCCTCCTCCCTGCATATGAAAAGACAGATTACACAAACAATAGCAGCAGAAATCTGTAGACCTGGGTCTACATCAGATACTTTTAGGGCTTGGTTAGGGGTCTGAAAATCAGCACAATGTAATTAAAAAAATAAGCAAAGCTATACTTTGTTACAAAAACACTACCAGATTGGCTATATAAATGGGCCATCTACAAAACATGTATGCAAAAAAAAATCTAGTGTACAATGTCCCTTTACTGAGTCACATGAGTGAACATTCTGTGTTGCAAATGAGGAGTGGTAGAGAGGTAATGTATACATAGTTATATGCTACATTACACCACAGGCAGTCATGTGCTGCACTTAGAAGATGTGATTGCATGCAGTGCTAGGAAAGTTGCTGCAGACAGCCTTGGTATTAAGTAAGAAATTGCTACAGGATTTGTCTCTAAAAGGCCAGAGTAGGCGCTGCACTTACTGAACTGTGCTAAAATAATAATAATAATAATAATAATAATAATAATAATAATTGCCATTTCCTAATTTTCTTATTGACCAACAAAGATGTTCAGAAACGAATTACTATATAAATTGTATAACATTCTGCCCCCCCCCCCCCTTCTGTACTATATTTTTCCCTTTAATATATTTATTTTTCTGGTTTAAATAGACATTAAATTGCTGGACACAACTACAATATCATAGTTACTACTTACTAACTTGTTGCATTAACTCCTGTTCTTGTGTTTCTCATCAAAGCTGATCTCCTATTTTAGCCTCTTAAAGTTTCCAGGTGGTAAAACTCTTCCTTTTTCATAATGGGGGCGACCATCTTGAAATTTAAGTATTCTCAAATACCCTCTGACAAAAAACAGTGTTTTTTTACAGATTAGTGAGGCTGTCTGCTTTTTGACAACTTTGCTATATTTTAATGTGCAAGATACAGAGCAAGAGCTTTGCATTTTTAGTAGAGCTGCATTGCTCTATATCATTACTGACTGAATATTACATTTATTTTGTGTGATTTTAAAGAGACATTAAACCCACATTTTTTTCTTTCATGGTTCAGGTAGAGAATACAATTTTAAACAACATTCCATTTACTGTACTTCTATTATCTAATTTGCTTCATTCTTTAGATATCCTTTGTTGAAGAAATAGCAATGCACATGGGTGAGCCAATCACCCGAGTCATGTATGTGCAGCTACCAATCAGCAGCTACTGAGCCTATTAGATATGTTTTTCAACAGAGGATATCAAGAGAATGAAGCAAACTAGATAGCAGAAGTATATTGCAAAGTTATTTAAAATTGCATGTTCTTTCTAAATCATGAAAAAAAAAATGTGGGTTCCATGTCCCTTTAAAACTGTTTAAAAAATGCAAAAATGTAAAGTTTACACACTAAGGCTGATTTATTATGATGCGGGCAGACATCTCTAAATTGGCCCCACTGCATCATGCACACAAACTCAAACACTACTGATATGTGAGCGTGAACCCCTTCTGTCGCACGGTGTGATTATTTCTAAGTTCCAACATGGCAGAACCCGGTATCAAGAGGCAAAGCTTCCGCATTTGCGACCTTTAAGGTATTAAAAAGGAGAGCTTTTGTTTTGAAGAGAGCTGCAGGCTTACTGACCATTGTGTTATAATTCTGTTTAGCAGTTTAATATCCCTTTTTTTCATTGCTGTATTTACAGAACAAAATCATTAGTGTTATATTGTGGGAATCAAAACATATACACATTGTTTTTTATTATTTATTACAGCTCCATAAAAATACATTAGAAATAGAAAAAAACTTTTATAAGTTAGTTACTTTCTTTATTGACAACATTTATCTGCTTTAGACAACCTTTGTTAAATGTACATATTAAAACCACACACACAAAACTACTACTCATCTTGTTAGAGACAGCTAGATTCACTAAACTTAGAGCAGCATTCCCAGTTTCTATACTACTCACCCTATTCTAGGAATGGTGAACTTTTTGAGAGTGTGGGTGCTAATTGGTCCATAATCTTCTAAACATGTTTCTGCTGTTGTCTGCATCCCCTGCCATATATTAGTCTTTGTTTATATTATTAAAAGGACATACAAGTTAAAAAAAGAAAATGTTTCAATGTGTTAGGGCATTTTATTACTGCACTATTTTGTGCCTATAGGGTTAACCAAGGGTTAACAAATCTGTTTTTCCAGTAAGAATATTTAGGAGCAAGACAGTGGTAGTTGCAGGGGTCAAGTTGAGCGGGAACGCATGGGAACAGAATTCCTGCACTATTTTTGCAGGTGGAACTAAATTCCTTTTGGACAGAGAAAATAAATTCTTCAGTAAACACCCCTGCTGCTGGTGGAAGAACCTGGAGCAGTCTGGTTAGAGGGATAGTGAGATCCTCTAGTAATAGGCAGTAACACTTCCTACAAAACACTAAATGCAAGCCTGTCAGTCCTGCTGTGTGATCACACTGCACTGTGTGGAACACATGATGCTTACATTTCTGTGTGGCTTGATTGGGATTATTTCGTTTCTCTCAGCAGAGATAGGACTTTTGCACCTTAAGTGGGTGAGACTCTGTGACAGAGGAGGAGTCTCAGGCCCAAAGGCAACCATTCAACCCTTCATTGGATTTAATTTACTTTCATTAACCAAAGTGTATAGATTATACACATATAAATACAGTGTGTGTGTGTGTTTGTGTGTATAAAACAATATTCATTGTTTGGGGGTGGAAATCTTGGTGAGTTCCAACACTTTTTTTTTGTAGAACTTGAGCCCTGGGTAGTTGTATATAGATATATGGAGAATAACTCAAAACATTAGGAGCCAAGGGTAAAATTCTAGGAGCCAGTTGCTCCCTGGTCCTGGGTTTGTTGAGACCGTTTATAACTATGTGTTTAAGCCCTGCAAAGGGCAGAACAGCAATGCAATACTGAGAGCTAGATGAACACATCTGGTCAGCTAATGACAAGAGACATATGTGTGTAGCCAATAATTGTTACTTAGCTCCCAGTAGTGTATTTCTCATCTTGAGCCTACCTAGGTATGCTTTTCAGTAAAGGGTAACAAGAAAACAATGAAATTTGATACAAAAATTAAACTGGAGAGTTTATTAAAGTTGCAGGCTTTATCGGGACCATGAAAGTTTAATTTTGACTTTAACACATTGAAACTAAAAATAAAGCCTGATGCAGCGCAGTGGGCTGTGTAGTAAACTTGGTGACAATCTGCATAAAAAGCCCTAATACTCACTGAACACATGTTGGCAGTGTTCCACTCCTTAGGCAACAGCATGCTGGGAGTTTTGGTACCCAGGTTACTAAACTGTATCTATCACTTCCACCATAATAAATTAGTCTGTGGGTGTGGGCAATATGATAGTGATATTAGCAGTATAGTTGTACACCTGACTTTTTCACTAAGAATGGTAAGAGGAATGAATATTAGTATATAGACCAGATACAATAACAGGGATTGGAGAGGACATTCTAGAAGTATTAAAGCTATAAAACAGCAGTGGGAAATTAGTTAGGAAGAGTCATATGGTTTGTTTGTATTGATAAAGGTGGTGTGCACTAAACAAGTCTAAAATCTTTGGCCTAGATTTAGAGTTCGGCGGTAAAAGGGCTGTTAACGCTCCGCGGGCTTTTTTCTGGCCGCACCATAAATTTAACTCTGGTATCGAGAGTTAAAACAAATGCTGCGTTAGGCTCCAAAAAAGGAGCGTAGGGCATTTTTACCGCAAATGCAACTCTCGATACCAGAGTTGCTTACGGACGCGGCCAGCCTCAAAAACGTGCTCGTGCACGATTCTCCCATAGGAAACAATGGGACTGTTTGAGTTGAAAAAAAACCTAACACCTGCAAAAAAGCAGCGTTCAGCTCCTAACGCAGCCCCATTGTTTCCTATTGGGAAACACTTCCTACGTCTGCACCTAACACCCTAACATGAACCCCAAGTCTAAACACCCCTAACCTTACACTTATTAACCCCTAATCTGCCGCCCCCGCTATCGCTGACCCCTGCATTACAGTTTTAACCCCTAATCTTCCGCTCCGTAAACCGCCGCAACCTACGTTATCCCTATGTACCCCTAATCTGCTGCCCCTAACCCCGCCGACCCCTATGTTATATTTATTAACCCCTAATCTGCCCCCCACAACATCGCCGCCAGCTACTTAAAATAATTAACCCCTAATCTTCCGACCGCAAAGCGCCGCCACCTACGTTATCCCTATGTACCCCTAATCTGCTACCCCTAACACCGCCGACCCCTATATTATATTTATTATCCCCTAATCTGCCCCCCTCAACGTCGCCGACACCTGCCTACACTTATTAACCCCTAATCTGCCGAGCAGACCGCACCGCTACTATAATAAAGTTATTAACCCCTAACCCGCCTCACTAACCCTATCATAAATAGTATTAACCCCTAATCTGCCCTCCCTAACATCGCCGACACCTAACTTCAATTATTAACCCCTAATCTTCCGATCGGAGCTCACCGCTATTCTAATAAATGTATTAACCCCTAAAGCTAAGTCTAACCCTAACACTAACACCCCCCTAACTTAAATATAATTTACATATAACGAAATAAATTAACTCTTATTAAATAAATTAATCCTATTTAAAGCTAAATACTTACCTGTAAAATAAACCCTAATATAGCTACAATATAAATTATAATTATATTTTAGCTATTTTAGGATTAATATTTATTTTACAGGCAACTTGGTATTTATTTTAACCAGGTACAATAGCTATTAAATAGTTAAGAACTATTTAATAGTTACCTAGTTAAAATAATAACAAATTTACCTGTAAAATAAATCCTAACCTAGGATATAATTAAACCTAACACTACCCTATCAATAAAATAATTAAATAAACTACCTACAATTACCTACAATTAACCTAACACTACACTATCAATAAATTAAATAAACACAATTGCTACAAATAAATACAATTAAATAAACTAGCTAAAGTACAAAAAATAAAAAAGAACTAAGTTACAGAAAATAAAAAAATATTTACAAACATAAGAAAAATATTACAACAATTTTAAACTAATTACACCTACTCTAAGCCCCCTAATAAAATAACAAAGACCCCCAAAATAAATAATTCCCTACCCTATTCTAAATTTAAAAAGTTACAAGCTCTTTTACCTTACCAGCCCTGAACAGGGCCCTTTGCGGGGCATGCCCCAAGAAGTTCAGCTCTTTTGCCTGTAAAAGAAAACATACAATACCCCCCCCCCCCAACATTACAACCCACCACCCACATACCCCTAATCTAACCCAAACCCCCCTTAAATAAACCTAACACTAAGCCCCTGAAGATCTTCCTACCTTGTCTTCACCATACCAGGTTCACCGATCCGTCCTGGCTCCGATATCTTCATCCAACCCAAGCGGGGGCTAGACATCCACTGAAGAAGTCCAGAAGAGGGTCCAAAGTCTTCCTCCTATCCGGCAAGAAGAGGACATCCGGACCGGCAAACATCTTCTCCAAGCCGCATCTTCTATCTTCTTCCATCCGGTGCGGAGCGGGTCCATCTTGAAGCAGGCGACGCGGATCCATCCTCTTCTTCCGATGTCTCCCGACGAATGACGGTTCCTTTAAGGGACGTCATCCAAGATGGCGTCCCTCGAATTCCGATTGGCTGATAGGATTCTATCAGCCAATCGGAATTAAGGTAGGAATTTTCTGATTGGCTGATGGAATCAGCCAATCAGAATCAAGTTCAATCCGATTGGCTGATCCAATCAGCCAATCAGATTGAGCTCGCATTCTATTGGCTGTTCCGATCAGCCAATAGAATGCGAGCTCAATCTGATTGGCTGATTGGATCGGCCAATCGGATTGAACTAGATTCTGATTGGCTGATTCCATCAGCCAATCAGAAAATTCCTACCTTAATTCCGATTGGCTGATAGAATCCTATCAGCCAATCGGAATTCGAGGGACGCCATCTTGGATGACGTCCCTTAAAGGAACCGTCATTCGTCGGGAGACATCGGAAGAAGAGGATGGATCCGCGTCGCCTGCTTCAAGATGGACCCGCTCCGCACCGGATGGAAGAAGATAGAAGATGCGGCTTGGAGAAGATGTTTGCCGGTCCGGATGTCCTCTTCTTGCCGGATAGGAGGAAGACTTTGGACCCTCTTCTGGACTTCTTCAGTGGATGTCTAGCCCCCGCTTGGGTTGGATGAAGATATCGGAGCCAGGACGGATCGGTGAACCTGGTATGGTGAAGACAAGGTAGGAAGATCTTCAGGGGCTTAGTGTTAGGTTTATTTAAGGGGGGTTTGGGTTAGATTAGGGGTATGTGGGTGGTGGGTTGTAATGTTGGGGGGGGGGGTATTGTATGTTTTCTTTTACAGGCAAAAGAGCTGAACTTCTTGGGGCATGCCCCGCAAAGGGCCCTGTTCAGGGCTGGTAAGGTAAAAGAGCTTGTAACTTTTTAAATTTAGAATAGGGTAGGGAATTATTTATTTTGGGGGTCTTTGTTATTTTATTAGGGGGCTTAGAGTAGGTGTAATTAGTTTAAAATTGTTGTAATATTTTTCTTATGTTTGTAAATATTTTTTTATTTTCTGTAACTTAGTTCTTTTTTATTTTTTGTACTTTAGCTAGTTTATTTAATTGTATTTATTTGTAGCAATTGTGTTTATTTAATTTATTGATAGTGTAGTGTTAGGTTAATTGTAGGTAATTGTAGGTAGTTTATTTAATTATTTTATTGATAGGGTAGTGTTAGGTTTAATTATATCCTAGGTTAGGATTTATTTTACAGGTAAATTTGTTATTATTTTAACTAGGTAACTATTAAATAGTTCTTAACTATTTAATAGCTATTGTACCTGGTTAAAATAAATACCAAGTTGCCTGTAAAATAAATATTAATCCTAAAATAGCTAAAATATAATTATAATTTATATTGTAGCTATATTAGGGTTTATTTTACAGGTAAGTATTTAGCTTTAAATAGGATTAATTTATTTAATAAGAGTTAATTTATTTCGTTATATGTAAATTATATTTAAGTTAGGGGGGTGTTAGTGTTAGGGTTAGACTTAGCTTTAGGGGTTAATACATTTATTAGAATAGCGGTGAGCTCCGATCGGAAGATTAGGGGTTAATAATTGAAGTTAGGTGTCGGCGATGTTAGGGAGGGCAGATTAGGGGTTAATACTATTTATGATAGGGTTAGTGAGGCGGGTTAGGGGTTAATAACTTTATTATAGTAGCGGTGCGGTCCGCTCGGCAGATTAGGGGTTAATAAGTGTAGGCAGGTGTCGGCGACGTTGAGGGGGGCAGATTAGGGGATAATAAATATAATATAGGGGTCGGCGGTGTTAGGGGTAGCAGATTAGGGGTACATAGGGATAACGTAGGTGGCGGCGCTTTGCGGTCGGAAGATTAGGGGTTAATTATTTTAAGTAGCTGGCGGCGATGTTGTGGGGGGCAGATTAGGGGTTAATAAATGTAATATAGGGGTCGGCGGGGTTAGGGGCAGCAGATTAGGGGTACATAAGTATAACGTAGGTGGCGGTCGGAAGATTAGGGGTTAAAATTTTTAATCGAGTGGCGGCGATGTGGGGGGACCTCGGTTTAGGGGTACATAGGTAGTTTATGGGTGTTAGTGTACTTTAGGGTACAGTAGTTAAGAGCTTTATAAACCGGCGTTAGCCAGAAAGCTCTTAACTCCTGCTATTTTCAGGCGGCTGGAATCTTGTCGTTAGAGCTCTAACGCTCACTGCAGAAACGACTCTAAATACCAGCGTTAGAAAGATCCCATTGAAAAGATAGGATACGCAAATGGCGTAGGGGGATCTGCGGTATGGAAAAGTCGCGGCTGTAAAGTGAGCGTTAGACCCTTTAATCACTGACTCCAAATACCAGCGGGCGGCCAAAACCAGCGTTAGGAGCCTCTAACGCTGGTTTTGACGGCTACCGCCGAACTCTAAATCTAGGCCTTAGTGAAGGAAAATAAAAACAACCAAGCATAACTTTAGTTAGCCTCCTGTGTACTTTATCTTATAGTTTCATGAGCATTGTTCTAAACATTTTGCTGACTCAATTTGCTTCTAAGGATAGTAGACTGGCCATATGTTTCTTTAATATTGTATAAGGTTCACTGGCGCAGAAGTTGGCATTTGATATATATTTTATAAGGATATAAAGTATATTTTATAAATATAGTTAAAGGGACTGTCTAGTCAAAATTAAACTTTCATGATTCATACAGCGCATGCAATTTTATACACCTTTCCAATTTACTTTTATCATCAAATTTGCTTTGTACTCTTGGCATTCTTTGTTGAAAGCTAAACCTATGTAGGCTCATATTAATTTCTAAGCCCTTGAAGGCAGCCTCTTATCTCAGTGCATTTAGACAGCTCTAGATCATGTGTGCCAAATAGATAGCATTGTGCTTACTCCTGTGGAGTTATTTATGAGTCAGCAACTCTGTCAAACGAACTGAAATTAGGGTGCAATCTACAGAGGCTTAGATACCAGGTAATCAGTCACAGAGGTAGAAAGTATATTAATATAACCACGTTGGTTATGCAAAACTGGGGAATGGGTAATAAAGAGATTATCTATCCTTTTAAACAATAAAAAATCTGGAGTATACTGCCCCTTTAAAGTAAAACATTTAGACAATATCTATGATGCACAGAACACTTTTACAAATATATGTTCATCTGTGTGTGTGTGACTGTGTGTGTAATATATATACACATACTATTTTAAATAATTTTCATTTATTAGTCAGTTTCTGAAAATTAAAGGTATAGAAAAGAAGTGTCCAAAAATAAACATGTAAATATTCTACTACACCTATTTCACCCGAGAATTAATCTTATATGACCGTTTATTGTCAATGCTGACGTAGATCATATGGGCAGTGCAGATAGAATGTTTTTGTTAGTGGCGTTTCATATTGGGCCGTTCTTCAGTAAGGTAATTGACTAATACTTGCACCTTTATAGTTGTCTTTATATTTATGTATTTTAAATGTAAATAGCCTTTATATTTTAAACAAATGTATTATAAAAAAACTTTCGGCCAGATTACGAGTTTTGCGGTAAGAGGGGGGCGTTGCTAACTTGCACGTTATTGTCACCGCTCACTTACCTACAGCGCTGGTATTACAGGTTTTTATAAACCCGGCGCTAAAAGGCAAGAAGTGAGCGTAGAGCAAAATTGAGCTCCATACCGCACTCCAATACCAGCACTGCATAAGTCAGCGGTGAGCTGGTTGTACATGCTCGTGCACGATTTCCCCATAGACATCAATGGGGAGAGCTGGCTGAGAAAAAGTCTAACACCTGCAATAAAGCAGTGTAAAGCTCAGTAATGCAGCCCCATTGATTCCTATCGGGAAACACATTTTATGTTTACACCTAACACCCTAACATGAACCCTGAGTCTAAACACCCCTAATCTTACACTTATTAACCCCTAGTCTGATGCTCTGGACATAGCCGCCACAATAATAAACATATTAACCCCTAAACCGCTGTACTACCGCATCGCAAGCATAAGTTAAATAGTATTAACCCCTAATCTGCCGTCCCTAACATCGCCGCCACCTACCTACATTTATTAACCCCTAATCTGCCGCCCCTAACATCGCCGACACTATACTAAAGTTATTAACCCCTAAGTCTAACCCTAACACCCCCTAACTTAAATATAATTAAATTAAATCTAAATTAAACCTACTATTAATAACTAACTAATTCCTACTTAAAACTAAATACTTACCTGTAAAATAAACCCTAAGCTAGCTACAATGTAAACTAATAGTTACATTGTATCTACCTTAGATTTTTATTTTTTTATTTTTTTTTACAGGCAAGTTTGTATTTATTTTAACTAGGTAGAATAGTTACTAAATAGTTATTAATTATTTAAAAACTACCTAGCTAAAATAAGTACAAATTTACCTGTAAAATAAAACCTAACCTGCCTTCCACTAACACCTAACCTTACACTACAATTAAATTACCTAAATTAAATAAAATTACCTAAATTACAAAAAAAAACACTAAATTACACAAAATAAAAAATAAATTACAAGATATTTAAACTAATTACACATAATCTAATAGCCCTATCAAAATAAAAAAGCCCCCCAAAATAAAAAAAAACCCTAGCCTACAATAAACTACAAATAGCCCTTAAAAGGGCCTTTTGCAGGGCATTGCCCCAAAGAAATCAGCTCTTTTACCTGTAAAAAAAATGCAAACAACCCCCCCCAACAGTAAAACCCACCACCCACACAACCAAACCCCCCAAATAATACCCTAATTAAAAAAAACTAAGCTCCCCATTGCCCTGAAAAGGGCATTTGGATGGGCATTGCCCTTAAATGGACATTTAGCTCTATTGCAGCCCAAAGCCCTAACCTAAAAATAAAACCCACCCAATAAACCCTTAAAAAAACCTAACACTAACCCCCGAAGATCCACTTACAGCCGACATCCATCCTCAATGAAGCCGGGAGAAGTCCTCAACGAAGCCGGGAGAAGTGTTCATCCAAGCCGGGAGAAGTGGTCCTCCAGACGGGCAGAACTCTTCATCCAGACGGCATCTTCTATCTTCATCCATCCGGCGCAGAGCGGGTCCATCTTCAAGACATCCGGCATGGATCATCCTCTTCTGCCAATGACTCATGACGAATGAAGGTTCCTTTAAGTGACGTCATCCAAGATGGCGTCCCTTAGATTCCGATTGGCTGATAGAATTCTATCAGCCAATCGGAATTAAGGTTGGGCTTCAATCCTATTGTCTGATCCAATCAACCAATAGGATTGAGCTCGCATTCTATTGGCTGATTTGAACAGCCAATAGAATGCAAGCTCAATCCTAATGGCTGATTGGATCAACCAATAGGATTGAAGTTGCATCAGCCAATAGGATTTTTTTTAACCTTAATTCCGATTGGCTGCATCAGCCAATCGGAATTTAAGGAACAACATCTTGGATGACGTCACTTAAAGGAACCTTCATTCTTCAGGAGTCGTCGGCAGAAGAGGATGCTCCACGCAGGATGTCTTGAAGATGGTCCCGCTCCGCGCCGGATGGATGAAGATAAAAGATGCCGTCTGGATGAAGATTTCTGCCTATTTGGAGGACCACTTCTCCCGGCTTGGATGAAGACTTCTCCCGGCTTTGTTGAGGACTTCTTGCCGCTTCGCTGAGGACTTCTCCTGGCTTCGTTGAGGATGGATATCGGCTCTTCAAAACTGTAAGTGGATCTTCAGGGGTTAGTGTTAGGTTTTTTTAAGGGTTTATTGGGTGGGTTTTATTTTTAGGTTAGAGCTTTGGGCTGCAATAGAGCTAAATGCCCTTTTAAGGGCAATGCCCATCCAAATGCCCTTTTCAGGGCAATGGGGAGCTTAGTTTTTTTTAGTTAGGGTCTTATTTGGGGGGTTTGGTTGTGTGGATGGTGGGTTTTACTGTTGGGGGGGTTGTTTGTATTTTTTTTACAGGTTAAAGAGCTGATTTCTTTGGGGCAATGCCCCGCAAAAGACCCTTTTAAGGGCTATTGGTCATTTATTTGTAGGCTAGGGTTTTTTTATTTTGGGGGGGCTTTTTTTATTTTGATAGGGCTATTAGATTAGGTGTTATTAGTTTAAATATCTTGTAATTTGTTTTTTATTTTGTGTAATTTAGTGTTTGTTTGTTTTTGTAATTTAGGTAATTTTATTTAATTTAGGTAATTTATTTAATTGTAGTGTAAGGTTAGGTGTTAGTGTAAGGCAGGTTAGGTTTTACTTTACAGGTAAATTTGTACTTATTTTAGCTAGGTAGTTTTAAATAGTTAATAACTATTTTGTAACTATTCTACCTAGTTAAAATAAATACAAACTTGCCTGTAAAATAAAAAAAAACCCTAAGCTAGCTACAATGCAACTATTAGTTATATTGTAGCTAGCTTAGGGTTTATTTTATAGGTAAGTATTTAGTTTTAAATAGGAATTATTTAGTTATTAATAGTAGGTTTAATTTAGATTTAATTTAATTATATTTAAGTTAGGGGGTGTTAGGGTTATACTTAGGGTTAAGGGTTAATAACTTTAGTATAGTGGCGGCGATGTTAGGGGCAGCAGATTAGGGGTTAATAAATGTAGGTAGGTTTTGGCGATGTTAGGGACGGCAGATTAGGGGTTAATACTATTTAACTAATGTTTGCGATGCGGGAGTACAGATGTTTAGGGGTTAATATGTTTATTATTGTGGTGGCGATGTCCGGAGCGGCAGATTAGGGGTTAATAATTTTATTATAGTGTTTGCGATGCAGGAGAGCCTCGGTTTAGGGGTTAATAGGTAGTTTATGGGTGTTGGTGTACTTTTTAGCACTTTAGTTATGAGTTTTATGCTACAGCTTTGTAGTGTAAAACTCATAACTACTGACTTTAGAATGCATTGCGAATCTTGACGGGATAGGCTGTACCACTCACTTTTTGGCCTCCCATGAAAAGCTTGTAATATCGGCACTATGGACGTCCCATTGAAAAAAGACTTCACGCAATTTGCGTAAGTTGATTTGCGTTATGGCCAAAAAAGTGTGCGGTGCCCCTAAACCTGAAAGACTCGTAATAGCAGTGGTAGTGAAAAAGCAGCGTTATAACTGGATAACGCTGCTTTTTCACTATAACGCAAAACTCGTAATCTAGCCGTTTGTTTGCAGATTCACTGCATTGCTAGTATTGTGATGATCTGCGTCTTTGTTTCCTGTGTCTAAGACTCTTTGTTCACACCCCTTCATCCAGCCCATACTCCCACCTACTTGATCACAGTAACACCCTGTATGGAACTACATGAGCGTTACTGTGACACTGCAGAGGCATACGGATTATTGTGTGCATGTTCTGGCAGCCATGATGGAGAATATTGATATGTGCGTACGATCGCACTTTTTGGCAGTTTACCGTTTGCTTCTGGGGGGCTTGGGCTAGGTTATCACAATCAAAAGTAAAATACTTAAAAATTATAAATATTTGCTAATAACATTATATTGCACTATAACTTTGAATGCTGAGTTCTATGCAATGCAACACAGAATTTTTGTGAGTTTTCTATCCCTTTAAATATCTGTCTGTATTGTACATTCCACTTGAATTAAAATCTAAAAGTAATAATCTTACCTTATTAGGGTGTATTATTTGCCAAGGATATATTTAGATACTGATAGTGGGCCCCATAGAAAGAATAGCTTTGCCATAGCAAGTGAGTAACTTTCTTTTCTTTGCTTGCGGGCAGGTTCCTTCCTGATCAATACATACTGTATTCCAGGTAGGAAGTAAATTACAGAAGTACTTCATGAAGGTCATTGTGTAATTTCTACTCATCTTTCTTGGATAGTCGTTATGTTTTAGATTTTAATTTACATTCGAAAGTGGCATTGTTTATTTAAAGGGACATGGGCTTCAAAATTCAACTTTTACAATTCAGATAGAGTTTACTTTAAAAATGTACTTCTCTCAAACCCGTATCAAGCCTCTTTGATTTATTTTGTTAAAACATAGCTCCTTTTCATGAGGGCATACTGAGGTAGGCTCAGGAGCACGCGTGTCTCTTATGCACTATATGGCAGTTGTGTGTTTTTATTTTGAATAGATTTCATGGCAACTGTATTTGCAACAATATTTGTAACAATGTTATACATAAATTTGAAAATGAATATGCTCCTAAGCCTGTCTAGATGGAATATCTGGTAGCCTATCTAGCCTATACTCAAGCTTTCACAAAGGATAACAAAAGTAAGATGTGCATTTGATTAAAGAATTACAATTATTATTATTTATTTTTATTGTATGCTCTGTCTAAATCATTAAAGTTTTTTTTAACTTCCAAACCCTTTAAATATGGCAACATAAGTATATTATTCTGTGAAAGATGTCTACACTTTTAACAGTGGTCATATTTTATGCTGACAGTCTCAAGTATACTTTACTTAGCTTTCAGAGATGGAGGACAGTTGAGGCGGCCATATTTATACGATGACTTTTGTAATAAACAAAGCTGGATGTTTATTTGCCCTGACCCAGCATTCCTTGCTAATAGATATCAAAACTAAGTAGTAAAATTCTGTTTTTGCATACAAAATGGCTTAGTATATTTTGCCCCAACATATACTCACTAATAAGCTTCCTTTTGGAGATATTAATACATTTATTAACTGCTTGCCACATACAGGAGTTAGGCCTGAAAAAACATATCTACTTTGGATCGTTGGCTCTATTGATGCCTCATCTAATATCTTTGAACCTCCCAAACATGTAGCCAAGTATTAATGCACATGCACACAGCTTACTTCCTTATGAGGCGCATGCTGAGCATTGATAAAGGAAGGTTAGTAAAATGTACCCTCTTATTAGGAGCATGCTGTGCAGAAGAAAAATGAACTTGGTAAAATGTTTTAATATCTTTAAAAGGAATACCATTGCTTATTAACAAATAGGAAGAAAATATCAAGTAGATTTTTATGAAAAAGCACCATTTTATTAAATTACTTTAATATACCATTAATAAATGTTTTTGAACAAGCTCTGTCATTTCATATTTTCCTACTCTGGTTTCCAAAAGTGGCTACAGTGTGAGAGTACATATATTTGTATGTGTATCAATCAGTATTCACCAATCACAAGAAGTAAATCTGATACTCTGAATATAATTCTTGCCACATACACAGTATCACTACTTACTGTTCCTGAAGTAGGTATTTGTTTGGCAAAGATGGTGTATGGAAGGAGGTTGGGTTTAACAGAACAATTTCATCATATGTCCAAGTGCCCAATGTTACTATCAGATCTATTCAAAATCAAGCACATTGGCAAATCCGCTTGAAATACACGCATGTGTTATTCAAACTTACGCAAGGCATGTGACACACTGTCACATATGCCACACTCAATACAGGAAACAAAATGTGCTTCCATTTCTCACACCTCCAACAGACATATTGTAATTGTTATTATAATGAGATATTTGCGCACACAAATGAGTACCTAATACTGCTACAAGCGTTACCCTCTGTTTGCTGCTGAGTTTCACTATAAGCAATGTGGCAAAAAAGACCAACACACAGGAAAAGCAAATACACGTTTTACAGCACTGATTCTTCATCTGAGCACTCTGTAACAAAAATAACATATAACTGAAACGCAAAGGGAAATACTGCACAGAACATGTTATATTTTTAGAACAATTCGATTAAATGTCAAAATGCAAACTTTCTTGCGGTTTCAAGTAAGCATACAAGCTGTATGTAGTTGTATGTATGGTGAATAAGGGTCGTGCATATTTTGTTGCATTTCTTTTTGAATAAACATGGGAATAAATGGACTGTTTGAAGCATATGTATGTGGGTTGTAGGAAAATCTGCTTGAGAACATGCAGTGTTTCTTTTTGTATCTAGTCAGTCAGTGGCCTAAATTTCTTATGCATTGATAAGATTGGAAAAGGTACAAAAGCTGGATTGCTTCCTAACTGAAAAACTTTTCTGCATTCACTTGCTTTGGAGATTAGCAACATGTTCAGATTTGATTAGTCAATTTCATAAACTGAGCATACCTACATAGTCTAAGGAGCAGGAATGCACTACCAGGAACTAACTGGGGGATTATTTTCTATCTTTAAAAAAAAACTTTATTAACTAAAAATTAATTATTTTATGAGAGTCCGTTTAATTGAAACACAAATCATTTTTAATTGATGTAGACCTATTTCAATATGGGTGATGTTGGCTATGCAAATTAGCATTATGAATTTGGTTTTCAAAATGAGTAGGATTGTATTCATATCATGATAGCCACACTTAAAGGATTCACTTACCTGATCAACCAAGCATGTCAATCTATGTTGAGGCGATAAATAGAACATTTAAAGCGAGATAACATGTCAGAAGCTTTGGCATACTCCCTCAAATGATCTGCTTCACATTGGCATTAAAGATGGCTATTTTGTATTTAAAAAAATGATACCACGTGCATGCACTCAGTGCCAACCTCTTATATACTGAAACTAGCAAAAAGATCATGTTTTGTGCACAGCTGTTCCATGGGATAGAAGTTCACAAAACAATTAGACCACCCCCCATAATTTTCACTAGTGGAAAGGCCCACATGCATAAAAGCAACTAGCATAAAAACACTGGTGTAATAATTTTTTTTAAATGGACTTGGACTTAGTAAGTATGCTAGAGAGACTGTACTTACCAATCATCGAATATACGCTTGCACTGGAATCATACGTGGTGACAATAAATCATTAAAAAATGCTAAAGAAGCATTACAAAGCATGCTGGGACTGAAATATAAAAATATTAGCTGAACTCCACTTTCAAAGGTTTCTCTGATTGGTTAAAATGCCTTTGTGCTTTATTAATGGTGTACCAGGAGAGTGCCACATATCAGTATATTATGCTTTTAAGATTGTTTCTCCCCTTTTTCATCTTTTACATTTAAAAGAAGTGCATTTAAAACAAAATGTATTACACCAGTGTTCCTATGCTAATTGTTTTTATGTGTGCACCTTTACACAGGTGAAAATTATGGGGGTTGGTCTAATTGTCCTGAGAACTTCTATATCATGGAGCAGCTGTGCACAAAGCATTATATTTTTGTTAGTTTCAGTATATAAGAAGTTGGCACTGTGTGCATGCACGTGTTTATCTCCTCAACGTTAACATTTTGTTAGTTTCAGTATCAGTTTAAGCATCTTTAAATTCACCATGCTTAAGCAGTGCTTTTATATGCATGATGTAATTTGTTTTGCTTATTTAATGTCCTTATTACTCACATTGGTTCCCATATATAAATGCTTGTGCAGTTAATGTTCCAAGCCAGGGAACCTGTCTGCTCACATTTGGGGTCAGTGAGGTATTATCAATCCAAAAATAATACTTGTGCTGCCCGTTGCCCTGCTCCCTGCTCTTGTGCAACCAGTTTCATCTTGGATGAGTTGATCCAGGATACTATGGGGGTGTGGGGGGGTTACTATTGAAACAAATAAAGGGCACTTTCATTCATGAAGTATAAGATACTTCATGTAGAAAACTCCTTTATTTGATTCAATTAATAGCCGTTTTTACCTTGTACAGGAGCCCACGGCAAAAAAAAAATTGGCTAAGAGGTGACGTTTTCACCTCTTAGCCAATAGCCATGCAGTAAATCCGGCTCCCATGGGCGCCAAGCCGGATTTACCACACGGCTATTGGCTAAGAGGTGAAAACGTCACCTCTTAGCCAAAAATGTTTTTTTGCCGTGGGCTGCTGTACAAACGGAGATCGATTGAATAAAAAAAAAGAGCTTTCTACATGAAGTATCTTATATTTCATGAATGAAAGTCCCCTTTATGTGTTTCAATAGTAAATCCTAGCATTTGTAAAACTCTAGGATTTACTTTCACTTTAAGAAGCAGATAGTTGCTTCTTATTTTGCAGGTGCAGGCTCACTGCATTAATAACAACTCAAATTAAAATAAATTTACTCTTAAACTTGTCTGCACATCCATCTGTTTTGAGTCAAACATAGTGTAAGAGACTTCATATAAAAAAACATGTAAAAAAAGTGATTATATACTGTAGGTTCTTGTATTTCTAAGAAACTAGTGATTTGTAAACATTTGGCCCCATTGTATCATTGTAACAGACAGGTTTTAACTTATTGCTGTGACTAGAATTAAAGTTGGTACCCTAGTACAATTTTTTTTTAATATGTTAAACGTTTGCACAGTGAAATATTTCTAAGGCTGAATTAAAATTTGTAAAACAGTAGTGGGTTCATAATTTTGAACTGAAGAGGAAATTCAGATGCTACAGGAAGAGCTTACAATGATACTATTACTATAATATAACTTAACACAGAACAAATTACATAACAGAAGATGTTTAATACATTTTACAGCTATCAAATGTGTTTCTATAGGGCTGGATTTGTCAATGTACAAACTCGGCAATTGGTTAGAAGTGGTTGTCGTTTTTGCATGTATACTTGTTAAAACTTTCAGTCATAGAGGGGATGGATTAGTGTCTAGTCCAGTGAAGTAGCTATGTAGTTCATTCCAGCATATTAATTTTCTTTATTGGGGTGTAAGCATGATTAAGGGCTGTATGTAGCCTGAACTATTGCTGTTTTGGAGATGTCACTACATTAAAGAGACTTTTTGCAATTACAATACAATGGTGATGGTGCAATTTTTGAATTAGCACTTTATGTCATACTTGGGTTGTGTAGAAACCATGTTTACAACGTGCATAATGTTTGGATGTTTTAATTTGGTGCTCTCCTATAATAATTCTTTATTCTCTCTGAATTGAAAGTGAAAGTAAAGTTAATAGCTCCAGAATTTATCAGAACAAAATACTAACAGCAACATGGTCGCTAACATTTTTTTTTTTCAAAATTAGACTTTTAATCTATATATTTTTTACTACCGTTACTGGGCGAACTCCTCCCACCCGCTACTTCCTCTATTTCTGTAATGTGATGTATAGAGTGGTCCCACACAATCTATACGTATGTCTAATGCTTGTGCATGAAGTCCCTTTCCTATGCACAAATCGTCGTGTCACAGTCTACCGCTTATGCACTTTGCAGCGATATCAATATCCGAAACGGGAGCGCGCTAATGTGCATGCGTGAAACTGGAGCGTGCTCCAAACACAATACTGCCGAAAAAAAGGTGGGCATGTGCAGACTAAGATGTGGGCGGGTGACGTAGTTCGACGCCCGCCTAACGGACAGAATTTCAATTGGATAGATAGACAATCGAACCCATTTCTATCTGTACAACAAGCAAACATGATAACCAACCTATCACACGATTTTAAACTTTTTTTTTAAGGTGCTATAACACTCATACTGTGCATGGGCACATGGATAGTACAAGTAATTGTCGTGCAAAGCAAAGATACATTGGACCAAATACCTTGCTTCTTCTTGTTAAAATGTTTTATAGATGTGTTAATATAACTAATTATAGGAGGTTTTATTTATTTAATAGAATTGCAGATAATATAGATTGTAAAAACCAAAATACTGTATAGACCATTATTCTGCATAATGAAAGCACCTGCCTTGCATGGGGATATTTCAATTCCGCTATTCCAAACAACCAAAAGCACTTTTCCAGTGCATAGTCACAGGATATTTGGACTTCTTTGACCAGTGGCATTTTTAAGGGGTCCTAATGAACATTGCATTAATCAGCTGGCATGTTTTTACTTTTGGACATGACTAAGGACTAGAGGTCCGAAACGTTGTCTTTTCTGCTTTGAATATCCCAATAAAAGATGGAATTTTCTGCATAGTGGTGAGTGCTGCTGAATTCTTTGGACTATGTTTTTACTTTTGCTTTGGCCACCATTTGTTTGCTGTCAAATTTCTTGTGAGAACCAATTTAAAAAAATGATGTATATGAAAAATAAGCAGCTGAATATTTTATGTTGCATAAAATAAGTTAAGTAAAAGCTGTTTAAATTTAAAGTTAAACTTTAAACTTCATAAATGGCTGATTAGAACAACTCCCACTAAATAAGAATTGGTATTCAATATAGTCACATTTAAATAAATAAAAACACATTGTAGCACAGTTATATATTCTGAAACATTGTATTTTAGATAGAACAAAGAGAATTGGCTATAATGGTTCTTTACATACCATTGTTTCTTGTAATATATATTGCTTACCCATTTAATAGAGTACATTTGTGTATGTCTTGATGGTAAGGATTCTCTTTAGAGTAGTTTCATCTAATAGTTGGTACCTAAAGAATAAAAAGATAGTGATATCTTACAATGAACTATAAGATGTAACGTGGCAACACTCAGCACTGCTAAAACTTCCCAAGTTTAAATTACAGTTATACCTCACTTTACAGCGCTTCGCTAATACATCGCTTTGTGGAGCGGAATTTCAACCTCCAAGGATTTTGAAACAGTGCTGTAATCATCGTGAGATTGCGAGAAAAGTGTCTGGCACCCTTTCGTTATGCGCAGTTCACTCGGTATACAGCATTACAGTGCAATCATTGTCTCAGTGTTATAGTCTGGCAATTTTTACTACTACAATTGTCACTATTTCACAGGTACAGTATTTATTGAATACTATACTAATTGAATACTGTGCAGTGCTGGTGTTAAACTAAACGTAGCACTATTGCACCACTAATATATGTTAGTTCAAATATGATTTCAAGTTTTTAAACAGACAGGCAAGTGAAAAGAAAGCTAAAACTGCCTTGTTTCACTTTAAGGTGGTTTTCACTTTACAGCGGGGCTCTGGTCCCTAACCCGCTGTATGAGCAGGGTATACCTGTAATACAAAATATTATTTAAGTTTTAACTTGTATTTACTTATAGTTTCATATGTATTTTTATTTGTTCAGCAAGTTTGTCTTGATTCTAATTCTATTGACAATATGTTAATGTATGTTATGCTAATGTATGTTTGGTCTTGTTCCTAATAATATGTCTTTTATATAGCTGTGCAAAATATACTGCTGCTTTATAAATTAAGAATAATAGTAGTAATATATCAGAACAACCTTGCAAACAGAAATGATGAGACAGATTGGTATATGCTCATTAGGTGAAGGCTTAAAAAACTGAGTTATGACAAAATAACTCCAACAAAGAGCCTTGTTTAGTCTTCTCACAATGCAAGACACTTCCATACAAAGAGCATAAGACAAGAACAGAATTGGTAATAATATTATACATATTCTTAAATGTACGCTACAATGTCCCTTAAAGGGAATGCAAATATTTTGTATTTTCAAGACATTTCTGCTGTGTCGCTATAGAATAACATATCAGCCAAGTCTAAACATTTTTAAAACAAATTAACATCTTGTTGGTCGATATTATTTTTTAGTAGCCAAACTCCACTTACAACTTGCCTCATTTAGTGGAACCAATCCAGACTTGAGTCTACAAATAACAAGGCTAATCACGGTCATAGTGCTAATATAAAGTGCATTGTTTGGCAGTTGTTTTCACTTAAATCCAATTAGGGAAAGTTATTTAGCATGCAATGTGCAATTCAAGTTCTGAGAATTAGAAAATCCACAATTTTTACAGCTGAATAACATGGAAAGGGGTAAAATAAATAATAAAATTATATTATAACGTTGTTTGACTATAACTAAACATTTTAAATAAAAATTTCAAGGTGTTTACTCTCCCTTTAATTTTCCTTTTATTCTTGTTTTTATTTCTTGGTCATTGCTAAGGACTAGAATTGTGCCTTTACGTTACACACAGGGTTAGCTGTCAGGCTTGATCAAGTTTCTTTTATTCACTTGCTCATTTCCCAGGCTGATGGTTACTTTTATTCATTCATATAAAATGCTAAATATTTACTAAAATCCAGAGAATTTTTGTTTTGTTTTAATATTATTTTAAATGTTTCTTTCATAAAGTACCATAACTGAATCAGCAGTGCTAGTTGCACAACCAACTGTTTGGCTCACTGGCAGTTGCTGCTTGGGACCAGCAGTGCTCTGTGTCTCCCGAGCAGTACTTTAATTTTGTGTTTAACCTCTTTGTGGGGGTTAAACACATAGAGGTGCAGAGTCACTTGTTTTAAACATACATGCTTTAATGAATTAGAATATTCCCCTTTTGGTTACATTGGCCTTTTAAACCAAATGTTACCTTCAAAGCCAAATGCCATACTTTCTATTTGCTTCAAAATAGCCTATTTAACATTGAAATAATTGTTGTACCTTTCAAATGTAAGTATTTCAAATCTAGTTGGTAAGCCTGCCCAGAGGGTAGTCTATGTGTTGTTAATAAAAAAAAAAAATAGAAAAAAAATTGAACTACAGAAACAAATAAACAAATTATCAAAAATAAAAAAATGAAACCTAATCCCTATGAAAATTAAAAAGCTCCCCCCCAAAATAAAAACACCCCCTAATCTAATGCTGAACTACCAATAGCCCTTAAAATGTCTTTTTGTAGGGCATTGTCCTAAGTTAAACAGCTCTTTTGCAGTTACAAAAAATTCTAAGTCCCCCCCTAACAGTAAACCCCACAAACCCACCAATCCCCCCCAAAATAAATAAGCCTAACACTAAAAAACCTAAACTATGTCCCCCCTAACAGTAAAACCCACACACACACCAAACTCCCCCACTAAAAAACCTAAACTATCCATTGCCCTGAAAAGGGTATTTGTATGGGCATTGCCCTTAAAAGGTCATTTAGCTCTTTTGCTGCCCATCCCTAATCTAAAAAAAAAACAAAATCAAAAATTAAAAAAAAAAAACCTAGGTCTAAAACCACCCAAAAAATAAAAATAAAACCTAACCTCTATGAAAATAAAAAAGCCCTCCAAAATAAAAACACCCCCTAATCTAATGCTAAATTACCAATAGCCCTTAAAAGGGCTTTTTGTAAGGCATTGCCCTAAGTTAAACAGCTCTTTTGCAGTTAGCAAAAAACTCCCTAACAATAAAACCCACCACCCACCAAACCCCCCAAAATAAATAAACCTAACTCTAGAAAACCTAAACTATCCTTTGCCCTGAAAAGGGCATTTGTATGGGCATTGCCATTAAAAGGGCATTCAGCTCTTTTGCTGCCCATCCCTAATCTAAAAAATGTTTAAAAATGAATCCTAAATGTAAATTAAGCTAAAATTACAGAAAATAAAAAAATCTAATATTACAGAAAAAAAAAAAAAAAAAAATTACAGAAGTTAAAAATTAAACTTAATCCCTATCGGCTAGATTTAGAGTTTGGCGTTAGCCGTCAAAACCAGTGTTAGAGGCTCCTACCGCTGGTTTTGGGCTACCGCTGGTATTTAGAGTCAGTTAGGAAAGGGTCTAACGCTCACTTTCCAGCCGCAACTTTTCCATACCGCAGATCCCCCTACGCCATTTGCGTATCCTATCTTTTCAATGGGATCGTTCTAACGCCGGTATTTAGAGTCTTGGCTGAAGTGAGCGTTAGAAATCTAACGACAAAACTCCAGCCGCAGAAAAAAGTCAGTAGTTAACAGCTTTCTGGGCTAACGCCGGTTCATAAAGCTCTTAACTACTGTGCTCTAAAGTACACTAACACCCATGAACTACCTATGTACCCCTAAACCGAGGCCCCCCACATCGCTGCCACTCTATTAACATTTTTTAACCCCTAATCTGCCGACCGCACACCGCCGCCACCTACGTTATCCCTATGTACCCCTAATCTGCTGCCCCTAACATCACCGACCCCTATATTATATTTATTAACCCCTAATCTGCCCCCACAACGTCGCCGCCAGCTACCTACAATTATTAACCCCTAATCTGCCGACCGGACCTCATCGCTACTATAATAAAGTTATTAACCACTAATCCGCCTCACTCCCGCTTCAATAACCCTATAATAAATAGTATTAACCCCTAATCTGCCCTCCCTAACATCGCCGACAGCTAACTTCAAGTATTAACCCCTAATCTGCCTATCGGACCTCACCGCTACTCTAATAAATGTATTAACCCCTAAAGCTAAGTCTAACCATAACCCTAACACCCCCCTAAGTTAAATATAATTTAAATCTAACAAAATAAATTAACTCTTATTAAATAAATTATTCCTATTTAAAGCTAAATACTTACCTGTAAAATAAACCCTAATATAGCTACAATATAACGAATAATTATATTGTAGCTATTTTAGGATTATTATTTATTTTACAGGCAACTTTGTATTTATTTTAACCAGGTACAATAGCTATTAAATAGTTAATAACCATTTAATAGCTACCTAGTTAAAATAATTACAAAATTACCTGTAAAATAAATCCTAACCTAAGTTACAATTAAACCTAACACTACACTATCAATAAATTAATTAAATACAATACCTACAAATAAATACAATTAAATAAACAAACTAAAGTACAAAAAATAAAAAAGAACTAAGTTACAAAAAATAAAAAAATATTTACAAACATTAGAAAAATATTACAACAATTTTAAACTAATTACACCTACACCTACAGAAAACTGCTCATTTGCCTGTAAAAGAAAAATACAACCCCCCCAACATTAAAACCCACCACCCACATACCCCTAATCTAACCCAAACCCCTCTTAAAAAAACCTAACACTACCCCCCTGAAGATCATCCTACCTTGAGTCGTCTTCACTCAGCCGAGCCACCGATGGAACTGAAGAGGAGATCCGGAGCGGCAGAAGTGATCCTCCAAGGGGCGCTGAAGAAGTCTTCCATCCGATGAAGTGATCCTCCAAGCGGTGCTGAAGAAGTCTTCCATCCGATGAAGTGATCCTCCAAGCGGCACTGAAGAAGTCTTCCATCCGGGCGATGTCATCTTCCAAGCGGGGTCTTCAATCTTCTTTCATCAGGATCCATCTTGCAGACCTCCGATGCGGAACATCCTGCTGGCCCGACGGACTACCGACGAATGAAGGCTCCTTTAAGGGACGTCATCCAAGATGGCGTCCCTCGAATTCCAATTGGCTGATAGGATTCTATCAGCCAATCGGAATTAAGGAAGAAAAATCTGATTGGCTGATTGAATCAGCCAATCAGATTCAAGTTCTGATCGGAACAGCCAATAGAATGCGAGCTCAATCTGATTGGATCAGCCAATCGGAATGAACTTGAATCTGATTGGCTGATTCCATCAGCCAATCAGAATTTTCCTACCTTAATTCCGATTGGCTGATAGAATCCTATCAGCCAATCGGAATTCGAGGGACGCCATCTTGGATGACGTCCCTTAAAGGAGCCTTCCTTCGTCGGTAGTCCGTCGGGCCAGCAGGATGTTCCGCGTCGGAGGTCTGCAAGATGAATCCTGAAGAAAGAAGATTGAAGACCCCGCTTGGAAAATGACATCGCCCGGATGGAAGACTTCTTCAGCGCCCCTTGGAGGATCACTTCATCGGATGGAAGACTTCTTCAGCGCCGCTTGGAGGATCACTTCATCGGATGGAAGACTTCTTCAGCGCCCCTTGGAGGATCACTTCTGCCGCTCCGGATCTCCTCTTCAGTTCCATCGGTGGCTCGGCTGAGTGAAGACGACTCAAGGTAGGATGATATTCAAGGGGGTTAGTGTTAGGTTTTTTTAAGGGGGGTTTGGGTTAGATTAGGGGTTTGTGGGTGGTGGGTTTTAATGTTGGGGGGGGTTTGTATTTTTCTTTTACAGGCAAAAGAGCAGTTTTCTTTGGGGCATGCCCCGCAAAAGGCCTTTTTGAGGGCTGGTAAGGTAAAAGAGCTTTGAACTTTTTTAATTTAGAATAGGGTAGGGCATTTTTTTATTTTGGGGGGCTTTGTTATTTTATTAGGGGGCTTAGAGTAGGTGTAATTAGTTTAAAATTGTTGTAATATTTTTTTAATGTTTGTAAATATTTTTTTATTTTTTGTAACTTAGTTCTTTTTAATTTTTTGTACTTTAGTTTGTTTATTTAATTGTATTTATTTGTAGGTATTGTATTTAATTAATTAATTTATTGATAGTGTAGTGTTAGGTTTAATTGTAGATAATTGTAGGTATTTTATTTAATTAATTTATTGATAGTGTAGTGTTAGGTTTAATTGTAACTTAGGTTAGGATTTATTTTACAGGTAATTTTGTAATTATTTTAACTAGGTAGCTATTAAATAGTTATTAACTATTTAATAGCTGTTGTACCTGGTTAAAATAAATACAAAGTTGCCTGTAAAATAAATATTAATCCTAAAATAGCTACAATATAATTATTATTTATATTGTAGCTATATTAGGGTTTATTTTACAGGTAAGTATTTAGCTTTAAATAGGAATAATTTATTTAATAAGAGTTAATTTATTTCGTTAGATTTAAATTATATTTAACTTAGGGGGGTGTTAGTGTTAAGGTTAGACCTAGCTTTAGGGGTTAATACATTTATTAGAGTAGCGGTGAGGTCCGGTCAGCAGATTAGGGGTTAATAATTGTGGGTAGGTGGAGGCGACGTTGGGGGCGGCAGATTAGGGGTTAATAAATATAATATAGGGGTCGGCTGTGTTAGGGGCAGCAGATTAGGGGTACATAGGGATAACGTAGGTTGCGGCGGTGTACGGAGCGGCAGATTAGGGGTTAAAAAAATATGCAGGTGTCAGCGATAGCGGGGGCGGCAGATTAGGGGTTAATAAGTGTAAGGTTAGGGGTGTTTAGACTCGGGGTTCATGTTAGGGTGTTAGGTGCAGACTTAGGAAGTGTTTCCCCATAGGAAACAATGGGGCTGCGTTAGGAGCTGAACGCTGCTTTTTTGCAGGTGTTAGGTTTTTTTTTCAGCTCAAAATGCCCCATTGTTTTCTATGGGGGAATCGTGCACGAGCACGTTTTTTAAGCTGGCCGCGTCCGTAAGCACCGCTGGTATTGAGAGTTGCAGTGGCGGTAAATATCCTCTACGCTCCCTTTTTGGAGCCTAACGCAGCCCTTCTGTGAACTCTAAATACCAGCGGTATTTAAAAGGTGCGGGAGAAAAAAAGCACGCGTAGCTAATGCACCCCTTTGGCCGCAGAACTCTAAATCTAGCCGTATGAAAATAAAAAGCCCCCCCCCCAAATAAAAACACCCCCTAATCTAATGCTAAACTACCAATAACCCTTAAAAGGGCCTTTTGTAGGGCATTGCCTTAAGTTTAACAGCTCTTTTAAGAATGAAAACTACTAAGACCCCCTAACAGTAAAACCCCCCACCCTCCAAACCCCCCGAAATAAAAAACTTATACTAAAAAACTAAACTATCCATTTCTCTGAAAAGGGCATTTGTATAAGCATTGCTCTTAAACAGGCATTCAGCTCTTTTGCATCCCTAATCTAAAAAGAAACCCCCCCCCAAAATTTAAAAAAAAAAACAACCTAACACTAAAGCCCCAAATAGATACTTACGGGTCCTGAAGTCCGACAGAGAAGGTCCTCTTCCAAGCGGCCGACATCTTCTTCCAAGCGGGGACTTCTTCTTTCTTTATCCAGAACAGAGGAACTGAAGACCTGCGATGGCGGAACTGAAGACCGGTGACCGCGGAGCCATGGAGCGTGGAGGATCCTCTTCTTGCGATCGCTTCCGTACAATGAATAGTGAATTCAAGGTTTGCGATTAAAGATGGTGTCCCTTGAATTCCTATTGGCTGATTTGATTCTTCAAATTCAAATCAACCAATAGGATGAGAGCTACTGAAATCCTATTGACTGATTTAAACAGCCAATAGGATTTCAGGATTTCGCGCTGCCAACATTCCATTGAGGATGCGTGTGCAACTGCCGACGGTGATGGACATTACAAACGCAATTATAGTATAGATGTGTTAATTTATATTGCTGGTGTGATGCAGCTTTGTAATCGAATCCCTAATTGTTTTATATGCTTGTAAAGCAATTTCATCCTGCACAACTTTGTATCATCGGCAAAAATAAATGTTTCTATTTAATTCTTGTTCCAAGTCTTTAATAAAAATATTATTTGTTGTGTTTCATTCTCTTGGTATCTTTTGTTGAAGGAGTAAAAATGCACTACTTGGAGCTAGCCAAACACATGGTGTGAGTCCATGACTAGAGGCATAAATGTGCAATCACCAATACAATGCTGCGCCCGAGTCTACCTAGGTATGTTCAACAAAGGATGCCAAGAAAATATAGTAAATAAGATAACAGAGGTAAATTGAAAAGTTGTTAAAAATTGCATGCTGTCTCTGAATCATGAAAGATTGTTTGACTTTACTGTCCCTTTAACTGTCTAATTTCTACCAAAGCTAAAAAAAAAAAATAAGAGCAGAGCGAAGCATAGCAAGATAGTTTATTAAAGGGACATGAAACCCAAATGTTTTCTTTCATGATTTAGATAGAGCACACAATTTTAAACAACTTTCCAATTTACTTCTGCTATTTAAATTGTTTAATTCTCTTGGTATCCTTTGTTGAAAAGCATATCTAGATAGGCTCATGAGCTTGGAGCTAGCTGCTGATTGGTGGCTGAACTTGTATGCCCATTTTCATTGCCTTACAAATGTGTTCATCTAGCTCCCAGGAGTGCATTGCTACTTCTTCAATAAAAGATACCAAGAGAATAAAGCTACACTGATAACAGAAGTACATTGGAAAAATTTTAAAAATGTATAATCTATCTGAACCATGAAAGGAAATGTTTGGGTTTTGTGTCCCTTTAAGCATTTACAAATAAACAATTGATTTGATTCCCCCTATTAAAGGATATGGGAAATAGTGATTTTTTTTTCTCACTGATATAAAGTACCTCATAATGTATCATTCTATTAGCAAAATATCTCCAGTGGCAGTATAGGAATAACCACAAGATATCTTAAATGTATATATTAAAATTGTATTACCAAACGTGCATAGCATTCAATTAATCCTTATATGGCTTAGAGCTGTGTTTGTGGCTATAAAGATGTTTACATATTCATGAACATTTGATGGATGTGTTTGAAATTTGTTGACTTTGAATTGCACAATTATTTCAACTCCACAAGACTTTGATTTTTACTTGCAAGCAGAAGACGTCCTCCTGAGCCTTAATAAATAACGTTTTCACTTACCAAGTGCAGCTAAACTGTGTATATTCTTTTATACTGAAAAATGCTGTAACTTCCATTGAGTTGGCTTATGTCCAAAATAACACACTATTCTTAAAGGGACAGTCTATTACAAAAATTTAAATTTTTGTTATATTAATATACTTTATAACCTTTAAATCTCTAAGGGCCAGATTACGAGTGGAGCGCAAAATATCACTTACGCAAGCGTGATATTTGCGCTCCACTCAGTAATACCAGCGCACGCAAATGGGTGCGGGTATTACAAGTTTAGCACAATGCTTACGCAACCTCGCATTCGCATTGCATGGAAGCTTTGTGCTCATGAGAGTGTGCTTCCATATGCTTCAATGGGAGCCTCGTTCTCATGCCGTCAGACACGGCTGAGAACCTATTACAGTAAAGGGGGTAAGTCACGCAGCGATGGGCAGCAAAGTGTAAATATATATGTGTTAATATATATATAAATATATATATATGTGTTAATGTGTGTATATACATATTAACACAAAAATATATATGTATATAAGCATATACAGTACATATATATTTACTGGGAACACACAATTCCCAAAGACAGAAAAAAAGCCACTGAAAAGTGCCTTTACATTGCGAACACCCCACACCAGCTCAGTTTAAGCCCTCAAAACTGCTTCTTGTAGTTATTTTTTAAGAAAAAATAAAAAAGCTACTTTTTTTATTTTAGACAGCTACACCACACTGTATTTTACGGTCAATTTGGGGGACATTTTGAAAATTAACCAGGGATCTTATCTAAGGTTTATTTTTAGAGCTCTAATTTCTACCGCAAGCTCGTGGTAGCAATAACCAGCCACTTGTAATGGCTGGTTAATTATTGTGCGCCTGTAAAGGGTGAATTTGCCCATTTATGGCTGCACAATAAATTAGCGCTCCACTTGTAATCTAGCCCTCTATCTCTGCCTGTGTCTAAGCCACTACAGACTACCTCATATCTCAGTGCATTTTTATACCTTTTTACAGCACGACAGTACTAGTTCATGTGTGCCATATAGGTAACATTGTTCTTACTCCCCTGGAGTTATTCATGAGTCAGCACTAATTGGCTAAAATGCAAGTCTGTAAATAGCACTGAGATAAGAAGGCAGTCAGCAGAGACTTATATATGAGCTAATCCCAAAGGTAAAAAGTATATTAATATAACTGTGTTGGCAAAACTGTGGAAACGGTAATAAAGGGATAATCTATCTTTTTAAACAATACAAGTAGACTGTACTTTTAATGAGAGACTTGCTTATCATTGTGACAACAAAGAGGCTGTTCCTTTCATTTGATTTGGGGACCTTGGATGAACTCATGAGGTAAATATTTACAGAAATATTTTTAAAGGGACATATTATGTGCCAAAATAACTTTAAATTACTTCAGCATATCTATTTAAAGCTGACAAGAAAATATTACTTAAAGGGACATTAAAGTCAAAATTAAACTTAAATTATCCTTTAGCTGCTCTTTTTAAATATCATTTGGGTGGTAAAAAAGAAGAAAGCTTAATAGCAATATCAGTGCTGAATGTATACTTTGCATTGCTGGGATCTAGTAAACTTCCTTAAAGGGACACTGAACCCAAATGTTTTCTTTCATGGTTCAGATAGAACATGCAATTTTAAGCAACTTTCTAATTTACTCCTATTATCAATTTTTCTTCGTTCTCTTGCTATCTTTATTTGAAAAAGAAGGCAGAACTCTGGACAGCACTTTTTTATTGGTGGATTAATTTATCCACCAATCAGCAAGGACAACCCAGGTTGTTCACCAAAAATGGGCCGGCATCTAAACTTACATTCTTGCATTTCAAATAAAGATACCAAGAGAATGAAGAAAATTTGATAATAGGAGTAAATTAAAAAGATGCTTAAAATTTCATACTCTATCTGAATCACGAAATAAAAAAATTGAGTTCAGTGTCCCTTTAAACAGAGGTGCAAAATAATATAGTGTTTGCGCATATGCACACTCACTTTTAAGTCCAGGGACAAGCATCCTGATTAGCTGCTTGAGGTCTCTTTACAATTGGATGTGGCTACTGATGGAATTTTGAGGTAAATTATTTTCTTTTTTTAAATAGAGATGCTTGTGATATATTCTACAGTTTCTTTGCATAAATTTCAAGTGAGCCCCAGCGTTTCAGGCTAACTCAAGGTGACCCTGAAACGCTAGTTAAGTAGCTGCAGTCTTAAGACCGCTGCTACTTAACCTCTCTGCCACCTAAAGTTTGCCAGATTTCAATCATCCTGATCTGATCCGATTGACAGCCCCCACTTGCATGTGATTGGCTGCATTTGAACAGGGGGCGACATTGCACATGCAGGAACTTGTGCAAAGTTAAATGCGGGCAGCGTATTGCTGCTTGCTCAACGGGAGGCTAAGCAGACAAGGTAGCGAAACTGGTCCGCTTGTCACTTAATAAATAGAGCCTGTAGACTGTTGTTCGTCTTTCATCCTTGTTTGTTTCCTTGTTTTCTGTCATTTTATTTTGTGTACTCGTCTGCTTTTTCTTTACTGTTCTCATTTTATCTCCACTATTTTAATACCTTTCTGATTCATATTTTTTTTTATCTTGCTATGTGATATCACAGTCTCATGTTAATTAAATGGACATTCTGATGTAAAAATGACATTCTCTATAAGCATTGCAGAACATGGCTGGTGAGCCAATCAGTACATTGCTGTTAATCACCTTCAGCTTTATTCTTGGGATCTGCAGTGCTTGTGGCTCTTAGGTGAGGAATCAACTATGTGTTTAACCAATTTGTGGGTGTTAAATACATATTTCATCTAATATCAGTAATGCAAAAATTATATTCATTAATAATGTAGAACATGACATTTTTACATTAGTCTGACCATTTAAGCAATTGTTACAGGTTTAATGTTTTGAAACCTTTTTTTGTTCTGGAACAACTACTTTGAAACCTATAGTTTATCAGATTTTTTGCAAATATTAGATGATTTTGTTTCAATAAATGGTACTACTAGAGGTTAAGCTCATCAGAGGCTTCATGTTTGAACAGATATTTAAACATAACCAATACATTTAATAGAAATTATAATCGAAATATAGAATATGTATTATTTTAGAAGTTTATTGCACCTTCAAACCAACTTTTGATTCTATAGGGCCGATTTATTAAGAGGAGTAATGGCCCTGAATACCCCTGTTTTCTTCTTAAAAGGGAAGAGTCCACAGCTGCATTAATTACTTTTGGGAAATACAGAACCTGGCCACCAGGAGGAGGCAAAGACACCCCAGCCAAAGGCTTAAATACCTCCACCACTTCCCTCATCCCCCAGTCATTCTTTGCCTTTCGTCACAGGAGGTTGGCAGAGAAGTGTCAGAAGTTCGAGATAGTCTTTTATGGAGGGTAGTACTCTTCCCAATGGGACTGGAGTTTTATGTAAATCTGTCAGCCTCTCAGTGAGAACATGGATGAAAGTTAGAGTCCGGAGATGCAGGGGGAGTTCTCCTGCAAACCCATCCCAACTCAGATTAACAGCTCCTTGGTAATCAGTGTTGACGAGTTTCGCTGCCTACCTTTCTTCACTCAAGTCCATGTCAGAAGCGAGGCTACTATCTGTCACACTTGAAGGACCGTGTTCCTGTTCCACGGCGTAGATTCCGGTAAGATCTTTTTATTTTATTTCAATATGTGAATGTAATGTAAACGAAACAAGGTTGGGTCCCAGTGGGACTCCTTTTATCTTAATAAGGAATCATGGGTTAATATCTCCTGAGGAGGGTTATTGAACAGGGGGGGCGTTTAATCATGTTTGTTATATGGTTCTTTCTGCAAGTGCGTAGCTTTACTTAGGCTCACGGCCTTTACGGAACATAACGGCCTTCTATTAATGACGAAATCTTTCCAGATTACACACCCTTTTGTGACTGGCACAGTGCACCTCGTGACGGGTGCGGTTACGTTGTTTTTCACTTCCGTATGCTGACTGTGTGCGACCAAGAGAGTCTAGCTTGTAGGTTGTCTGGTTCACAGGAGGTACTGAGTGCCCCAGCCATTGGGGGTGTTAAAGGGTGCCAGTTAGTTTTATCTTTTTGTAATCCCAAGATTATGGAGGATTCACACAGATGTCTCCGATATGGAGGATTAGTCTTGTGATGAATATGAAATGGCCTGGGTAATTAATGCCCATCAGTTATGTTCCGGGTGCCTTTCTAGAGTACTCTCTTCTCCTGAGTCTGGGATCTTAGAGTGCGTTGAGCCATACGCCTCAGAGGTTTCTATAACCAGTGAGACGCGTGCCCAAGACCCTTTCACGGCTATGCATGCAAAAGTCCCTATGGCCTTCACTCCTCTGGAGAGTGGCTTGTTTCCGCCAGAGGTTACGGCATGGTTCTGCATGACCATTTCGATGGCACTGTCTCATTTATATCTCCCAAGTGAAGTATTTCTCCGATACTGTCTGTGCTCCGTTAACCTAGGTCCATCGAGTGTGGGATTGGTCTCCAGCAGATTCAGCGAGGAGTGATTTTGCCTTCCGTTATAAGCTGGCTCGCCTTAGGGTTCTTTTAAGACATGTTTTCGCAATGTTAGAGGATTCCAGTCCTATTGGGCAGAGGGATCCGAGGCCTTAGAAGTTGGATGGCAAAATGGATATGACGTTAGGGGATGAAAATAATCGTCTTTATTTTATTTTGTATATGTTTTTTGGTTCCTTTTCTGAGCTTGGGTGAATGGGACCTCTACTCGGCTGGTCCTGTTGTCGTTCTCATTCACCTTGGGCGTTCACCTGATGGGTGCTGCCTTTCATTTTATTTTTGATCTGGATGGATGTGTTTAATTTATTTTTCCTTGTCCTCAGGTCTGTTAGATTTTGTTTTATAGTCTTTTTTTGGAACCAATACTTGCGACTCGTGATCGTGGGGGCACTCCCTCAGAGTTGCGCACTTGTTGAATATTAGAATTTTGTTTCTAGTTCATTTATCGATCCTTCTGGATAAATTTTCTTGGACCTTGAACAGTTCCAGAGTGCTCTTATACCAGGCTTGTACTGGTCGGGCACTTTTTCAGCTGTTACCAGGGTTCATGTCACCTTCGTGGTGCTGAGGATACCTCTAGGCCTATTCTATGGACTCCGGGCTCGGATCCTACTGATGTATGAGGCCTGTGGTTTATATGCAACTTTTTCAGACGGAGGGTTGTGCGTATAACTATAAGGGTGGTTGATTTGGGCTACTCGCCTGGGTTATGGTTCTGCTTCGGCAGATGACTCTCTAGGTTCTTCAGGTCCCTGAGACTTGTTATTTCCTTTAAATGGAAGTTGGGAGATGTGTGTGACCTGTTTGGTCTGATGTACCGGGTGATTAACATTTGGTTTTCACTCGAGGTTCTTCCGGACGCTGACTCGTTAGCCTAATGCACTCTTTCTTGCGATGGTGGGAGCTTCATCCTTCCTCACTTTTGGGGGGATCATCTGGTCAGGTGTGCCGGCATGGTTTTCTCTGTTCTGAATCATGTTACTCTGAGAGGTGGTGTGCAGGAGTTCCCTGCCTTCTGTGAGAGTTGCAACTCCAACATTTGCCTGCTCAAGGTAGTTCTCCTTAAATAATAGCTTTTCAAGCTCTCTGACTGTTGTCTATTTCAGCTAATACCCTCGGTTGGACTGCGGCCTTTGCCATTTGGGTGTGTTGCATCCTCGATGTTAAACTAGCCTTGGGGCTTGGATTTTTCATCATTCATTGTCGGGAACCCTGTCCTTGTCCTCGTCTCTCTGTGGATGGTTCGATTCTCACTTGAAGTTGTGGACCAGTGAGCCCTCCTCGTTGGGGCTGGGGCTCTGTGAGAGATGCCTTTGTGATGGTGGCTCAGGCTTTAGGCCTTTCTGACGGGCCCCTACCTGTCTTCTGGTGCATTCACGATGTTCCTGTAGACTCCAGGGGCTTTTCAAATGGGTTGGCGATGTGGCCGAAGGGTCTCACCTCTATGGTAGGATTTTTATTTCCATTGTTCATTCCTTTCTCTTTCAGAGTAGGGTTTGTGTTCTCCGGATTTGGAATTACCTTAGTATTGTGGAGTCCTGGGGGTTCTTGGTCCTGTCTTGCAGGGGTTTTTTCCCCTACTGTGTTTCAGGTTCCTGGGAGGGGAGCTGTGTTGCAGTGTATGGTTCCTCCATTCCAGCAGCAGGAGTCTGAGGGTTTTTCTTCCATGGGGGCTTCTACTACGTGTATCCAATATATGGATGCTGAGGCTTTTGGGGGACTTCTTCCTTTGGGAAGTGTGCCCTTTTTTGTCAACGACTGTGTGTAGGGGGTCTCTTACCCGAGCACAATGTTTCTTTGACTCACGGTAGCATGCCATTTGTAGCAGCGGTCTAACAGGGGATTTTGTTCCTCATTGATCCTCTCTTCTCTCCTGTATTCTGGGAATCTTGTCTTTTGACTTGCCTCTGGGCTGGGACCGTTATCCTGAAGGGAAGGTTAGGGATTGGTTACTCTACGCAGTGTTGACCGTTTTGCTGTTGGCCCTTTCCTTGAGGGAGGACTTTGGATGTCCTCCTTCTTTCTACTGGTGTTCTGCCGGGAGGGGGCACTCCTTGGAGCCGCTATTCGGGGGGCTGTACGCCCTTGGAGCTGAACAGTTAACTCAGCATACTTTTGCACTGTGGCTACTCTGCACTGTAGCAAACTGAGGGATGCAAGTTTGATCCCCGGCGAGGTCTACTCTACTTCTTTCTTAAAGGTTGATAAGATGAGCAGTGCCTTGAGTCCCTTAAGGGGGATTAGCCACGCTTTACAAGAACATTCATGTTTTAATGGAACCAGCCACAGCGATTTGCTTAGTGATGGTGTATCCAGTTACAGCTACTTGCTTTTGTCTGGATGCTAACTAGCTTGATGCGCCTTTAGGAGGTTTGGAGTTAGCAATCAGGTCAGCCTTCCTTTTGGAGGCTGGTCTTTGAGAGTTGCTGTTCAGACGTTTTGAGTTTGTCTGCGAGAGCTCTATTCTAGCTGCTGGGATATTTATCCTGTTTCTGCTGTCTCCGCCTATCTAGCCTCCAGATCTAGATATGTTATGGAGCATCGGGGGACTCATGAATTCCCTGGAGTACCTTAGGGTATGTTATGGGATTGGGGGATATGAGGGGTTCCTCAAGTCCTTTTGAGGACATGTTCCCTATGTATGGATCCTTCTTTTTGGGTCATTGTCTTCTAGGACGTTTGTCTCCCTGCCTTTGTAAAGACAACCATGGGTTGCTTTTAGGTGTTGAGTGGGAAAAGTTCCTTTGGATTTCCTGGTCTCAGGTTCCCTTTTGGGGGGCAGATGCGGACCTTATCTTTAGCCGGGTACCTTCTTGGGTGTCATGTCCCGTGGGACAGACACTTCAGAGGTTGTTTGGACCTGACGGACTCTGGGTCTGAGTGGTCTCTATTTCGGCCGGTGGTGTAACTGATGTGCAGTTACCACCTGGGCTCGGGTTTTTCTCTGTGTCATTTGTACTTATTTTTTTTTTTTTGGGTGTTGAGTAATCCAGGCTGTAGTGCCTTTCGAAGGGGCCACCTTTTGTACCCACCCGTTATTGCATTCAGTGTCCTCTATCTTGGGTATTGTTTTCCCAAAAGTAATGAATGCAGCTGTGGACTCTTCCTTTTTAAGAAGAAAAACATAAATTATGCTTACCTGATAATTTCATTTTCTTCTGAAGGGAAGAGTCCACAGCTCCCGCCCGTGATTTTATCTATGAGGTGGCTGTAATTTTTTGTTCTTCTGGCACCTTTTTTCCCCCTGATATTTCTCCTACTGTTCCTTGTTCCCTCGGCAGAATGACTGGGGGATGAGGTAAGTGGGGGAGGTATTTAAGCCTTGGATGGGTTGTATTTGCCTCCTCCTGGTGGTCAGGTTCTGTATTTCCCAAAAGTAATGAATGCAGCTGTGGACTCTTCCCTTCAGAAGAAAATTAAATTATCAGGTAAGCATAATTTATGTTTTTTGTGCGAGCCTTCATGGAAACAGCAGTTAAGAAGAAGTGGTCTTAAGACTCTGCAGGGGTCGGCATTGCACAAGCAGTTCACCAGAACTGCTTGTGCAATGTTAAATGCCGACAGCATATGCTGTCAGCATTCAGCAATGTCGGGTGGACATAATCCACTACATCTTGATCATGTCAGTCCGACTATTAATAAATCGGCCCCTATGCATTCATAAGCTGCCATGTGACCATGCTAAACTGTGAATACAATTTTGAAGAAAATGTAACCAAATGTTTGCCATCTTAAAGGGATATGAAATCCAAATGTTCTTTTATGATTTAGATAGAGCTAGTAATTTGTTTTGTATTCTTGGTATCCTTTGTTGAAAAGGATACCTAGGTAGGATCAGTAGCTGCTGATTGGTTGCTGCACATATATGCTTCATGCTACTGGCTTAGCTTCCAGTAGTGCATTGCTGTTTTTACTTCTTCAACAAAGGATACTAAGAGAATGAAGCAAATTAGATGATACAAGTAAATTTTAAAGTTGTTTAAAATTGTATGCACTATCTGGATCATGAAATATTTTTGGGGGGGTTTCATGTCCCTTTAATATATTCCTTAAAAAAATGCTTATCAATAACTTTTATTACAAAAGTCATCATTAAAGGGACACTGAACCCAAATTTTTTCTTTCGGGATTTAGATAGAGCATGCAATTTTAAGCAACTTTCTAATTTACTCCTATTATCAAATTTTCTTAATTCTCTTGGTATCTTTATTTGAAAAGCAAGAATGTAAGTTTAGATGCCAGTCCATTTTTGGTGAACAACCTTGGTTGTTCTTGCTGATTGGTGGATAAATTCACTCAACAATAAACAAGTGCTGCCCAGAGGGCTAAACCAAAAATTGGCTGGCTCCTTAGCTTAGATGTCTTCTTTTTCAAATAAAGATAGCAAGAGAACAAAGAAAAATGTATAATAGGAGTAAATTATAAATTTGCTTAAAATTGCATGCACTATCTGAATCACGAAAAAAAAAATTGGGTTCAGTGTCCCTTTAAATAGGCGTTAAACATTTTTGGATAGATTTCAAGTAGCATGCTAAAGTTAGCTCGGGTCACAGCCATGATAACCTGCGTGTTTATTGCAAATTGAAAGTAAAAGCGTGTGCTCGAGTGCAAACACAATTTTTGGTCGTCGGATTAGCACAAGTGAAGACTTAGGGGTATATTTATGAAGCAGCGGATGCTGCTTATTCCGCGCAAGCCTTCAGGCTCCCTAGAAATGTAAGTTAAGAAGAAGCGGTCTTAAGACCACTGCTCCTTAACTCGTTCGCCACCTCTGAGGTGGCGGACAGCAATCATGTCTGATTATAATGAGCAAAGGTTTCAATACTGGTGCACCCATTAGCAAAGGTTTCAACACTGGTGCACCCATTACTTTTTTTAGAAACTAAAGTACTTTATAGAAAGAAAAACTACATTTGATAATTTTATTTCTTATTTAAAAAAAATGAATATAGGGGTCATTCACAATCCATTAGAAAAACTTATCAAATGATTAACCTACAAAGCTCTCCATATTTTCAATGGTGTTTTTCTGCTGCAAATAGATACATTTTTCTAAAGGATTATGATCAAACCCATGATATTAAATCATACATCTATGTACTATTCAAAGGTTAATGTTTGCTTAAATACATCATTATATATAGCATTTATTTAGTGTTTAGTGATCACAATCCTGAAGAAAAGTTTATCAAATGATTTAAGTACAAAAATCCAAATTGTTTTTAATGGTGATTTTTCTTTTTTTAAAATGGATTGTGGAACCATTTTGATGGCAACAATGTATGGTTCAAAGGTGCAATAGCGTGCTAAAAATATCTATATAATAGGGTAAAAATGTTCTTATCAAGAACTTTACATTTAATTGCATTTGTTTTATTGTGTTATTTTGTGTTATACAAACACACATACATACATATACTATAACAAATTATATATATATACATGAGCGTTCCCCCTCTTAGAAATTTGCTCCGGGTAAAACTCTTCTATTTTGCTTTTAATACCACCTGTGTGCTTGCAAGAGAGGGCCTGACTTTCTACATGCTAATATTTTTATTTTGAAATTTTCGCTATGGGCTTTGTACCCCAGGCTAACCTGTGTGTCTGGGGAAATAACAAAAGGCCTGTGTCACCCTTATATGCATCTCAATGTGTTTTGTTTTGGTTAAAGGCATGCATTGTGTGCCTTATTCTTTTTTTTCTTATTTTTCCTTTTTGGGCTGGCTCCTAGATTTTAAAATCATATTTGTCAAGCCCTTCCTTATATCTAAGCATAAGGACTCAATTGAGTCACTCTTTTGACACCATTGAGCCACCATATTTAAAATTATGTGCAGCATGTACAAAGAGCAACTCTATCCGCTTCCCATTTTGTCACTGGTACTATGCTTAGGGTTTTTTCTTTTTTGACCCCCCCCGGAATAATTTCTTTGGGCGCCCATGTATGTATAAATATATATATATATATAGAAACGCACATTTTTCTAAACAATTGGTTTATATATATACTCCGTACTATATTTTTCATGAAAAAGGTTTATTTAAAAACTAGCAGGAAATGCATATTTGAACCCAGCTGATACTGAAGTATCTGTTGCTCATTGATTTATAGGGACAACTTGTACAGCTCTACTGATGAACAGGGACAAGCCTCGAAAGCATGAAAACAACAAGTAGGTTTTCTAAGTACAGGAACAGCTAATAAAATAAAATAAAAAAACATTTTAAATGGATTAAATAATTATTTTAAAGAATAAAGAAATATACCATTTACTGGTTCTTTAAGAGGAAAAACAGCTGTTGGTTCTTTAGTAATGCAGTTGTGCCCTTGCCTTGAATATGCATAAAGGGGGCTGACACAATGAGAGGTTCTCATTTGCATGTGTTCACCCAGAATCCCTTGCTACAGTAAAAATTCTGTTTTTCAAGGAGGCTTTGGAACTGAAAAATGTAGGGGGTGAATTTTATATATATATGTTGCACCGCTATATATGAAGAATTTATGATGGTATTGGTTGGGAGAGCATGATTTTCTCATAATATCTCTGCTATGTATATTTAAATCCTCATTTGACCCCATTTGCTTCTTATCCAGTTAGAGCAAAGAACATGTAAAAAAAATAACAACTGATGTCCACATCTATAGCTGCCAGTGAGAAATGCACATTTGTTTAATACTAAAATGTGCTATTGAATTTAGGCTCCATTTATCATGTTGTGAACACAGCTTTGGAGCCCTCACTGTGCATTCTTGCTCATGCGACCTTGCAACTACAAGTTAGAGGCAGCAGTCTTAAAGGGACATATAAGTGCAAACAGTAAATGCTGTAACATGTTAGAGTATTTTTATTGCTCTGTTGCTAGCATATAACTGTGCATTTAACTCCAGAAAAAAGTTAAACACATAGTTAAAGTTAGCACCAGAACAGCAATGCACTACTGGGAGCTAGCTAAAAACATCTGGTGCGCCAATGATAAAAAAACAAATGTGTAGACACCAATCACCAAGTAATGCTCCTGAGCTTTTTTTCAACACAGGACAGCAAGGAACAATTTATAATGTAAGTAAAAGTCTGTTAAATTGTTAACTCTAGTTAAACCATTGATTTTAACTAGACCGCTGCTTCTTCTATGATTGGCAAGCCTTACTCTCATACAATTGGTTGAGCAAGAACAAAAGGCAGAGCTGTATAAGCAGCTAATTGTGCACTGTTAAAGGAACATAAAACCCAACTTTTTTCTTTCATGATTCAGATAGATCATGCAAATTTAAACAATTTTCTAATTTACTTCTATTATCTAATTTGCTTAGTTCTCTTGTTATCATTAGCTGAAAAGCATATCTAGATAGGCTTAGTAGCTGCTGATTGGTGGCTGCACATAGATGCCTCGTGTGATTGGCTCACCCATGTGCATTGCTATTTCTCCAACAAAGAATATCTAAAGAATGAAGCAAATTAGATAATAGAAGTAAATTGGAACGTTGTTTAAAATTGTATTTTCTACCTGAATCATGAAAGAAAATGTTTGGGTTTAGTGTCCTTTAAGTGTGGGCAGCAAATGCTTTCTTGCAAGCCCCAAATGCAGATGGATGTTTTTTCTAGCTGTGACCCTCGTCTATACACACTATGTTAAATGGAGGCCTTTGTGACAGTTGGTTAATGCATCAGATGTGCTTGTAGTATTGTTGTTTTGTTGGTGTAA